>NW_028277125.1:32495500-32815000 GCF_059951505.1 Python bivittatus | reverse complement strand
CATCTGCTGTTGTGGTGAAGTGGAAGCCATTTATTGAGAATGTGAGTTTTCTATGCCATCACTAAATGGAATTTATGGATGGTATTTAAGGTTCTATTGAACTATCAGATTTGCATTAAATTATGCATTTCCTTCTCATGGAAGGAAGACCTAATAATAGAACATAATGAGTCTTATGGATGTCAAATTATTTTAATTATCTTTTTTTTTTTTGGCTCACAACGACTTGTCCTCTAGAAAATAATGTCAAGTCAACCATTTGAAAACATTTTCATTTCATATCTACCTAAAATACTGCTTTATTCTTTGTCAAGGCCATTGATCCTTGTAGCTACTGTATATGGAGAGTTGCAGATATATACTGATTACATACCTTATAATTATGTAAGAGTCTGCTTTAGTCTGAGTCAGACCAATGGTCCTTTCATTTGTATAGTGAAAAAATAGAACACTGACTAGCTAAGTTTCTAATGGAAATATTTCCTAAAATACCTTGATGATATGAGCATCTGCAGGAATGGGCAAGGGAGGGCAAGTGATGTGAATTATGGAATATGTGTCACATCATGGCACAACTGACACAACTTACATAATAAACAATATTTGCACAATGCCAGCTTGATGTACACTACATCATTGTGGCTTGTATCAGATATTTATGTCTGAAGCTGAAGTTATTATTTCATATGCAAAGAGTGCTAAAATGCTGAGAATACACCAAATCTTGTTAACTTTGGTTGAGCCATTTTAAAACTAACAAAATTGAAATAATATTTGCAACTAGAGCGTATAAACCATGAAGCAAGCCTTCTTTCTTTTTCTATAAGTGACTTTTGCAACCATACAATGTATCATGAAATCAGTGCTTTACCATCATTTTTCCTCTTATCCTCTTTCTGTTTATTCTGTAAAGTTAAACTAGCATTCCAGCTACCACCAGTATTTTATATAAGTGGAATAGAACATGACAGGTGATGGCTTGCTCAGCTATTTCCCACAGGATTATAGTCACATTTGGATTTCTGCCCTTTTCTCTCTCAAAGGACTATATAATCAGCATCTTACTTTTTCCTCAACAAGACAAAGCAGCTACAGTATAAATAGGGTTGGGTAATTCAGATTTGTAACACTGCAGGTGGCCCCAAATCCTTTTTGTGGCCAGCAAAGCCCCTTTGATTTCTTTTATTGAAAATTACAGAAGGGTTTCCCACTCTTTTGAGTGGAAAGATATGACAATGACACGATAAGCCCTAAAATAGGTTTATTATAGTTTAAAAAACAAATAAGCCCCCCAACCCTGGGGGAATCTTTGCATTGTGACATTGCAATACTCGTTTTCTCATTCTGATGAAATAGTCAGATCCTATGGATGTCTGTGTCCATAGTGACGTTAATTTTAAAAGCAGTGCATATTAACATTAATTTCTGTTCCATCACTATATCTCTTTGTTATTCTCCCTGTATTGATGCTTCCTGCCAGAACCAATGTCCCCCTCATAATTAAACATCTGACTATTGTACCTCACTTGCTTTTTTCCCCTCTAGTAATGTTTGCCATCTGAATTTGATGCTGGTCCATGATACCTCAGTGGTAAAGGAACAAATCCAAAGGGTGTTCCCATTGTGTTACATGTACATAATCACGAAAATTATTCAGAGTTTATATTTGTAATTGTGCTCTGGAAATCTGGGATATAGTAAGAATTATCATATTTGTTGTCTTTGGCGTGAGAGAAACAAGAAAGATGCCAAGAGTTCTCTATGTCTTTCTCATTGCTCCTACTTCTCATCTACCTAGTCAGTTTAGCAAACGCCCCATTCTGACTGTTGCAGGATAATACAGCATCGTAAATAGAGCTATCAAACTTGTCAAGCAGCTTTTGTGGCTGTCAGAGCAGTGATGTTAAGAGAAAGAAAAAACCCTTCAGAACAGCTCTCTCCTCCCCCCTCCCAAAAAAACCTGTCAAGCAAGTAACTGTTGAAACACATCATTTTAGAGCATGTGTTTTTGAGGCAGTTTAAGTAATAAATATGATGAAATAATTACCTGGAAAAATAACAACTCAATTTCTTTCGGTACTGATTTTTTTTTTTTAAAGAATTGTGATTCTTCCCAACAGCTTTTGAAAACTTGAGAAAATAATTACAGCTAGGTGAGAGCAGAAATTTCATATTGGGACATGGGAGAAAATACCTGCAGGTATTCCAATCTGCATGGTTACCTGAAGATCCCTGCAAAGTCAACCTTTGATGCTGCAGCTAATTACCTGGAAAAAGGTGTGATGTGGGTGACTCACCTCTCATCTCAGTAGCATTCAGTCTCACTGCTGCCAAATTAAAAAGGAAACAAACACAGTTGTGCTGAAGAACTAAAGAAAGAGTCAGAGTCTCTAGATGGCTAAAACCTCTCCTGGACCTCTCTGAGGAGCTGTATTAATTTACAGTGGTGTGCTACTGGCTAAAAGAATTGTGAAAAATAAAAGTTACTTCTTCAGACTCTGGAGACCTGGGCACTACGAATGTGGTAAATTTCCTGAGCCCATGGCCAACACCTAGTTCATAATCTAATAATAACAGGGGAACATAAATACTCAGCATAGAGAACAGACTATAGGTGAACTCTATAACTCAGGTTTAGGCAGCTGTAAAGGAAATAAGAAAGAGAAGAACACAATAGCTAAGTCAACACAACACTGCCTAGTTACTGGATCGACCCATTTCTATACATTTACACAGTATGTTGAAATATAAACTAACACATGGTCTGGATTTATACAATATGCTAAGCAATCAAAAACCCAAACAAATCAAAGTTAAAACTAACCAAGCTTAACATGTTATGTGAATACAATCACTAGAATTGTAACTTACTTGGTTAAGCATATTGTGCCAATCCAGCCAAGGTAATATCTAATTCAGAAGCAGAGGAGATAGGAAAAGTTATGTTCCCAGATAGAAAATCAGGCAATCCCTGGAGGAGGCAGGCTTGGTACACAACATGAAACACAACCTGGCTTCAGTGAATCTGAGCCAGACTGTCTGACCTAACCCCAGTAGAACAATGGTGCTATTCTGTAGCAGCCCTGTGAGCTAAACAGTGCAAGCCTGGGCTCCATGGGAGTAGTGTGTACCAGCTCTGAGTTAATCACATACCAGATGAGCTTGAGTGGGTCTTGGTCATCTGGGTCATAAATAGAACTGTCTGAATAACTTGCTTGCAACCTTCCAATTTCCTGCTCTGTACTTTAAATCTAGCTTTCTCTGAACTACAGCAAGTGGCTGGACATTTTGGCTCTAATCAGCTACTGACCCTACATACTCTCCAATATTTCACCAGTATTAGTGAAATACTGCTAGTTGTAATTTTCAAGCCAACTTGACTACTCTCTTTAGTCCTTGTAGGGACTTACTACCATGTGTATGCTTGGGGATGTCTGATTACTTCTCCTCTATATCTGTCAAACAGAACAGCCATAGTGATATTCTATATTCCCTTGGCAGGGCCCTTCAGGCCATTGGATGAGGTTTTTCTTTTAAAATGGTATTATGATTAATCTGTTGTGATGGCATATATACATGATTCAGTCCCTTGGGGATGATTCTATATTCCAGGGTCAAACTGAATGCAATAATAGAGCGCTAAATATTTATTTTGAACTTTTTCTCAACATTCTGATTCAGTTTGATGGCAGAAAATTCTTTCATTTTTTTTTAATTTAAAAGAGAAGAAAATGTTGGCATAATTCTGATGATTGGGGTGTGGGGTTCTCGCCCTTACTTTAGTTATGAGGTGGCCTTGAGATGTATGTGAAATCATACAGGTATAATAAACTTTACAATGATCTGCAGTTTCTTTGGTTTCCAATGCTACTATTACTATACATTGCAAGGGAAGACATCACAGCTGAACTCTTCTCTGGGTCTTTTTTAAGACCAGGAAGTATAACCATCTGGGAAGGCTGAAGTGTGATGATCAGACCGGTAACAAAAACCAGCAAGTACCTTCTGTCATGTTGCAGCAATGAAGTGCAAAAATACCATAAAAATCTATTCTAAAGAACCCAATGAAGTAGGAAAAGAGAAGCCCATATATATAAGTTGTTGGGGAGCTGAAGTGAAACCTTTCTATCTCAGGTGACTACAGTCTTGGTGAAGTGAAGAGCTGCAGTTATTAAAAAATAAATCACACAGAGGAGGAGAAAACGTGAAAGAAAAATAATAATTAAAAAAAAGTTTCTGATAGATTTTGAAACAGCAATTTGACTTAAAAGGCAATAGTTAGACTGATTTGCTATTACAATAGTCCAAGTAAAGCAAAGATTTAAAAAAATTCTAGAGCTAATGTTAAGCAATGGCTGAGTTGAAGGGACAATTATTCCTCTGTGAAGGAGCAAATATGTTGCTGAGGTTAGCCTGCAACAAACTGGAGCACTCTAGCCCAAATGGACAGAAGCACTCAAGGCAATCTAACACCGAAAAGCGTACTTTAGAAGTGGAGCCAGGAAATGTGCCCTGAGGTCACTTTGAAGTGAGTGGGGATTAACGCAGGATGAAATTGCTGGTTTCTGCCCTCCAGAAACTGTTGCTGGCCTGTTCTGGTGACAGGGCAACCAGGCAGTGCAGATAAGCCCATAGTCTATCATGAGCTCATGTTCAAAACTTGTCTCTAGGGACTTCTGGCAAGGAACACTACGACAAAGTAGCCACATGATTACCTTTCATTTCCTCTCTCATGCTTATAGTACAGTGTGTATTATCAAATTCAAATGTTTCTGTATTTCTGCAGTAGATACAGCTTAGGGTTAAAATTAGTCTACTTATGCACTCTCTGTAAACATCTCAACATTCCTCTGGCTGTATTTTCCTTTCTTATCAGCTGGTTACCCTCTATAGATGCTGCAGCTCAGTCATCTATCTTGTCCCAAATTCAGGATTTTTTGCCTGGCTATCTGCAGTAATTACTTCCCACAGGTCATCCTTGCAGATCAGCATTTCCATGTTAAACCTTTGTAGCTAATAATTTGTACTGTTTAGCTTTGCCCTTTCTGGGTTGTAACTTCTACTGGCCATTGTGCCTCTGAATCAATTATTTTTAGATTCTAGCTCTGTATCTAAAGATTCTTCTGGGTCAGTCCTTCCTCAGCCAAGCACATTTAAATCTGCAGCCTGAGTAGCAAACCCTGTTGTTAGCTATAGAACTTGTTATCTGGGCCACATGGGCGGGTAGAGTTAGAGTGTGTATCTTTGTCTACCTAGTGCAGTGTTCTTATCAGTGAGGTCTAGTTGGCATGCAAAGATGAGTTAAAGGGAAAATATATTTATCTGATTCAGCATCATTACATGGGGTATGTAGAAGGAAATTATTTCAACCCACATCCCTCAAGGATCTTGATTTTAGAAAATTATTGTGAGAATTGGGAGAGAAAAACTTTCACCCTGTTAGAATACAATTCTTTTTCCCCTGAAAGTACCAGCAAAGTCCCCTTCTTTTTTTCCCTCCTTCCTCATTAATATGTATGAACAGGAAATTAACTTTATTTATTTATAATTTATATGGCTGTCTACTTGCAAGTGACTCTGGATGGTTAAAACATTAACCTACAAATAATAGTAATTTAAGAAATATGACATAAAAGAATATCAACAAAACCTGTAACATCAGGGTCAAAATTCATTTCACATATATTGATCTCACACAACATCCTGGCTCAATGTCCAAAGGAAGAGACAAGTCTTCTAAAGGCCGGAAGAGTCAGAACCATCCAGGCCTTGGAGGCAATGCTCTTCCATGGGGGAGGCAGAGTGCCAAAGAAAGCATGCTTCCTGCCAGACGGGTCTGTTTAATAGATGGGATGCAGAGCTTGTTATCATTGTCTGATCTTGTTGAGTGGGCAGATACAACCAGATATAGATGGTCCCTCAAATATTCTGGCCCTGTGCCTTGAAGGGCTTTGTGGGTGACAACTAGCACTTTGAATTGCACTTGGAAGTCTACTGATAACCAGTGCAGCTTGTGCAGAAGTGATGTTACAAGGATATACTGAGGTCTGGAACAGCTGTAACATCTAAGTAGTCTTCAGGGGCAGTTATTGGATTTGTGCAATATACAGTAATCCAAATGAGAGATGACCAAAGCATGAGTGACTGTGAGCAGGTCCTTCTAACCCAAGGGCAGGCACAACTGGCACACAATATGGATTTGTGCAAAGGTCCTCATAGCCATGGCTGCCTCCTGCTCCTCAAGCAGGAGCTATGAATCCAGGAGGACCCCTGATTGTGCACTGCTTCTGATGGGGCAGTACAGCCTCCTCCAACTAAGGATGAAAAATTGTCATGATCCAGATGTCCCCAAACTAAATTCAGTCTTGCTGTGGTTGAGCCTGAGCCTCCCCACCAGACCCCCACAACCTGAATGCATTGAGATGTCTTGATGGCATCCCTTGAGTGATCATGGGATGAGATTTGCAGCCAAGTATTATTGGCATAATGGTAATACCTAATCCAATGTCATCAGATGATCTCTCCCAGTGGTTTCATGTAAATGTTAAATATGAGAGGAGAAACTATTGCACCCTGTAGCAACCCACAAAGCAAGAGCCTGCCAACCCACGCCACCCACCCCAACCTGAACTAGCTTTATAGGAAGAAAGAGAACCACCAAAACACTGTGTTTCTCACTTCTACCCCCAAAGCTGGTCCAGAAGGATATCATGATCAATGGTACTGAAAGAAGCTGAGAAGTCAAGAAAGGCTAGGATGGATTTACCACCTGCGTCCTGGTCCTGGCATAGGTCATCCACGAGTGTGTTCAATTCCTCTCAGCAGTATGCTGACATCTGAAACCCAACTAGAAGGGATTTAGATAATCTGTTCCCTGCAGGTCCCTCTGAAACTGCAGCCAGATCACCTTCTCCACAAACTTCCCCCTAAATGGATGGTTGTCCAGGACCATTGAGTCCAGCATTCGTTTCTTGAGGAAGAGACAGACCATCACCTCCTTGAAGGCAGGCAGAACTATCCCCTCATTCAAGGATGAATTTACCACTATCTGGACCCAACCACGTACTGTATCCTGGGAGGCCTTAACCAACCAGGAAGGCCATGGATCTAATAGCTCTGCCCACTTTCTTGGGAGTCTCAGGCTCAAACCTCTCCCAGGTAACCTCCCAAGACAGGACTTGCATAGCCAGAATATAGTGCAGAGCAAATTTGAGTGATTTTATCTATCAGATGCCTGGAATAATCTTCACAGCAATCCCTAGATGTTCCTCCCACCCTTCCCTGCCTAGGAGGGACCAGGTCACCTAAAGAAGACTGCCAGGTGGCAAACTGCAGATGGAATAAGAATGGAAAAATAATTACATTTTGTTGTTCTTATCACCATATTATAGTCCTTAATGTAGGCTTTCCAAGAGGAAACTAAGGCCTTAGTCTAACTGCACACCAGTTTCTTAGGTATTTCACCAAGTTTCCTCTGAAAAGAGGGTCCATCAGATGTCTTAATGGGTCCAGCCTCCCTGCAGTGGGGAGTAGCATGAAAAATTCCATAGCATTCAGAGACTGATCTGATTGTGACAAGGGACAGATATTAATATCCTCCAAAACCAGTTCATTCTACCACTGCTGTGAGACAAAAGCCAGATCTAATGTGTGATCTCCCATGAATGTCAGGCCCTTGATGTTCTAAGACACCTCCATGATAACCATGATGGCCATGAATTCCCAAGCCACTTCATACTCCATGACTAGAGAAGGCAGGTTGAAGTCCTCCAATACTATATGTGTGGAAAACTCCATTGCCAATCCTACTACAGCACTGAGTAACCTGGGCAGAAGGCCACCATATAACAAGGGGGCTGGTACAGCAGCAGCATTACTATTTGATCCTAGTCCCTAGTCTACAAATAGGCTTATCTATCCTCAAAACAGAGCCTCTGATAGCCACCAGAGTTTCCTGGAGGACAATAGCAATTTCACCATACCTACTGTGTGTCACAGCTGGTGACATCTGAAATCCTTGAGAGGAGCAAACTACCCTCAACACCCACTCAGGTCTCAGATATGTATGCAAGGTCAGCTTTCACTTCCCTTGTAAGACTTTGGATGAATAGAGAGAGTTTTATTACAAGCTGACAAGGCATTAAGCAGCAGTCAATGTCCTGGTTGTCAACACAGCAACAAGGTACACTGCCACAAATAGCACTTCCTCAGTGCTAGCTTCTTTATCTGTGGCCAGTCTATCTCTGTAGCATTGAAGCTTGCTGTGGCAGCCTGCTTCTGCTACCTCTGCTGAACTGCATGTAAGATTAGAGTATTGTAAGTAAGCTACAATCCTGACATGACTAAGTTCCATCCAAAAAATATTAAGCTTTGTCAATATGTCTCATGCACTTAAAGCCCATGTTGAGATCTTCTTTCCCAGGAGGGGCCAACTAACCATGCCAGCTGCCCTGGCACCCCACTAAATCCAGTGATCAGAGATAGATACATTTACCACCTCACAATGAGCATTCTTCAGGGTTAGGCCAAGCCTGGTATTGCAGAAAAGAAAGTGGAAAAGTAAGACTTATTTTTAAAATAGTTGTTGAAAGTTTTCATTTTTATGTTGAAATAGGTCATTTCTGCATTGGTTCAGCTAACACAACATAGATTCTTTGCCAGACAATTTGGAAGCTGCTGTGCTGTCCTTTCTTCATCCCTGCTGCTCTCTCTACCTTAAATGAAGTGCAGGGGGAAATCTATTGTGGCAAAACTCTTGAAAGTGTCTGATTAAAACTTTGGCAGGGTTAATGTTCTCTAAAGAGGCTACCATCCCTGCTGCTTTGACCCATTTTACCTTAAGCTGAAGCAGCCGCAGGCATTTCCCATTATAGTCAATGGCCAAATCTTCTTTTCAAATTGAATTTCAAGCAACATGAATTGATTTGTGGTCAAATCTTGGATTGAAAACTTGAACTGAATTGTGACCTGCTCAAATCCTGAATAAACAGGATATACCTGTATATACTGTTGATGAGGCCAGATATAAAGCAGCAATATGGAAAGGGAATAGCCTTTCAAGACACTGTTTTACTAACCTTTCACCAAGGAGCTGTCTATTACAGGAACTCATTGTCCACGTTTCTGCTTTATTGTGATTAGAAATAGTCATTTGACAAATCTATGCAATATAGCTGCTGGAAAATAAACTTGACATGAGACAGTTTGCAACTCTACCACTGATACTACTATTCCTGGGATATTAGGGCCAAATTCTTTGGTATGCTTCTTTTCACCATGACATTCAACCTGGTCATTTCATCAAGGAACCCTAATTCTTTTCTTCTTCTCCTTCTCCAATTTTTATCTTATTTTTCATCCTATGAGCATTTATCATCAAAACCAAACCCCAACAGCAGATAAGACAGAAGGTAGAAGCACCAAAGCCAGTGTTGCAGATATGGCATGTCTTGGGAAGAGAAAGAGAAGGCAGACTTGGACCATTAGTAGCTGTCCAACAATGGCACTAGGCTTGCACTATATGGATACAAAGATGTTATGTTGTTATTCAAACCACTGTCACAGAAATTCAAAGAGTGTTTATTCATTTAAAATGTTTATAGCCTACCCAACCTTAAAAGGTTCTTCTATCAATCCATAGATTCCCAGTTCAATTTTCTTTTTATTATTTCTTTTCAACCCATGTTTTAAATCTGGAGGTTTTGCTTATTTTTCTCTCCACTTTGGCTGCCTTGTCCCAGCAGGTCCATGGCTGCTCACTTGTCATCTTATGAATAGTGCATCCAACTGAAAGGGAATCATTACTGAAGATGAATAGTGACTTAACAAAGCGCTTTGCTTAATATCACGTCTAGGCCAGATATTAAAGCCTCTTGAAATAACGTAATAACACTCTTAGTGAAAATAATTTAATTTGGGGGAAGAGGTACGTTACGCGGACTCTGATATTTTTAGCTTCTCTGTTTCAGCTTTTACTGAGGCTACCTTGCTATAATTTAGGATAATGTATTTGGGTGGAAGCTATAAAGTATAAAGGCTTCCTTCACTTCCAAGCTACCTCCTTCATGCCAAGGTCAATAAAGCACAATGAGTCTATAATAATGGCACGGAGATGCCAAAGTTAAAAAACAAAACAAAAACTGCAGTACTTGGTTTGGTGGTTCATGACCAATTAAACATCAAAAGGGGTTGTCATAGGAAAGTATGATATAAATTATCTGAACGGTCATGTTACTCTTTAGTTAAATCAACTTTCATTTTATTTCATTAACCATTGATATCATTTTGATGCAATTTGCTCTGATTGTTTCAAAGTGCTACTTGTAAAAATATTGTTTCATAGATGGTTGATAGTTTTTTGTTTAGATTTCTTTTCTTTTCTTTTTAAAGAGCATATCAAATTAAAATTAAAACAATAGACTGACTGGAGTCAGAAAAGTCAGTCTTTCCACCGGTCCCCTAAAGGCTGTGTAAATTTGATTGTTATGAGCTATGATGTTCTGCTAAGTCAAGTAAAAGTTCTCTGTTTCCTCTTTCTGTATAGGCTAGTAGCTGATGGTTTCCTTGATAGTAACTGCTCAGGTGTGTGATTGTTTTTTTAAACAGGATGAATTGTATAAATTGTACAAATTCAATTGTATAAATTGCCCTAGCTGTCACATATACTGTAGGCAACTGAAAAGATATAGAGCGCCACATCTCTAATTGAGAAGTAATGTAAAGGAAGGCATTTTTCAAAGACTTAAGAAGATGCAGTCTTGGATTCTTTATCTTAAACTAGACTTGCATGAGCATACTTGATATCATACATACCTACAGAATGGAAACTGGAATAGACAATTTGCATGAACTGGTCACAGATTTACTGGCCAACTGGCTGCACCTATGCCATTTCCAGCTTTTCTTTCCTTTTTCCCACTTTTCTTCAAAGCCAGCTCCTTAGCTCTTGAAAAAAATTATAGATATGAGGCCGGTGTCTACAGATTAATCACGTTTCAAGAAACAAGCTGACATTTGCTTTTTTAGATTCTAAACTAATACTGTATTTATACTGCCTTGCAATTTCTCAAAGATTTTTCTTTTCCTGCAGAAGTGGTTTCTGGTTTGTTTGTTTTTTATTCTTTTAAGATTTTTTAAAAATTTCTTTTGGAAATATTCTCTTAGAAATATTCTTAAGTGTTGTTTTCCATTTATTTTCATCATTCTGAAGTTTCCCTAACAGTCCACATTTCCCAATTTGAAAAAGATTTAGCTGAGGCCAGAACAGCCAGGGATTCTATGGTCCAATGGAGATATAACTGAACAAGATAGGGCATTCATGCACCTTGGCCACCTTATCAGTAAATAAATACAACACCATACTCTGCCCAAGAGAATTAAACAAGAATTGTGTTATTTGAAAGAAGTTTTGAAGTCAAAACACATTTCATCACATTGAATCATCACTGGTAGAATAAAAGGCAGGTTTATTCATCAGCAAAATACTATTTTAACCTACAAGTGAAGTCACAGCTATTATTGACATTAGAGTTAAACGAAGTTCTAGATAGATAAAACTCATCTGAGCTGGAGGTTAGACCAGCAAGTTGATTGCAGCAGCAGTGTGAGTTTGGAAAGTAGAGTGGTGAATTTCTTTCTAACTCAATGGAAAAAAATGATAGGAGTTTCAGGGTTCAGTGGATTTTTATTTTTATTAAAAAAAAAAAAACTTGAAGGACAAGTAATAATCACCCTACAACCCAGTGATGTTTCTTCAATCAACATCACAACCTTCTTGTCTACATTTCTGTAAAATACACACAGCTCAGAAACTACCATGAGTATTTTGAAGTTTCTTTTTTTGAAGATGTTTTCAAAGGCTGCAGGAGTTATACCTGTACCACTCTACTGAATCATTTTATCTTAATTCATTATTTGGATTTACAGCCAAAAGTACATTCCACAAACCTTTTATTTAGTTACAGAAAAGGTCAATCTGGTGCAAATGAACCCACTATAGCTTCTTTCCTGATGAAATAAAGCATTCAGCTGCATAGAGAAGGTTCAAGTTCCATTGGTCTATTCACACTGCACTTTTGCTCAGCAAACATTGCAGAACAAGGCAAACTAAATGGTGTTTCCTTTTCCCCTTTTCCTTTATTTCATATTTTGGGGATGATAATCTGCTAAATTTTATTAGAAACCAATGCAACCAGTTCAATTGTGTAAAGTGTATATATTCTGAAAATCTGCATCTAAATCATTTCACATTTTCTCCTAAGGACAGAAGTGCATTGTGCTTCTCATTGCTTTGTTCTCTTTCTAACAGTTTAACGTGAGTCATGCCACTGGGTTGGTTTCATAGGAACAATCCTGTTAATATGTAGTCTACTGTTTAATAAATTTTTGATACCAGTCTCCTCCATGATCCTAATCCTCAGTTCTATTCTTCTCCCCTTTTCCAAATTTTAAAGTTTTGGTGCTCAACTGGCAAGTGGGGTGGATGAAGGATATAAAATAAAAAGAGATGCAGAAGAGAAGCTCACCAAGTTCCCATTATTACATTCTTCTTGCTACATAACTTCCATGATAGGTCATTTAATGTTCCTGTTTTTGAGTGAACAGATTAGCAAAAGCTCTCTGAAACCCCAAACATTTTGCAACAAGTTCCTTCAATATCTATCTCCTGAAGTTCCATGTTTAGTGTTACATAAAACTATTTATTATAATTGCGAACTAGAGCTATCAGACATAATTAACAGACCACAGTTCAATTTAGCAAAATTTTAAAATGGAATGTATTCTAATCACCTGGTTAGATTTTCTCCATGAATTCTAATAGAATCTCTTAGTCATTTTAAAGGGAAATAACTAACTCAATAGTTTTCCTTGGAAGTTTTTCTACAATTCCACCATGTATTATTTATCTTAGGAAATGCTATTTACAGAGAGTACTACAAAGTACAAAGCATGGATTGGCTTGAACAAAAAACATTTAAAGAGTAGAAGCTATCTACTTCTTCTGCTGGCAGAAAGAAATATTCATTCATCTCAGTATGTTATACATTTATGAACATAAGTTTTTTGCATATAAAGGTTACTTAATTATTTAAAGAAAGAATTGTCAGTTTAAAGGGAGTAGTTTCAGAGTATGAGAGTGAAATACACAAATTGGAAATAATTGAATTCTTAGGTTCTGAGATATTCCCTGCTAAAAAGTTGCTAATTAGTATTTCTTTTTTTTAAAAAGGAATAAGTTTAAAAGCAAGCTCCAAATGCAAAAACAGCAAGAAGTATCAATTAAATTATTTGTTTCTGCATTTTTCCTTCAGTGTGCTGTGCCCATGAATAATTATGAACAATTAATGCACAGTTAGAATAAAACTGACTTCCTCAACTTGGAGACTTTATCATTACACAGAACACAGTATAACAAATAAGGCCTTTCTATTTTGTTTCTTTGTTCCACCTTATTATAAGAAAAACTACTCTTTTGAGTGATTTGCGCATTATATACTGTCAGTCATTCACCAATGGAAACTAAAAAAAAAGAATGTGCAAAAAATGCAAATTATGCAAAAAACCAAAAGCCAACCACCCTCCTTGTAATGCTATCCCTTGTTTTGCCAACTTTTTTTCCCCCTGTGGTTATATGCAAGATACATGTTGTCCACTTAGAAGACTTAGGAGGCAGAGGAATATCCAGGATAATTTCAGACATTTTCCTATGAATTGAAACTATCCAAAACTTATCTCTTTCCTCCCAATTAAATTTTGTGTGTATGTATGTATGTGTGTATGTGTGTGTGTATTCTTCAAGCATACAAATGGTAATTTTGTTAAATAATATTCCTGCCCACGAACATTCTGTAAGGTATCTCTCTCTCTGTCTCTCTCTCTCTCCTCTATTGTATATGACATACTATGGGGGATACACACACACACACACACACACACACACACATATTAGAGCCAGTGTTTGTCCAAGCATTTTAGTCACATTCCTGGAATATTTCCTATTTGCCATGAAAAATTGATTGTTCTATTGCTAATGCATGCTTTCATATCAGCATTTGTTTATAGCAAATATATTTATCTTTTTAGCAAAATATTAATTACTGAATATCTATGTAGCATTTATAGAGTAATCACACATTATGCATACAACTATGTGAATAACATGTTCATTTGAAAAAGAATAATAATACAGTAGAGTTAGAAGTTACCTTAGAGGTCATTGGGCCCAATTTCCTTCTCAGGTACAGAATCTACTAATTTTGGGCAGATGACCATCTAGCCTCAGTTTGAAGAACTTCAGTGAATATCATTTCATGACCCAGCCTATCCCACTGGTTGATAGCTCTATCATCAGGAAATTTTCTCTAACCTAAGTCTAACCTGAGTGTGCTTCCTCTAGTTTCAACTCATTGGCTTTGTTTTTGCCCTGTAGAGTGACAGAGAACAAGTCTATTCTCACCTCTGGGGACTGTTCCACACATCCTGCTTGCCCCAGAGGGAGGATAGTGAGCTATTTCTTGAGGACCAGGATGCATGTCATTCTCAACTTACTCTCAGTACACAGCTAAGGCACCTGTCTTTTCTTGATCCACATAAAAAAGAATGTGTTCTAGCTGCTGCCAGCACAAACCATCCTGAATGGTCCAAATCTGCCACACTTTTTGGCAGTGCCTGCCTTCCAGTTGCTTAGTGTGAACTCAGCTGAGAAAGATTTTTTTTCCTCCAATCCCTGATAGCTGCCCTGCATGGTCATTTCATCCTGGGCTGTGAGATCACTTTTGGTCTAGTGGTTAAGACTCCAGGCTAGAAATCAGGAGACTGTGAGTTCTACTCCCACCTTAGGCATGAAGGCCAGCTGGATGACTTTGGGCCAGTCATTCTCTCTCAGCCCAACTCACCTCACAGGGTTGTTGTTGTGGGGAAAATAGGAGGAGGATGGAGTATTAGGTACATTCACCATCTTGAATTATTTATAAAAATAAAGTTGGAATAAAAAATCTAAAAAAAAAGTGCACTGGTGAACTCTTTTGATGAACCCTCCCTCCCTCCCTCCCCCCTCCCTCCCTCCCTCCCCCTCCCTCCCTCCCCCCGCCACTGGAACCTTGAAACCCTGGACCTACATTCTTTCTTTCCTTCCTTCCTTTTAAGTGGGTGTTCTGCCATTTTCCCCTTCTAGCTAAAGTGTAAAAGAGCCATGAATGAGCACTTTCTCAATGTGGTCATTCAGCCAACTGTGAGTCCAAACAACATTAGTATCATCTAGCCCATATTTTACCATTTTATACAGGAAATGTAACAAGGCACTTTGTGGAAGTTTTTGCTAAATTACAGGTGCATTATATCTATGGCATCCCCATGCTGTACAAAGCTAGTAATTCTATCAAAGAAGGAGATAAGATTAGTCTTGCATGATTTGTTTGGGTTAAACCCACACTGGCTTCTGATAACTGTATGCATATCCAACTGCTCGCAAACCTTCTGTTTGGTAATCTGTTAAAGACCTTGTGTAGTACAGGCTTCAAGAAAAAAGGACTGCAATTTCCATGTCCTTTTCCCCTTTTCTGAAGATAGGGTTGACATTTGCTATCCTCCAGTCTTTTGGGACCTCATGAGTCCTCCAGGAGTCATCAGGGTTTACTGAGAATGGTTCTGAGATTACTGTAGTTCCTTTGGTACCCAGGATGTAATTCTTCTGACCCTGGAGTGTTTTCCTTAAACTCTTAAACTCTTACTGTTTCATTTTATATCCTAAGATGCATTGTCTCATTTTTCCAATAACAAAATGATGACCAGGTAGGGCTCCATTTCCCTTCTTGGGGAGGCAGATAAAAATTAGGAATTCATCCACCAAGTTTTAGTGGTACATCTCACATCTTATTTGTCTTCCTTAGTTAGGAGCTCTTGTTGTCCCTGTTCATTTCCCATACTTTCTGTGCTAGTTTAAAAACATCTGTGGTTCTGAGTACCGCCTATTGGCATATCTGTTGTACTGTCCTGTTGTGTCCTGAAATGTCCCTATATTTCATCCTTCCATTTTCCTTTTTTGCCATAGTTCTTGAGTTCTGGTCTTAAAATAAACTCAAAATAAACAAAATTCTTTGTTTTTCCTAATTATTATACCTGCATAAAGCATTTCAATGACATGCTTAGCAAATATATTAGTATGAATAAAGCACTGCATGTAGAAGCTTTAAAGCAGCTGCGCCCTTTGCAATGCTCATACAGCTGCTTGAAAGCTATCCCCAGCTATCTCCACATGCATGCATTTCACTTCACTGGTAGTTGTAGCCCAGGTGTTATGTTTGTACACAGACACACATGTGCAAACAAACCAGGATAGCTTTCAAACAGGCACACAAGGCTTGCTTAATAATTTTAAGAGAGGCGAGTCATTTAAGTTTTGCAAAGCACACTTTTCAGATGTTTTGCACAGCCCTTTATAATTATCCTGCAGACATCTCCAGGAATCCTGGTGCTATTTTTATTAATAATACATAACAATGCTTCTGTGTACAATTTCCTTTCAGCATAACATGCTATATACACTCAGTGTTGACTTGAACAGCTTCGTTATGACAGTTCTTTATCTTCTTTCTGTATCATAAATAACTTCAAACACCTATAAGGAAGGATAACATTTAAACACTTGTTCAAAGACTGTTGCAGTTAGAGGCATCTGCTAGAGAAAGGACAATATAATTTATATTTAGACTGAAGAAAAAATTACAAGAAACCACTAGAGTAAAAAACGCTCAGCCTAATTTCCAGACACTATAGTTTTCTAAATTAGGCCCCTATCTTAAACTGAAACATCCTGAATTGTCTTCCTAAGTTAGGAAATACTGCCTTTATCAGGTCCTCTGTGAAGAGCCTTAATTAAAATTGTGTTCTAAGGTGAAACTTGAGATTTTATTATCTAGTCTCTAAAAGGTTTCACTAATCCTGACATTTTACTCTTAAGTTAAATATAGAAGCTGGAATTCCAATGAAGCAAGTTTATTTATTTAAACTTTATTTATTTATTGGCATTTAGCCAATGCCGTACAGTATCTTCTTTCACCTACTAAGGTCAAAAGTCATATTTGACTCTTGTATGTGGACAAGAACTGCTCTGTGATTTTATAGTTCCTAGTGGCAGCGATGTAGTTTGTTATATGACCAAAAACTTTAGACCTTCAGGAGAAGAATAATGTTGACAAGGTTTGATAAATCATTCATAATTAAAAAAAAAAGACATTGAAAAATGACAATGAGGAAGCAGGAGAAGAGGGTTAAGGATTGGGGTTATGTCCACTACAACCTCAGTCCATTGCTATATAGCCCAATATATGTAAGCTTCCCCTTCTGGCCCCTAAAATAATTTGGAATCCTCCACAGTTGTATTTCTAAATCCAAGGGGCAGGGAAAAGAAACTAATAACAATGGTAAAGTCATTTGCTTGTTCAACTCTAGCATTACAGGGTGGATTTGGGTTTGGGGAACTCCTGGATCTGGTGATATTTCATCCTTAGTTCAGGCTGGGATTGTGCTATCCTAGACAGAACCAGTGCAAAATTAGGACATCCTCCTGGATTTGCAGGTCTTGCTTGAGGAACAGGTGGCAACCATGGCTGGGAAGGCTTTTGTACATTTTGTGGACCAGTTGTGCTCTTTTCTGAATAGGGAACCACTGCTCAGGTCATTCATGCTTTGGTCACCTGCATAGATTTCTGAAATGTGCTGTACATGAGGCTACTCTTGAACATCTGGAAGCTTCACCTGGTCCGGAATGCAGTGGCATGAGCAGTTACAGGGACACGGTGGTATGCTCATGTTACACCTTTGCTCTGCAGGCTGCAGTGGTTCGCAGAGTATTTTGGGGTGCAATTCAAAGTCTGGTTGTCACCTATTAAGACCCTTCATGGCATGGGGTTATTTGTGGGACTGCTTCTCTCCAAGTGTTTATCTGATTCAACTAGGTCTGAGAATAGGTGCATGCTTCGAGTCCCATTTATTAATGAATGCCATTTGGTGGGATCCAGAATGTAAGCCTTTTCCATTTCAGTGCCTGCTCTTTGGAACACAATACCCCCTGAGATTGGATTGGGCCTGACCTTGCTGGCTTTTCAGAAAGCTTTAAAGACCTAGATGTTTCCCTGGGCATGGAAGTGGGAAGGTTAATTGGAGCCCATAAGAGGTTGTTATGTTGTTGATTCGTTCTGTCCTTGGCTGCAATTATGTGGGTTTTTTTAATACTGTTGTCTATTTTGTAATTGGAGTTTTAATCTGGTGTTAGCTGCCCAGAGTCACTATGTCAAGATGAGGACCATATAAATCACACACACACACATACACACACACACACACGATTCCCAATTAAAGACCTTCCTCTACAAGCATGAACAGTAATAATTTTGTAATTTTACATGCTGAAATCAAACCATTGCTTTTTATTCCAATTGTCTTATTGAAACACTAGTGAATATATTTAACAAGATACTAAAAGCAAATGTAAAAGTAAATTATTCAGTTTCCCTAAGTATTTGCACATCTGTATTCTTTTCAAAGTAACTCTGGGACAATGTTATTAATAGCTCCTTTAAGTTTCCACAACTTTGGATGTAAACATGTCCTTTGTAATGACAGTGTGAATGACAGCCTATTAAAATAATTCTTATTGATTTGTTATTGTATTCTGCATATGTACCCTTTAGATCACTCCATGGAGGTTCATCATAAATCCAAAGAATCATGCAATTGCTTCAGTAAAATCAATATAATACTGGAAAGCACTAATTATAATAAAAACAGAAATGAGGCAGCAATAACATAGTTAAAACATAAATATTAAAAACCATAGGAAGGAAAAATGAATGCACATACTTTATGTGAGCCCCCAAAATGGACAAGTTGCATCACATAATTCTTCCTAGGCAGGGACTTGATAACAGGGTTGTCTTCACTTCAGAAGAACTGGTTCCATTAAGGAACAAAAGGATTGTGTGAATTTGGTGAAGTTTTCCTTGGTAAGGTCCTGGCTATTGTACTTGGCAGGCCCACCAGACCAGGGAAAAAGATCAGAGATCTCTGTCACATATCCAGAGAAGTGATGAATTCTGAATGAGTTGATTTTCAAATCTCCAGTGCCCAATTGTCAAATGCCACTAAGCTGCAGTCATCTGTCTGCCATATATATATATATATATATATATATATACACACACACACACACACATACACACACACACAGAGCCACTGCATTCACAGGAAAGAGACTGCCAGAAGTTTGTTTTCTTAGTACATTCCCCCCCCTCGGACCATTATGTTTCTCTTTTAGCTCTTATAAATTGAATGAGCAAACCCCATAAAATATATGGGGCAGAAAATGCACCTGTTTGGTATCCAAATATTTTAGTTAGCCCAATGAAATACTATCGAACTTTTTCCAAACTAATTGTGTGAAATGCCTAATGTTACTGATGATAATTGTATAAATTAATTTTGCATCTCATTCAAGGCATATAAGGCAATTGCACTATGGTCTTGGAGGACCATAGTCCTCTCATGCTTTAAGATGAACATCAGAGCTCTCCCTTGGATCTGATGAACAGTAGAAGATGGTAGTCAATTTGGTAATGTGAGCATTGTCTGGATGGAGATATGAACATTGTGGAAAGGAGAGTTTCCTTTTGGATCTGCCTCTTTTTTGTATTTGTGTCTCTTGGAAAATGTGCAGCCACTGCCCATCCCTAAATCCTTCTGATGTTATCCATAGCAGTCCTTTTTATAGCTTTGTAAAAGAAGAAAAGGGAGAAATGTTGAAATATAATGGGCTGTCTGCTGTCAGATTAAGCATCAGATTTGGTAAATTTGGATAGGAAAATCAAATTTGCAGACCAGAGTATATTCCTTAGCCAGACACATAGACAGAGGGAGCCCTAATACCTTCCCTTTGTAGCTTTCTAAAACTGGCTACTTCTAGGATTCAAATACCAAGTTCTTTTTTCAATAGGTTTTTTAAAAAGTTGTTGTTGTTGTTGTTGTTGTTGTTGTTATTATTATTATTATTATTATTATTTTAATGTGTGTGTGTGTGTTTGCAATTCCTCTATTACAATCACAGCTATGTGTGCTGGTTTCAACAGACTTAATCCTGCTGTTTTTAAATAATTGTATTGACAATTACTTTTATATACTATTGCTTTTATGATTGGTGCTTTTTAGCTTTATTGCTGCTCTTTATTGTTACACACATGTTTTAAATGTATTCTGAATAATTCACTCATTCTCTTTGTAAGTTGCTTTGAATGTCATTTTGTAAAAGTGGGATATTAATCAGAAGAATAGCTTCTTTAAGATCCTGATGATTCTGTTTCCTAAGCAAGGAGCACTTGGGATACAGCTTCTCCCCCTTATCTCTGGTAATGCCAAGCAATGCCTTCTATGCTGTGTAAATCAGAGTTAGTAATCTCTTTTATCAGGAGGAAGTCAAACAACCCCCCTTAAAGGACAGAAAGTAAGTAAAAAATATAAAGAAGACTAAAGAAAACAAAGGGCTTCTCAGGAGCTCCACAGAAATCCAAAAAATAGTAAGTAGAGATAGATGTTTGCAGCTGGTTTTAGAGAACTGTAAAGCCCAGATGTTAAAAGTCCTCGACTGAAGTCTAGTAGCTGTTGAAATAACGCATGCTTGCAGTCTCATTTATCTGCTTGAACTATACCTCTTCTCAGTTGTCTTCACTATGACTTGACCCCAAACTTACTCAGGGCCCTGTTTAATGGATTGTCCTGTTTCCCATAGCAGTGCTGTACTTCTGACTTTAGCCAGATATTAATCTTGTTGTACTAAGTAGGCTTGTACTCTGTTGAAGGTCTCAATCTAGACTTAGTAGACAAATATTCTTCTGTCAGGCTCTGAGGTTTTATTCAGACAGCCAGTGACCTTTTAGCTGCTTGAAACAACAGTCTATGCTTTTTTGTTAGGCATTCATATGGTTCACAACTTCATCCCTTGTCATTGTTGTTGCCAACCTGCATTAACAATACCATGTGAAAAATTTAACCCCCTATGTGATGGCAGCTACATCAAATGATGGCACAGGCAGAAAACCAAAAACTTCAGCAAACCCAAGGTGCCATGAAAAACCTAAAGGCTATAAGATGTGGTTGACTGATCTGGTATTTCACTCAAACCTTCAGAAGTTATTTCAGCAGAGGGTGGTATTAATGGAAAGATCGGCACAAATCTCCAAGACTGAAGCTCAGCTAACAACAAACAGGTGAGAAATAAATTAACTTATTTTTCAGTGGTCCCACTTCAACCTCTATTTTTGTATACTTCTCCATGTGAAAACTCCTCCCCACCCCCACCCCCCGCTGCCAAAAAAATGTCTAAAGATAGAGCTACATATCATGGAGATAATTATTTAGCCAAGACTTTCCTTTTTTTTTTTCATACTAGTTCTGTACCTGGCTGAATTTTAAATGAGAACCGTACTCATGAAAGCTTAGATCTGCAGTCAGTACAAGGTTAACCAAAATAGCTTCATCTGCTGCTGCTTGGGAAGGCTAGGCCTTATTACACAGCAAAGAAAGTGATGTGGTCTATATCAATGAAAGTCACTTGGTAGCAATTAGAGCGATACCTTTTAGACTGGGAGCTGAACAGGCCATTGATTTAAACCTTAGCAAAGCGTGTTCACTTGGATTTACCGGAAGCTGCACATGACATTTCATTAGTATCACAGTGAATTAACTTTATAGCAATGTAATGCTTAATCCAATTTTGCCTTAGTGTTATTAATGATATTGCTAGAGAAATAGTTTTAAGGCAATTAAACAGATGTATGTACTGCTGCCAAGCCCCACTACTAATATCTAATGGCATCACAAAAAATAGTATTGCAAAAAGGCAGAATTAAAAATGGAAGACTTCCGGCTAACTTAATCTTTTACATTTGGAAGAGCATCAAACCACATTATAAATTTGCCTGCAGAAACTTTTTTTTTAAAAATTGTATTTATAGAGACAAATGTCGTCTTCTTTCAGCCAGCTACAAGACTAATACTCTTGCAGGCTACGTGAACCCTCTGTCATGAAAAGGATGAAGCCACCTCTTGGCTCTCCTCTTGTCAGTTACAAGGGTAATCAAAGGTTTACAAGTAGAACAGACTGAAGAGTTGGATGGGAGTTGATCCTGAATGAGAGAGAAGATGTGTTCAGAAGATTGTATTGTGGGTTGTAGCAGCTCAGCTGAGTGTGTAGGGTGAAAGGTTGGCAATCTCAAAACTCCTCTCCCAGAAAGGTTCTGGGTCCAAATACCTACTCCCATCTCCTGACTTGCTGTGCAGCTGAGTAGTTTTCACTGCCACCACCCATCTTCCAGGAAGCACCACACCTGGCATCCTCCCCCTAAACCCTAATGTGCATGAGAGAGAGGGCTTCCAAACCCTGGTTACTTTCTGGCAAATGAAAAGGAAAAAAGTGAAATAAATACTACAATGCCACCAGTAGAATTGAGGTATGTGCTTGGGAAAATTAACCCTTCTTCACTTCACTTCACCTATGAAAGGAATAACATAAATTTCTGAACTTTAAATATGATTATGCAAAACATTCACAGGCGGAGGAAACAGAAATATAGGGCAGTCCAAAGTATAGCCACTATATACTCTGTGTGTGTGTGTGTGTGTATGAATGAATGAATGAATGAATGAATGAATGAATGAATGAATGAATAAAGTGGCTGGATAATGTAGTGGTTACAGAGCTGCCCTTTGACGCGGGAGATGGGGTTCAAATCTCGGCTGGTACCTACCTTACCAATAGGGGTTCTTGCAAAGACCCCCTAATGCTTCACCTGCCTACCTCAGATATGAAAGTGACACGAACTAAGAGAGTCATGCTGGCATGGATGTCGCCTGGATTAACAAGGTCAGTGCCAGATGTTGGGGAACCAGGACAATCTGATGATAAGTGGGCTACTGGAACAAACCATACATGGTTGAGACAAGAGAACTTGGAACTGATGGAATGCTACTACAACAGTAGACCTAATGAGAGGGGATATATGAAAAGTATGAGGGAACTGTGGATGGACGGAAGACCTACATCCACATTATCAAAGAAACAACTAGTTACCCAATGCTTCAACATAGTGAAGAGGAAACTGCTCTCACAACTTGAGACAGACCGACTCCACATTACATCCCAGACTCAAGAAGACCCAGAAGGACAACTGGATGTGCAGCCAACACCTAAGGCTGGAACATCACTGCCACCTTCTCCAATACAGAGCACAGCAGCTGATATGAGGCATAAGATCATGGGTAAACTAGCTGCAGTCAACCCTTGAGACTGATTACCAAGGCTCAGTGGAGAAGTACCATCAAATAGTATGCTAGAAGATGCAATAGAGCCCTCACAACAATCCCTACTACCACCATAACTCAAACTAATGAACTGATATATGCTACAGCTGTTGTAATCCTGGAGATGTTTGGCTACATGTTCAAGAAGAACAGCAGTACCTAACCCACCCCCTTGGAAAATAAGATTGGAGGCTAAGATCAAGGCAACTTGGAGAGAAGTTAGTCAGCTGGTGGAACTACAGAAGGGCATGGAGATTAAGGATAAGACTCAGCTACAGAAAAAGTACAAGGGTCTGACTCCATCTGAAGCTCTGGAGACTGCTAAACAAAGGCTCACAGCACTGGCTGCCAGGCTAAGGAGATACACTAGAGAAGCAGAGGTCAAAAAGATAAATGCCCTGTTCTCCAAAGCACCATCCAAGGTGTACTCCCAACTACAGTGCCACAACACAACACAGTAACAGCAAAACACCAACGACAGAAACTGAACAGTACTAGAAGAACATATGGGAGAAAGAGAAGACACATAACACTAATGCAAAGTGGTTGCAGGACCTGAAAGCAGACAACAGCAATCTCCCAGAACAGGAACCAGTCTCCATCACAGTGGCAGACATCCAACAGCAGGTCAAGAACATGAATATCTGGACAACATCTGGCCCAGACATGATCCACATCTACTGGCTAAAGAAACTAACTGCAGTGGATAAACACCTAGCAGCACAGATGAACCAGCTGCTAGCAATGGGCTCCCACCCAGACTGGCTAACACAAGGAAGGATGGTGCTGATCATGAAAGACCCCCGTAAGGGAACAGCACCATCCAATTACTGGCCAATAACCTGCCTCCCCACAATATGGAAATTCCTATCAGGCATCATAGCTGCCAAGCTACAGGACCACGTAGGCCAGTACCTGTGCACAGTTCAGAAGGGCATTGGGAACAATGCCAAAGGCTCAAAACACCAGTTGCTCACAGATAGAGCAGTCACACAGGACCCAAGGTCTAGACAGACCAATGTGAGCACAGCCTGGATTGACTTCAGGAAAGCCTACAACTCAATGCCATACACATGGATCTGTGAATGCCTGTCACTATACAAAGTCAACAGGACACTAAGGACTTTCCTCAAGAACTCAATGGGACTGTGGAAGACAACACTGGAAGTCAACTCGCACAACACTGGAAGACCGCTCACACAAGTAGCTATATCAAGGTGATGCATAGGCTTGAACCCCCTCAGCCAGATAATCACAAGGACTGGATATGGATACAAGTTCAAGAGTGGAACTACCATCAACCACCTCCCCTACATGGATGACATCAAGCTGTATGTTAAGAGTGAATGAGACATCGACTTGTCGATCCACCTGACATTGATCTACAGTAAGGACGTTGGGATGTCATTCAGACTGGAGAAGTGTGGCCGGATGCTAGTAGAGAAAGGGAAGGTAGTTAAGACCCATGGGGTGGAACTATCAGCAGGCCACATAGCAGACATAGAGACCAGCTACAAGTACCTTGGTGTCCCACAGTCACATGGGAGCCACAGTAAGGAGGCAAGGAAGACAGCAACATCCAAGTACCACCAAAGAATAAGACAGGTCCTGAAAAGCCAGCTCAATGAGAAGAACAAGATCCATGCCACCAACACATACACCCTGCCAGTCATCAGATACCCTGCCTGTATAGTCAGCTGGCCAAAGGAGGACATGGAGGCTGCTGATGTGAAGACCCAGAAGTTCCTCACAATGTACAGAAGTTTCCACCCCAAGTCCAACACCCAGAGACTGTACACAGCCAGAAAGAAGGCAGGCAGGGTCTAGTGAGTGTCAAAGCCAATCCTGGACAAAACTCAGAGCATCCAGGAGTACATTAGTAAGATGGCACCCAAAGTTGAGCTGCTATGGCAGCAGCAGACATAGGAGGAAGTTCAAGCAGAAGAAATGCCATGGCAAGCCAAGACCCTGCATGGATTTACCATTGGGAGGTAGCTGAGGTGGCTGACATTGGGAAATCCTACCACTGGCTGGAAAGGGCTGGACTAAAAGATAGCACTGAGGCACTGATCATAGCAGCACAAGAACAGGCACTAAGCACCAAATCCATAGAAGCAGGGGTCTACCACACTAAACAGGACCTAAGGTGCAGACTATGTAGAGAGGCCTGAGAGACAGTCCAACAGATAGTGGCAGGGTGTAAGATGCAGGCAGGAACATCATACACTGAACTGCAGGACCAAGTAGATGGCATTGTGTACAGGAACATCTGCACAGTGTATGGGCTAGACCCTCCCAAGTCCAGATGGGAGATTCCACAGAAGGTTGTGGAGAATAACAGGGCTAAGATCCTGTGGGACTTCCAGATTCAGATGGACAGGCAGGTACTGGCCAATCAACGAGACATTGTGGTAGTAGACAAGGACCAGAAGATGGCAGTGGTGAAAGATGTAGTGGTGCCAAATGACAGCAACATCAGGAAATAGGAGTATGAGAAGCTGGAATTACCAGGACCTGAAGGAGGAACTAGAAAGGATGTGGAAAGTAAAGGCCAAAGTGATCCCAGTGGTGGTAGGAACACTTGGGGCTGTGACCCCTAAGCTGGGAGAGTGGCTCTAACAGATCCCAGGAACAACATCAGAGCTCTCTGTTCAGAAGAGTGCAGTGCTAGGAACAGCTAAAGTACCGTGCAGAACCTTCAAACTCCCAGGCCTCTGGTAGAGGACCCGAGATTGAGGAATTGGGGAAGACACATACTACCCATAGGGGGTAGAGAGGACACACACACACACTGAGCTCATACAGAAAAAAATAATAAATGCCATAGACCACAGAGTAGCCTTAACCATATACTTTGTTAAAATAAAAAATCAATCTTATCCAATATTTCTTGCTAAACTTGACACCAGTTCCTAGGATGATCGTACACCTGAAACTAAATCCAACACTTGCTTTTTAGGCTAATTTCAGCTTCCTGTCTTCCCTTTTATCAGAAGTTGAAATGGCTCCTCTCCTTCTCCCTGCCTCAGTATAGCTTCTCCCTCTTTTTTAAAAAGACAAAAGTGTTTCTTATCAAGGCCAAAAAGAGGAGGTTGGGGCTCTATGACCATGTGATCCCAAGCCATGCCTCATGAAAATATATATTCCAGGTTTGTGAACATTAAGCTTATAGGTTGTGAGGAGATGGCAATCAGTGAGTGCAGGACAGGATTTTGCCTGCCCATTAACTGGAGTTGTGTAGAGCTAAGCTACCCTCTCCAAATCATCTGGGCCAACCAAACAGGGGTGAGAGGGTTAATCCTCCCTGACAGAAAGCCTACCAAGTGAGCATTCCATGCATATATCCCATCTATGTCACTCAAGTGATGAGTGAATTCATCATAACTATCTGCAGGAGAAATGTCTTTGTGTCTTAAAACAACCATGCAAAATGGGGTTGCTTTAGGAACCCATCTTCCTGTTCATTTTCCTTTTAAATCCCCCCCCCCCCAATAAAGTAAACTAGAGGTAGCAGTAGATTAGTAGATAAAACTTCACTTGTTCTCTTTGTGGCAGCACTGACTCTGATTGGGCCAACATGGATTTTATTATTTTTTTAAAGGAAAACAAAATAGGATATGACTGCCTTTTAGCCATCTTTGTAGTAAGTGGAAATTTATCAGAGATGGTTACTCCCTGTATGACTGGTGAATTCTTAGAACGTATCATTAGCTCACCAGGTAAGATAGATAATGCTTATCTGGATTTTTGCTCTAACTGTTTTGTGTTTTTATTCTTGTTCAACTCCCAGAGTTCCTTCTGGTAGATGGGCAGCCACATAAACTTGTTTAATAAATAATTTTGTTCAGTGATCAGATAAAATAAACACATACAAACAAAATACAAAAAGAACCATCCACTGAAATCCCATGGTTCTGAACATAAGAAAATAAATAATGCAGTGCTGTAAAAACTAAAGCATTATGGTTCTAATGGTTAATGTTAGTAACAAAACAAACAAATAAAACCCACTCAAAGAGGAAGTGAGTCCTGGAGCAAAAATGCAATGAATTAACAATGTGAGTCTGAATGTACTATGAATTCTAATAATCCAAAATATTGAAATAGTTACTAAAATAACATATTAGAAGGATGACAGGTGATATTTCATTCATACATAGTGGGAGGTGAGTAGACCAGGTACGAGGATGTCAATCGTGAGATAACAGTTGTTTATACATATTCACAGCAGCTATACAGAACTTGCTACCATATGGGTGACAAAGCTTTTCATATCTGATAGGAAGGAATTAGCATGAAGTTCCTCAGAATAACTTGTCTCATGGAACAACAGAAGGAAGATGAATCTTCTTTGAGTATCATTATAAAAGGAGCAGTGTAGCAGCGTGTGAAGAATAGAGTCAACTGAACTGTCACCACAAAGGCAGCTTTGACTAATTATGGGGGTTTTGTTAAATCTCCCATATAAAAGTGCTGAAGGTCAACTATTATATCTGACTCTGAAGAAGAATGTTTGTTGGGCTGGAGAAATGAGTGGGTTAATGTAATTGGTTGGTTTCCACCCACCAGGGCAGGTGTTTGCCCAAGTGATGGCTGACTGGACAGCTTTGTCATGTACTTGTACATTTCCCCTCCTTATTTTGAAGATTTTGTACAGGTAATTATTTTTACAAAGCTAGGGGAGGAATTGAGGAGAAGATCTACCACTTTAATCTCAGGCCTGCTGACTTGCATATGATAGGAAACATGTGAGGCAGTTTTAGGCCAGCAGTTCTGTATGTTGTAGTCTCATTGACAGTAAAAGGACAGTAAAAGAGAAATATATTAAATGCATTAGTTTCCACTGAGGGCAAGTGGTATATTTAACTATCCCAGCTCCAGAGGTCTGTTAGACCTGGATTCAAAGCTGTTTTTCTTGTCCATTAAATGTTCTTAATATGAGTATTCTACTACTATTAGCAGCTGTTCAGTGACCATGGAACGATTCCCCTTTCTACTAGCAGAGGCTATAAAAAGAGTAGCAATATATCATCCTACTCCCTTTCCATAATACATAAACACAATCCTAGGGTTCTGCTCTTATTAAGTAAATAAAATAAATGTTTCTGTACTATTCTTTTTCCTCCTGTCTGGGCATTAGTTGGCCTAACAGCTCCAGCACTGTGAACTTTTTATTTTATACAATGTGGTCTGAATTCTGTCCTGACTCCCAACATAATCACCCCTTGCAAATGACCTTATCAGACAGAAAGTATAAGAAACTGCTAAAGAAGCAAGTAGATTCTAAAGAGAATATTTTACAAGAGACTGATGCAAACACGATGATCACATATACTCTAAGGGCATTTTTAGTATTACTGGTAGGTGACTATATTTGCATGACTGCATGAATAAACTTTAATTTCAACGTGTTTGCCCTTCTTTGAAATTAAAATATATAACCTTGCAGGAAATAGATATTACTGAAAAAAAAGTACCTTCCAAGCATTTGTGAATGTGCAGTTGGAGGTGAGAAAATTAAGTCTCCAAAGAGCTGCAGTTCAGAGCTTATAATGCTCAGCATTTTGCTAACCCTTCTTTATGCGCTTGTATTCCTCATCTTTGGCAAGAAAGAATCATATAATTGTAGAGTGAAAGGGAACTCTGGGATCATTTTATTTTAGTGGTGTGATCATTGAATATTACTGAATCCATATTCTGTAGCTATAATCAACAATCACAATCTAGAAATTGCTTGATTTGAATGGTACCTATCAAAAGTATGAGTCCACAACACAAACTGTTACATACACACAGTTATTACAAATCACAGCTGCTATATTGGTCAAGCAATATTTCTTTATTTATTTTGGTGGCCAATAGCCACACCTTTTACAATCTCTTTTTTGGGGCAAGAACATATTTGAGGTAAGTAGGGTGGTATGGCACAATATGTTAACAAACATGGAGGTTTAACATAAATATTTTATTTACCTTGACCAAAAAAAGTCCCCTGAGGAAAATTGATTTTATATGGTAGCTTTTCATTGTAATTTATCAGTGTGATTTTGGGGTATGTAGCCTGAAAATTGACTACACCTGTGCTAGAAAGCTATTATTTTGTAATTACTGCCCGTTATGTCAATAATGCCATAATGTGCCCTCCAACATGATAAGAGCATAAAACCCTGTAAAGATGTAATTCTACCCAGAGCATCATGTCAGCAATCCAAGTTGGCCCACCCCATCTATGTCACTCAAAAGATGTGTGCTCTTGCAGGTAATCAGGCATTCAATGTAAATGGCTTCAAGAAAAATGTCTCTGGCATATAGCTGTACAACTAGCTTCCATGCAAGTCAGCATGCATGCAAAAAACATTTTCTTCTGTAGATACTGGCACTGAAATCATGAATTTCTGCAGCAGAATAACATTACTTGAATGATGTCTGCCAGGAGTGGGACTTGTACAGAAAGCAGCTAGAGCTAGTCAGATTAAGGAGCTGTAACTATGAATTAGTATAAAGAAAATGAGGGCAAAGAAGGAGAGTGATGAAGACAACCATGGAACCATGGCTATCAGAATAAAGGACAATAGAACAGAGTCAAATTAAAATAAAAATTCAGCTATTTTTTCCTTTAAAAAATCTATATATCTATCTCCTGCTACTTTGGCAAGTCCAATTTGTTACTTGAAAGTGCAAATAATCATGGTTTTTAAAAAAGTCTGGAGTCCCTGCTGCTCCCCTCTCATATGTGGGTGCTAAGGTACGTGCCAAGTGGGTGCCCTCTTTGCCTTGATTTTATTTACATGACTATTAGGCCACTTTTTAAAAAGAAGAATCGCAGTTTGCGAAAGAAAGAATCTGCAGATTCCACAATCAATCCAGATGAGAGACTGACAACAATGGGATAGACCCACAGCATGAGGGAAGTGATTAAAATGAATGGTCTCCACACTACACTTAGACACTATGATTGGGATGACTGATGGTAGCTTGGTCATAGGGATCACCCTGATGTAAGTGCCAACCTGTTAAGTATTAAATATAATGCTCACTTCTATCAATTTGCTCTCTTTATGGTGTTTTATTTATTATTAAAGATTTTGATTTTTAAGGTTCAAAGAAAAGGATCCAGGATAAAGCTTTGGCAAGATTTAGATGCAGAATGAAATGGATTCAGATCCCTTTGCTCCATCACAGTAAATGGAAATACATCCTAAATCAAACCATTTTGCCTTGAGATCTTGTGTTTGGGTGAATCTGATGCAGGGCTGTGCAAAATATTTTTGTTTACACTTTCAAAATAAAATGCTGTATATTTGTTCAGTGCATGATAAAAAAAAGCTAAGGCTTTTTTTTTTTAACCTCTTCAACTGCTTGGTTCAGTAGTGTTTTAGTAACAGCAAAATTGCTTTGATTTTACTCAGTAGCAGCAAATTACTCTAAAGAAGGAACATGACACATCTACATCCTCAGCACCACTGCATTTTATTGCTTATGATGTTGTGCCAAAAATATAATTAAATGAATTGAGTAGAGTCTAGCACATTTTCATTATTGCACATGGATAAGGCCATCTCATGAAACATTATTTTAGATTGATTAGATAAATTATATCACCATAATTTTAAAATGCAAATATGACAATTGTACATGTTAGTTATCTGGACTTAGACATTTGTTTATATCACATAATTCTCCCATCCACTCTCTTTAAAGGAGCAGTATGAATTAAAGCCATAAAACCCCCATCCATTTTGTAGCACATTTTGTCAAGACAGAATGTCTGTTGGTTACCATCTTTTCATTTATAAAAATCTATACATATCATGCCTTCTACCACACACATACTGTAAATCAGACAGGAATGCTGATTGGTCACTGAAGTATGGGAAATAAAATTTAAAATATAACAAATGAATAAATGAGGTCATTAAAAATATCCATAGAGGAACATATAGGACACTGTATTCCTCATAGGAGAGGTTCATACCAGCTTTTTATCAGTGAGCTAGTACTTTTGGAATGCAGGATCTAAATAGTAGAACTGCTGTCACCCACCACCTGAAAGTTTGATCTGAAAAATAATTTGATAAAGCTTTGCTCTGATGCAAAGAGGACTGTAGATTAATGGCAATGCATCTACAAACTTCCATATTTAATCCCTGATATCTCTAGGTAATGCAGCAAAATGTCTTAAGTAGGACATTGGAAACTCCAACTAGAAATGTTGAAAATGCTGGGCTAAATGGACTACATTTGATTTACTATGAGATGCCTCCTATGTCTCCTGTGATATTGGTATTGAACCCGCAAATCTGATGGACATCTTATTTAGTCAAATTTACAGCAAAAAGAACCTGCAGCCCCCTTCTAGTCATTTGTCTCCAAATTTATCAGGAACCACTGATTAACAGAAATGATCAGTGAGCTGCACATCACTGAGCAGCAGTAGCTAAATTTTACCTAGTATACAGTATGTGCAATACTGGATATATTATTATACCCAATAATAAATTGCTTGGTGATGTGCCAATTAGTCAATTTTTTAATTGACTAAATACAAAAAGAATACACAAAATTATAAAAGAAGGGGGAAAAGCTGCAAAAAACAAGAACATACAATACATATATTTACAGATACACAAATATCAATAAATTGAAGGTTTCATTCATTACAGTCATCCATCATTGATCTATGTTAATCAATTCTGCAAGCCACTGAATAGTTGGAGCCATATATTTGTGTTTCCAATGCAGAAAAATAAAGGCTTTCTTAAGCCCCTATAAGAAATGACCATTTCTTATATAAGTCAATTTATATGTTTATAGAATAGAAATATTTGACAATATTAAATCTCAAAGCTAAGTTAATACATGTAACAGCTTCTTACCAAAATGGAACAATATATTTAAATGAAGTGTTAATTTAATTGCATCTCCAACAACATAAATACAAATGAGGTCATTTCTAAAATATTACTTCTTGTTGGAAAGGATGTATTCTAGAAATCTATTGACATTCTTCAGTTTAATTAACCTCTTATTTTTATTGGTTAAGTAAAAACTGAAATCAAAAAAAGCAAAAAGCAAAATATACATATACATAAAGGATTTTGAAAAAAAGCCAAAACAAAAAAGATTTTGAAAAATTATAAAAAGTGCATTCTCTCTTTCTTTCTCCTTCCCCACCTCCCTCATCACCACTAATTCCTTCTTTACTTTGGACATTATTACCAATGTCTGTTTGGATCATTTTAATTGTTGCTATTATTTTCAATTCTTCAAAAACATATTTAAGTGTCTTACTTTATCTTAATCTAATGCTGAAGATCATCCAACACAGATTAGAGCCATACATGGAGAGGGAGATGCCAGATGTTCAAGAAAAAGCTTTAGAAAAGGCCGAGGAACACGAGACATTATGGCTGATGCCAAAGAATACCAAAAAAGAATTTAGTATGTGCTTTGTCCATTATAGAAAGGCTTTGATTGTGTCAATCACATCAAGCTGTGGAACATGCTTAGAAAAATGAGAATTCCAAAACATCTCATTGTCTTCAACATACACAGGTCAGGAAGCCACAGTACAGACAAAAATGGTGAAACAGACTGGCCCCGGTTGGAAAAGGAATGAGACAAGGTTACATTCTCCCCTCTTATTTATTCAATCTTGGAAGAAGATGAGCATGGTTTAAAAGTGGAGGAAGAAGCATCAATAACCTGTGCAATGCTGATGACAGTATTCTAATAGCTGAAAATGCAAATGTTTTGCAAGATTTAGTAACGAAAGTCAAGGAGAGTGGAAAAAATGGGGCTAAGTTCAAATATTAAGAAGACCAAACTCATGACGGGACAGAAACCAGCCTTAGAATTGACAATGAAGATACTGAAGTGAAGGATAGCCTCTGGAGTGTCAATAGTAAAGGAACAAGCAGTCAGGGAATACACCTCAGACTAGCACTAGAGTAGAGTAGCCATTAAAGCCTTGGAAAAGATATTCAGACATTGGAATGTGCCTATAACTACAAAGATCAGAATTGGCCAGGCAATGGTTTTCCCTGTGACACTCCATGGAAATGGAAGCTGAACTTTGAAGAAGCAGGAGACAAAAAGTATTGATGCCTTTAAATTTTGGTGTTGGAGAAGACTCTTGAAAATATTATGGATAGCCTAGAAAACAAAGTGATCACTGAAGAAATTAACCCAGAATTCTTACTCAAGGCACAAATGACCAGGCTCAAATGATTATACTTTGGGCATACAAAGAGCTAGGTCTTTGGAGAAGTCTATTATTCTGGGAAAGATGGGAGGAAAAAGAAAAAGAGGACAACCAGCAGCAAGATGGATGGACTCAATTACAGTGGTGATGGATGCACTGTTGGAAGACCTGAAGAACCTGATAGGAGAGAGTCTTCTTTCCGTGTGGCACATTATCTTCATACTTACTGAAGATTCACACATGTGCAGTTGATGAGAAGTTGTTTTTTCTTTGCAGTGCAAGTTGATTTGAGTAAAATATTTGGTAATGTCAGTCATGAATGCTAGGTCACAAACCCATTTTGGATGATTTATTTCATGAAAATTACAATCTGTATTTCAGCTTTCCATGAGAATCTGCATCTCAGTTCATAGGCACACTTCTATGTTTGACCTTGGCTCAGCCAATGCATATCTTAGTAGTACACCAAATTTCCATGTAATTTTTTTCCAGTGCTTTCCATAATTTCTGCACTGGTGGTTATGCAGTGCTTTGCTTCTTATAAAGTTAATTATTTTCCATATGGTGTCTGTTTTATTTATATCTAAAATAGTATACTTAGAAAAATAAAGTAAGAGAACAAAGACAACAAGGAGAAATTTAAGAGAAATTCCCAAGTACTCTGTAAATAATGTAGAAAAATAAAGGTATCCTTTTCTGGAAGAAAACCTTTGAGAAATTGCAGGGAGGTTTTGGTACAGCATTACCTGACACAGTTTGTAATAAAATGTCTAAAGGACAAATCACCCAAGAAGTTAGCAGAGTCTTACTGTATTTCACTAATAATGCAAGGGAAACTCCAGATACTATCCAGTTACTTAAGTCCAGTTGGCTCTAGTGATTAAACTATTATGATACTGTCCACACAGGACCATACACAATCTGTCTGTATTTTAACACATTCTGTCTCTCTCTTTTATCTTGCATTGTGTCATCACTTTCACTGCCCACAGGTTGGTGAGGGAATAATGCCTTCTGTTCTGTCTGAGAAAGCAGTGCATTCTGACACCATTTTTACACTTCTTCCATCTGCTGCTGTGTGTGACTTGTAGCTTAATTATTAAGTCCCTTTCTCTGGAATCTATTGCCTCCTATAAATGGTTGCATTTGATATAATAGTATCTTTATATATAAGTTTTTTTAAAAAAAAACTTATAGTTGCTATTAATAAACAAGCAGTGAGTTATGTTGATTGTACTATTACTGGTTTGCATTAATAGTAGACTCTAGGCACAGATCATAATTTTCAGTAAATTTAAAGTACATGTTTATTTTACAAATGGGAAGAGTTTTTAAGGAAATTCTTCTGTGCAAAACTGTACAGTCCATTTGAGAAAATGGCGATATTCCCTATTCCTGCACTTTTCTGTACAAATGGTATTCATTATTCATTGAAGTTTCGGAAGTCTTTATATTTCATCCAGTTGCTCATTATGTAACAGTTGCTAAAACATCCTTTGACTTCAATTAAATAAATAAAAAGTATAAGCTAGAACATTCCCCCTGCTATTCTTAGTTGTGTGTAGTTAACTGATCAATCCCTCCCCTCAAATTCTGAATAAATCTCATCTAGATTATATTGGATTTTTAGAGAAAACTAGATAGTTAATGCACTGTTTAAAGCCAGGAATGATATCCTCAGCAAACATAGTTAATGTGTATACTATATAAGGATTCTTGGCTAGCTCTGTTTCCTCTTGTCCATCTGTTTCTATGGCACTGAGCCTGCTCCTTGGAGCATAGGATCCAAGTAATAATGGATTTAATTTGACAGTATCTAGGATTGCCAAGCCTGATTTTGCTTCTGGAGGTGCCTCTCTTGAGGGCATGGTCACACTTTCATTTCTTAATGTCTCATCTAAGAGTTAATATAGTTGTTGATATGTGCTGCCAGCAGAACAGAAATCTGTGCTGTACCAGAAATTGAGAAGGAAGGAACAGGAGCTACATTCTCCAGTGTTATACTGTATGAGAAAATGCTTCCCATTTCTCTTCTCTCTCTCTCTTTCCCTCCCCTGCCCTCAAATGATTTCCTATACCAATCCTAATGTTTCATATTTCCTGGTGGGGAAGACATATTCAGTTTTCTCAATTTGGAATCCATAAAAAGAAGCGGGGGTGGGGGGAGAAATGTCCGATTATAGAGTTTAAATGTATCATTGTGGAATTACGGAGTAGTCCAGTAAATTATTGTGCAAGGGGCTCCTAATTTAATCGTCCCAGGAATCTAGAAGTCTGAAAACAGTTGCAGCACTTTGTTATGACCAGATTTCAACTTCTGACTGAATAACACATCTTAGTGAAAGATGTTGTTACTCCAGGGAATGCTGCATCTGCATTTTCCCTCTTTCTATGTCTCAGAGTAGCTTCCATGTTATAAGAAGGGGAAATTCCTTGACTCTCTAACGCTATCCTGCCTATAAGACATTAATTCTCAGTGACAATAGTCTCCAAAAATGCATGTTGGAGCCATAATGCCAACAACCCTTTGGTATTACATTTTGGAATTCCTTCTATCCATAAATTGACATTTGACCTTGGATTTTCAGGCTGAGTCACCTTCCAGAAACTGTGGTATATTCAATTACCATGTATTTTCTTTCACACAGATAAGTGCCTAGTTGAGTGGCAATTATTAAGAAGTGCCTTTGAGTCTGGATACAGTTAAAATCTTCTTCTAAAAAAGTCTACTTTATTTCCTCCTAACCCAAACCCTTCCATATCGCAGATCCTCCTCCTCTTTTGATGATAGCTTCCATTCCTCTGCCAAACGCCCTCCAACTAGTGAGGGCTAGCTCACTGTAAAGAATGTAATCATTAACTACAACGAGGACAAGAAATATATTGCTGTTATTGCAAAGCCCCACCACTGGCAAACTATTGGAGAATTTATGAATTTTCCAGGTGAATTCAGTGATACTTGTCCATAGATAGGAAGGAGAATTACATGCAAACTTATATATATTTTAAGTCATAATCCCAGAGGAAAACACATTAGTCAGAATTTGCAAGATACTCAGCCCATAAGGGTCTTGGCAACCACTATAGTTTATGGTAAAGAAGTTCTTCTTAGCCTTTGATATTTAAAGCTTCCCATGGACATATTTTAAAGTCATTTCACAATCTTGCTTTTTCAGAAACAACACTTTCTTCTGAAAGGTACGGCTGTGCCTATCTTTAGAGGAAAGAAATTGAATAAAAAGATAAATCATTTGGAAACATGATGGTAAGTTATAGGAGAATGGCTGAAAATGATTTTTTTCACCTACTTTATGCATGTTAGTCATACCCTTATATTACTGGCATGACTTGTTTACTTAATCATAGTTTTTCCAGCATTATGCTGCTGAGCTCCAGATGGGGGTAAAACTACTCTTTCATCAATATCTAGCACAAATCATTAAAAAAAAAAATAATTGAAAGCATCAGAAAGAAAAAACACATCTGCTCAAAATATAATCATGGATAAGGTATATAAAACCTTGGTAGTATATTGGATAAATATAAATCAGAGATTTAGCAACTGGTGGTGTTCTATTTCCTTACTGCTGCTTGAATTAGTCTTTGAAAATTGATAACATTTTAATGTAATTTTGATTACCTTCTTCTGGAGGTCAGTCTAATAACTGTATTGCATAATGCCAAATTACTCTTCTCACAAGGAATGGATATAATTAAAGCTCAAGTACTTAGTGTTTTGGTGAAGGGAATTGTGAAAAGAGCTTATACTTAGAAACCGCATCTTATAGAATTTACCCTGGCTTTAATATGCTAATACTTAACCTCTTCTTTCCAATCTCTTTTGCCACTAGAGAACAGAAACAACTGGAATAGACATGTTGATGTATTTTCCAGCCATGCTTCCCTCTTCCCAGCTTGAGTTTTTGTCACTGAAAAGAAATCAGCCAGCCATGCCATCATCTTACTCCCTGAAAATACCCCCAAAGATAATTTCTCCTAGACATTTTTCTTGAGTTTGGAGATCCCATGAGCATTTTGAACTTATTTGAAAGTTAGGACAATGTGAATATGTATTGCCTTTACAGTGCCTTGCATATGATTTTCAAGTCAAATGGATTGTAGTATGGGAGAACTCACTGAAGCATGTTAGGAATCTTTATGGTATAGTGAGTAGAATGTGGGACCAGGGCTAAAGCAGCACAGTTTGAAATCTTTACACATCCATAAAACTTGTTGAATGATTGAGAGTTGAAACTTTCAGCTTAATTTTCCACATACAATTGTGACAATGAAGTGGGAAGGGTGTTCAGAAGACTCTCAGGTTCTTGGAGGAGTGATAGGATACTATATAAATGAAAACAGTGGTCAACATTTTCTTTGCTGGGCTCTAAGCAAAGGTTGATGAGGCTATATTTGGTTGTCCTATGAAATGATGGACATAGGGATGCACAGAGGCTCCAGGGCATCTCATCCCAAAATCCCTATTTTTTTTTTAAATTGTTCTTTAAATGTGGAAATTTCAGGGGCCTGCCAAAACTTGCAAGATTGAAATTTCTTATGAAATCTTGTACAAGAAAACCAAAAGCAACCAATCAACTAGATTTCTGCGCAGCCCTAGAAGTAGTATTCATAACGACAGGACTCAACCCAAAGACCCAAGAAAACGTATGGCAGACAATTATACCACACATCAGAACACGGTATCAACACCAACTCAAAGCAGAGGGCAGAGCAGCCCTCAATAGCCTAAGGAAGGACCAAACCATCATCATCCGCCCAGCAGACAAAGGCCGCACCACAGTTATTATGGATAAATCACAATACCTGCAAAAAGCCAACAAGTTATTAGAGGACAAAGAAACTTACATTCCTGTTAACACCAACCCAATACAGAAACTAGACAACCTAATCAAGATAACCCTCAACAACCTAACTAAGAAAGGCCAGATCACAAAGGAAGAACAGTGGCGGATGAAAAGCAGTGGACCCATCCTCCCATGCTTTTATGGATGACCAAAAATACACAAGCCTGACATACCGCTCTGACCAATTGTATCTTTACCAGGGACTCCAACATACAACACAGTGAAAGAACTGACAAAAAAGCTTGGACACCTCACAGAGAACAGTGAATATTCTGTCAACTCCTCACTACAATGCCTCCAGAAAATCAAAGACGTACACATAGATGAAGATGAAATTATGGTCTCATTTGATGTCACAGCACTCTTTATGTCCATAAACCCAGAACTAGCGAAAGAATCCATATCATCAGTACTACACAACACACCCGACTTAACCAAATTCACCCAGATTGAAATACCCAGAATCATGGACCTCATCAACCTCTGCCTCACCACTTATTTTCAGTTTGATGGACAAATACACCCATGGGATCACCACTGTCAGGACTCATAGCAGAGATTGTAATGCAATGCCTAGAAACTATAGCACTTCTCCACATACAACCTAAAATATGGATCCGGTATGTGGATGACACATTTGTTATAATAAAAAAAGAAACAACTAGAGAAGACACATGAAACCATTAACAACATCTTCAAAGGAATAAATTTCACCAGAGAGGAAGAAAACAACAATGTGCTACCCTTCCTGGATATCTTCATTAGCAGAGGAAACCACAGGAAATTAGAAACCCAAGTTTATTGGAAGACAACCCACACTAATCAAGTACTCCATTACCAAAGTAACAACCCAACCTCCCACAAGAGGAGCTGTGTAAAAACATTATTCAAGTGAGCACAAATGCATTGCAGCAACCCAGAACAGCAGAAAAAGGAAACAGAACACCTATAAAACATCTTCCAACAAAATGGAAATCCACGTAATTTTATCAAAAAGTGCCTGACCACTCAACCTACTACAACACAACATATACAAGCTATGAAAAGGATCACACTGCCATACATCAGAAATGTCTCAGAAACCACCAACAGACTATTACAACCACATGGCATCTCTGTAGCACACAAAACAACAAAATCACTCCAAAATATCTTAAGTAAACCAAAAGACCCAGTAGCCCAAGAAGAAAAAACAGGAGTCATCTACAACATACAGTGTAAGGACTGTAACAAACAGTACATAGGACAGACAGGCAGAAGACTAGCAGAGTGCATCCACGAGCACCAACTAGCAGTCAGAAGATATGATGAAAATTCCTTAATCTCATAACACATGGATAGACTTAACCATAGTTTTAACTGGGAAACTGTCAGCATTTTAGACCAAGCTAAATCCAAAAATGCAAGAGAATTCTTGGAAGCTTGGTATTCAGACAAGGCAGCAATTGACAGACACATAGAGATAAACAGCATCTACATACTGTTCAAAAGAGACAAAAGACCAGAAGATCACCTCACCAGCAATCACCACCCAGATAAGCAAAGGTTACCACCAGGCATACAATCAAGCAGTAAACATATGCTAATCAAGGAACTACCAGAAGAGCAAAACAACCCCCCCCCCCACCAGCACTGACAAGGCAGGCCACAGTCTATAAATAGAGAGCAAACCCCAACCCATTTTAACACTGAAGATGTTACCTAGCTGGTTAATGAAATGTTTGCAAGAAAAGAACGAAGCTCAGAGAACCCCAAGGACCCCACAGTTCAACCTTGAGCTACACATATTTGCCTCTATTAAAACCAAAATAGTTTAAAATCTCACACAATATCTCATGATAACTCAGCTGTCTCACATGAGATCTCAGAGCAAGATTGCTGAAATCTCATAAGCTTTAATGACCATATATACCCAGGCCACTGTATGAGATCATGTTATGGTGCTTGGGGAGACAAGGTTACTGAAGTTTTTTTATATAATGGTATCATTCCTACAAGACATAATGTTCTAAGTTTTAATTAACATTAACTTAATTAAATTTAATTATTTTTAATTAAAATAATTTAAATGGTGCCAAAACTCCATCTGATCAATGCACTGAACAGCTATAAACTGGCACAAAAAACGGTATGGGGAATAGTCTCAGGATAAGTACTGAACCATACAGAGATCTTTAATGTTAAGCATATTGATCCCTAGAGACTGAGTATATCTCAAATGTTCTGACTAGTGTAATTTTCTAAATTATTTGCCCACACATATTTCATTTGAGGTTGATTCTGTGAAAAGGCTTGGTATCTATCTATCTATCTATCTATCTATCTATCTATCTATCTATCTATCTATCTATCTATCTGTCTGTCTGTCTGTCTGTCTGTCTGTCTGTCTGTCTGTCTGTCTGTCTATCTATCTATCTATCTATCTATCTATCTATCTATCTATCTATCTATCTATCTATCTATGAGAGAATAATCCCAACCCATCTTCAAGGCCACTAAAATCAAATTGGAATAGAATTTAAATGTAAATTTAAATTTCATAAATATTCAAATGGGAATTGAAATGTGTGGTATTTGCAGAAGAGAAGTAGCATTCACAAGATATTATTCCTTTCTGTCCTAAGATAGAAGTACCTGTTTCTGCTGTCCTTCTAAAACAATGATATATATTATACCTCCGTTTGCATGCTTGTTTAACTAAGTCAAATCATTATTTAATTTGATTATTCAGTGTTGTTGACACAATAAAAGTCACATTTGGGAAGAAAAGTATCAAATTACATGACATCAGATTGCACCAACTAGTGAAATGGCATTGCATTATAATAATAATAATAATAATAATAATAATAATAATAATAATAATAATAGGAGGAGGAGGAGGAGGAGGAGGAGGAGGAGGAGGAGGAGGAGGAAGAAAGAGCTCAATTTCCGTACTTTGCCATTTTACCCTTTCTCTGATTTTGCTAAGTAACATCTAAGTAACCCATTAACATGGTGGAAAGTTAACACTTAGGAGTTTTCTACCTAATTTATGTTTTTATTTATGTAGTAAATAGTAAGGATGAATACTAACAGGATGTGAGAATCCAAACAAAACTAACATGTGAATATTGTGGTTGTCAAGTGATATTTCATTCTGATAATCACAGTTTTGGTATAAGAAATACATATAACTTTCAGCAATATCTGTAATAATAAATTGGATCTAAAGTGTTACCCTTCCACTCTTATTAACAAAATTATATCAAATCATTTACCAGAATAATGGGGAAGAGTCTATAGTGAAACTTTTTTCTTGTACCCCATCTACTATTGTGGGCAAAGAAAAACAGGAAGTAGTCTATAAAATAATGTTCATTTCTTCTTTGCTCTGTGGTGACACTGAAATGCTAGAATAAGGTTATAGAGGCTTGCCTCTAGGAGTCATTTGGAGCATGAAATACTGTAAATAAGTCAATCAATCAATCAATCAATCAATCAATCAATCAATATTGCTGTATAGCTTTCTTCTCTGACTCCTGTGCCATAATTTTTTAACATTTTTCAGCAATGTGCATGTAATCCATGGCCAAGAATACAAAAATGTGAGACATAAGAAGTTTTAATTAAATTTCTTAATTTTCAAAGATAAAAATATTTGAAATGCTATTTAAGCCTCAGATATGTACCCATTAACTTCCAGCATGATCTAATAGTACCTGGAAAATTATAATTGAATGCCGGAAATACCTATGTTCGTGTTCTTAGTAAATTAATGAACACATAATATTCTGCTCTTGTAATGACTGGAACTGAATGATTTATACATCTTCCCATTGACATGAGTCCAGAGAACTGAAATTAACCTTTCTAAGCTGTTCTTAAGTTGTAGACATTTTATTTTATTACTTAAAACTCATATATGCCAACTATCTTCCTCTTGAAAATATCAGGGTAATATACAGCCATGTGTAATATAATAATTAAGGAATAGATGAAATGTTAATTTCGCATGCTAGCAATGTAATGTTTAGGATCATCCAACATAAATTAGACCCTTATGTGGAAGGGCAAATGCCAGATGTTCAAACTGGCTTTAGAAAAGGCTGAGGAACAAGAGGCATTATTGGTGATGCATGCTGAAATATTGAGAAAGCTAAAGAACACTAAAAAGTAGTCAACATGTCTTTCATTAATTACAGAAAGGCCTTCTGTTGTATCAAGATGTCAATCTATGGAGTGTACTTATGAAAATGGGAATCCCAGAACTTTTTACTATTCTCATGCAAAAGCTACAGGACAGAAAGCTACAGTCTGGACAGAACATTGTGAACCAGACTAAAAAAAAAAAAAAAAAAAAACAGGACTAAGATTAAATATAAAGAATATCAAACTAATGATAACAAGTACAACAACCAGCCTTAGAACTGACTATGAAGTTACTGAAGTGCCTTTTAGGATTGGCTGCCAATAGTTAAGGCAGTCAAGGAATACACCACAGACTAGCACTTGGTAGAACAACCACTAAACCCTTGGAAAAGATATTCAGATGCTCGGATGTTTCTGTACCTAGAAAGATCAAAATTGTGCAGGCAATGATTTTCCCTGTGGGAAAAAGAAATTACTTTCATAGAAGTAAACACTGGACTTTAAAGAAGGAGGATAGAAAGAGTATTGATGTTTTTGAACTTTGGTGTTGGAGAAGACTGCTGAGAATACCATGGACAGCCTTTTACAGAGGAGAGGCAGATGTAGTGGTTATTTTCTACACTTCTTCGCTGATGTCTGCTTCATATTTTGTATTGTACTGGACTTGGAAAAAGAAATGGACAAAAGACAGTTTGACTAAAATCTAGTGACTTAGGACATCCACAAAAAAAATCTTATGCTGTACAATGAAATGATTGGCACACAAAAATTGGCCATTTAGCATACTAGCTAGTATTTGAATGTTGACCTTTTCTGTTTTATGGAGTGACAAGAAATGAGTTAGGTCAGCCAGCTAATCTGAATCATTACTTGTAGGCTAGAAGGAACTTAAAGAGTCTTCCTGGGTGCACAAATGGCACAGCCTACTTATTAGTCAATGAGCTCGGACAGCAGCCAAAGCTAACTCCTGGTGTTGTACTCCAGGCAATGAAGGGGCTTCAGAAAGAAAAGTTCTTGTTTGTGTAAATGGATGGATATTTTGGAGAGCTTTGTTGTGCTGTGTTCTGTTCATAGCATGAATACTCTATTCCCATTTGCCCATATATATTTTGTTCTCCTGAAGGCACTTAGAGCATCTGAACTACAGTAGATTGTAATAGCTGCAGCTCTATTTGTCGAAGGTGAAAAAGGGAAATCAGAACAGATTTCCTAATTTGCAGTTTGAGTTTTGATTGAGAGTTTAACAGGAAGGAAATAAATTTGCTGTAATAAAAGTTCTTGGTTGTGATTAAATGAAGGCTTAGCTTTAAAATCTGACCACAGGAGAAAGAAGAGGAAGGGTGAAATTTAATGCTGAACTGTGTTGGAAGGTTCAGGTAAGGGGGTTCTAATGGTCTCTGGATCCTCTTTCTGCATTTAATTGGTAGAAAATACAGTGCCAATTTAAATAATTTATGATCTCTTAATTAGTTTGAGAAAAGGATGAAGACACTGAAGCTTTCCTGTGACATATGATGTAAATCTGTAAGTCAGCAAGGTTAAATTAAGTTTACTGTGGGCTAGAAATGTATTTTGAATAAAGAAGATAATTTAAATAAAGAAGATTATTTGTTGTTTTTAATAATTTTGCCAATATAATGTGATGATTTTATGTTGGATAAAGACTTCTGAAATCTTTATAGGAAGGACGGGAAAAAAGTAAACAAGTAAAATCCTATTCTGCATTCTGGCTCTATTCCTTATTGATGTCGATGTGTCACACCATATCCTTCCTGTGGTCCTCACATGTCACTCAAAAGGGCTGAGGTCTAAAATGATTAGTCACTCCTTCTGTAATATAGTTTTACTTGAAGATGCCCTATGTCCTGAAAGCCAGGTAAATTCTAGGGTCTCAAGTTGGAAAGAGATCATTCTGTGCTCTGAGCTTCTCATTATGTGGAGCTCTAAAGTTGGCTGAACTGGACACAGTTGTGCAATTCATTGCTTTGCTTTCCCTGTTACTCTGAATGGTTGAAATAATTCTCTGCCTCAGACTGAATCTGCAAAAGAAAAAGTTATGGCAGAAATCAATTGAGCATTCTGTAATAAAGACAAATAAAAATATCTGGAAGGTTAGAACCAGCACCTCAAAATAAAAGGTGGCAAAATGCCAGCACCATCATACAATGATAATAATTGTTATCTGGAAACAAGTGCATCATGTACTCATTTCAAGGAGGATTGGTGAGAAAAAGCAGATACCTGAGGAATGAGAAAGCAGGCCAAAAAGAGATATAAATGAGCAGCAACGGATCAATTAATTATGCACAGTGCAATTTTGCCCAGAAGCAGAAACTGTAACAGCTCTGAAAAGAGAAACCAGAAGCTGTACATGTAAGTACGTCCACATAACAGCTTCCCGTTCTCTCGTATTGGGACTTGGCCAGCTTTAATAGCAAGAGTGATGAGTATGAATTAGAGTGGGTGCCTATCTTGTTAAACTAGTAAAGCTTTGTTGTTATTGTAACTGAGTATTCTTATTACTCATCAAGATCTAGCTGCCTATTAACTGAAATTCTAGGTCAAAGTTAGAGGCAGATATCTCGTTGAGTAGTGTTAACATATTTCTCCTGAATAATTTTTTCTACTGACCAAAGATGTGTATCTAGTGATTTCAAGATTCCCAAACCCAGCCACTTGTAAGCTGCAGATCAAAGTAAATGAGGACAGCTGCGAAGCACATGCCTCAGTGGAGCATAAGAACAAATGATTGACTGTAAGTGAGATATATACAAATGCAAGGAACAGTTAGATTTTGAAAATTTTGTAAGTGTACGCAGTATAGGTAACTCTGCATCTCTTTTTTGATAGCTTCTGTTTGCTTCCAATGAGACATGTAAGTGCATATTTGACAGCAACATCAAGCATTAAATTAAAAAAACAAAACAAAAAAACAAAAAACAAACAACCACCAGTTGTTCGATTTAGTGATCAGCAGCTCCCTTCTTCAATATTGCTGCTTACATAGCCTACAAATAAAAGTTTTTTTTAAATGTTAGGGTGACAGATTGATGAAGGTACAGAGTTTGCCCAGGATTAGGTAAAGAATTCTTGATGGCTCCCTAAAGAATTAATAAAAAATGTGGATATTTTTTGTACTGAAGGGTGTAATGCCTGCATTATAGGCATGATAGGAACTTCACTACTCTGAGATAAATTAATTTGATATGTTAAGTACAGAATGACTCACCATAGGCAGGTACAATTCAGTCTGAGGACTTAATTTGTAGTAGAAAAAACAATAAATAATAACTTCACAGAATTTCCCAAAGGTACCAAAGAAAATCAGTTTTATATAATTGAACCATGAAAGTATGTATACAAAACACTTATTTGTACTGGGAAAAGACATATAAAGATTTTAATTTGCTGTGACTTAGTAATTATTCCTGAGTTAATTGAGTCATTTTCCTATACTATTTTCTTATTCTATGGGATCTTATTATCTTCTGTAATTCCATTTCTTATTCAGCTAATATAATCATATAGCAGTTGGTTGCTTTTTTGAATGCCAGTTGTTTGAATTTATATGCATACGTGTCACACGATTCTCTTTTGGAGTAAGCAATGTTATGCAAAGCATAGAAAGGAGTAAGAAATAGGAAACAGATAAATGAAACATATAAGATGAAGAAAATAAAATGTAATTTACATCAACACCATTTTCCATCCCTTTTAATCCTTGAAATCAACCTTGTTTCCATTAGGTCCACGTGTTGATTCAAACAATGTTTTTGCTCTTTAAACTTCTCACCTCTTCCCATTTATTCTTCCTTTATATATTTCTTTTGCAATTCAATCTTCCTTCATGACCAAACTACTTCACCTTACTTCTTTTATACTGGTCACTTCTGTATGCAGTCAACATTTATTTATTCATTTGACCCTATCCCTTTCTGTTTTGTCAGAAGCTTCTGAAGTACCTCATTCCCACCTAATTCAACTTTTATGTTTTTCTTGTCATACCTAACTCTCATGAACATATAACAAACTAGACAGACGTATACTCTTATACCTTGAGAATATACTTTCTTGTATATTCTTACAGCTATTTTCACTACTTTCAAAAAACATTCTTTCCTCACAAAAAAATCACAATTCATTACCTTTTAAGCAGCATTTGCCCAACTTATTTTTTTATCCATGTTCCTATATATAATTATCATTCTATTACAATATACACATTATCTACTTGCTGTATTTTTTTTTACTGGTAAATAGAATATGGCACCAGATTTTGCTATTTTATTTAATTACATGACTTAGGTGTTATGTTCATTCAGTCTGTATGCTGTGCCTTGGATGTGTCCACCTTCAGTATTATTTTCTCTTCTTGGATTTCAGTTTATTAGTATTTAAACAAAAATGACATCTCTTGTGTGTAATATATAAGGTATCACCATTGGGGGGTTTACTAGTATTGGAATTACAGTATATCAGTAACAGCTTTAGATGTTAGGAAACAGCACTATTGATTTCCAGGAGCCCTGTTTCCAGAAATTATATTAGAAGTTTAATACTTTGTTCAGCTTCATATTAGAAATGCTGTCAAGATTGATCTTTCCTGGAAATAAATGAGTCAAGAGTACTGCTGCTGCTATTGTTCCTTCAAAGTGATGATTTGAGATGAGTTATACATGACCCTGATCCAATCTTGTTCACTTTAGTTAAAATTTTACTTTCAGACTTTGCAGGCCCCACGAACTAATCTGAAGCACAAATCTTTACAGTGTGTTAATTCACTTTCTTGCTTCTCCAAATGCTACGTAAAACAGAACTTACATACAAATGCTATGTATGGAGAACTAAGACAGCCTAGGGCCATTATGAGTACTAAAAATCTCAAATCCTATTCATTTGGCATAGTTGATTCTTACTGGAAGTTTTGTGAATTTTCAGAATTTGGGTTGTGTGGGATATTTTAAATATAATTTATATGCTAATTTAGATCAAAGTAGTAATTTAGGTTTGAATACAGCATTCCAGTATTAATATTGGTTGATTTAACATAATGGAGATAACAGTCTAAAATCAACTCATGGCACTGGAATTCTACATGAAGATGAATAGGAAAGAGGCAAGTAGAATATATTTTTATACTGAATCACAGTTAGAGGAAGCATGATAAACATTTAGATTGTATGTACTCACTAAAGATTTCCTGAGTTGTTCTTTGTCGACAGAGATTGTTGACTAAAAAATTCTCTTTTTAGTGGTGACACCAAAATTAATAAATACCAACCCATGGCTGGCTGGGGAATTCTGGGAGTTGAAGTCCACTCATCTTAAAGTGGCCAAGTTTGGACAACACTGTACTAAGGCATCTAAAAAGTTAGCTGACCACTTTTGTAAGCTAGGAAAAAATTAACAATGAGGATAAAGGACAAAGTTTCAGTTGATAATCCCTACTTTTAACAAGGTGAGAGAGGAACAATACCTTTCACCTGCTTCCCCCCCGCCCCCACCCCCCATGGCACCAATGACTGTATGGCTTTGTATCATGTTATCTTTTTCTGCTTTTACTGTAAGCTAAAAAGCCCCAAATGCGCAGAACCGTGCTGGTTGGCAGCTTTATTTTCAACCCTTTTCTATGGTTTCTAGCATAGAACTGATATATAGGAATTGCATTCTAGGTTGACATTTTTATTGTGTTCTCCACCATTACTTCGGGATCCTTTTCATGGTCACTGATAGCTGAGAACTTATTAAGTTTCTCATATATAAAATTTGGATTTTTTAAGTGACATTGTGTGCCACTTTGCATATTCTTGCATTGAGCCGCATTTCCCATTTAAAGCCCATTCACCCAGTTTGATTATACCATCCTGAATAATTTGATGCTGATCATTACCAAATTACTTTGAAAGGACCTATAAACACTTAAAGAAAATAGCATTTTATAAATAAGTTCATAACATGAATAGATAGATTTTGGCAAGGGAGAAAGTGAAAGTGGAAAGTGTGTAAATCAAAATTCCTCAAGGGCACAGCTTCCTCCTTCCATTAAAATTTGTATGAAAATGAATGAGAATTCTTTTGTGGAAGGATTAAAGTTCTTTATGTGACTTTCCCTGCTGAGATATCTAATTATACAGCTTGAGAAATATGGTAGAACAGATAGTTTCAGCACAGGAATTGCAACATTAATGACTCTAGTTCTTTATATACTATCAGAAATTATAATTTAGAGAATTAACTGCTTTTTTCAAATGTAAGACAAAATCAATATGGGCTTTAGGCAGGCATCTATAGGAAGTTTAAAGTAATTACAAATTGTGAAAAAGGAGGGAAATGTGAACCTGAGAAATAATGAAAGCCTCTATTCAAGATAGCAGTCTTGTCCCTTAAGTTGACAGTGTCCAAACCACAAAGGGGAGGGGGCGATTATAAAAAGTTAAGACGAAATCTAGAGATATCATTTTAAAACCAGCAGTGTCAACACAGAGAGGGAATGCCAGTAATCCAAGGGGAACAGACAAATAGAAAAGAAGCCTGCCTACGAAAGACTATATGCTACAAGTGCAATACAGGCGTACCTTGTTTTATTGTGCTTTGCTTTATTGCACTTCACATATATTGCATTTATCAAAGAGCATTGCATGTTACAGAGAAATCTTTCATGAAAGGAAGAGTCAATCAATGTAGCAAACTTCATTGTTGCCTTATTTTAAGAATTTTTAAAATTAAGGTATGTACATTGTTTTTTAGACACAATGCTACTGCACATTTAATAGACTACAGTATAGTGTAAACATAACTTTTATATGCATTGGAAAACCAAAAATTGGTGTGAATCACTTTATTGAGATATTTGCTTTATTGCAGTGTTCTGGAACTGAACCCACAATATCTCCGAGGTATGCCTGTACAAGGATGTTTTGCTGGCTTAACAGCAAGGGAAATCACTGCCAACATTGTTAGCTTTCTGGGATACGTGAAAAGCCAAACCAACAATATAGATGACATGGTCAATGGGCATCCTATAATTCTGAATTAGACTGAAATAAGAAGAATCTGCCAAAACGTAAAGGCTCCTTTGGGTAACCCTTTAGTAATTGTGAGAAGGTTTGGAGCTATATTACAATACGGAAGTATAGGATGGAAGCAATCATGTTTTGAAAGGGTTAGGGTGATATTCCAAGAATATTTGGAACAGGTAAAATGATTGAAGGACCTAAGGCACTGGTTGATCCACAGATGGAATTCCTCACACTTTCCCAAGTATTGGGCCTATTTGAAGCACCATGTGAGATTAAATTAAAGCCAGATACCAAGCATTTTTCTGAATTTTGCATGAAGAGTTCTCACTTTTGGACAAAGTTTAAAAAAGAAATTGGCTTAGTTCACCAAAGCTTGGATAATTAACCCAGTTCATGAACCCGTTGAATGGTTTATTCCACTGGCAATTGTTGAAAAACCACATAGGGATGTATACATTCATGTGGCTCTGACTCAGATGAAAAAGAATATGGTATGTGGATTAAAATCAATTCCAGTTGTGGGACATACTGAGCCAGGTAATTAAACCTTATTCTCAAATCTGCAAACAGTGAACTTTGAGAGATGCTGTTGACTAAAAGCTCTGTGAGATTTTACTTTTTGAGCAGTATTACTTCAAGTGGACACTGGTTCACATTACCTCTGAATACATACAGAAGAGAACGAGCATCCTATTTGGAATTGTTTGTCATGTGGATGTTTAATAATAATTAGAGGAGTAGAGTAGAATAGAGTGGAGTAGTAGAGTAGAGCCAATTAGAGTAGTATATTATGCCATGGAAAGTATTACAATGTCTGACAGAGGCAAATATCATGCTTAAAAATGAAAAATATGAATTTTAAATTCAACACCTGATGTTTGTTAAGATATGTTGTTGATAGCAAGGGCACATACCCAGATCCTGAGAAACATACAACATTCAGGAACTTTCATATTATATGTTAATAGAAGCCCAGAATTATTCCTGGAATAATGATAAATAGTGGTGATATTAACATCTTGTGCAGAATTTTATAGAGATGTCTAGTTCTGTTTTGGTTTTTAATGATACAGTCTACTTAGTTCTACATAATTAATTATTTCTATTTTTTCTTTTTTTGCGCAAATGTTTTAATAAATAAATGAATGAATGAATGAATGAATGAATGAATGAATGAATGAATGAATGATAATAGAAGTCTAGCAAACCCTGGGAATGGTGAACCTCTTGGTTTTTCTTTTTGTATGTGGTTGTTTTGTGCTTTTTTTCCCCCTTGCATATCATGTATTATTAGTTGAAAAAAAAATTAGTTGTCTGGCATCCCAATCAAAAAATAATTATTTTAGAGAAACCCAAAGTCTTGACTATTATACGTTTTCTGGTGGCCTTTGACCTGGAAAAGCAGACTGTAATTTATACGGATGTCTCATTTTTATGAACTTCAGCTCTGTTAAATTGGTGTCAGGAAAATGAGCCCTCCATCCTATGTCATTTGCTTCAAGAACTGTGTTTCACACACACACACACACACACACACACACACTAGGGACATGCAGTGTATATGTATACATATATGCACATCTACGTGTATATGTATACACACACACACACAGACAGACTGATTAAGAGAACGTAGAATGGAATTAGTATTTTGTTATGAGTTTACAGTTTATGAATGAAACAAATGATAAACTTAATTCTTACAGTTAAAAGATTGGAGGACCTCATGCCTTGTCTGTAATAGTTCTGGATGTGGATGGAGTGATATTCCTTTGAGATTCCCATGTACCAAGGAATTTGCTAACTGTTGTAGATGTGCTTTCAAGGAAGCATATGAAAGGATGGCAAACAAGGTACTTACATAGATCAGGAAGCATTTTAATCTGTTGTTTCTAGCGTTTCTGTTTGTGATCATAAGATGTAGGACATATGGATTGCCTAGCAGGAATATGTCATATTGCATGAAATTGAACAATATAGTAAAGAAGAATAGTTACAAAATAAAACCTGAATAAAATGTGTCTAAATTTTTGGCAGGGGGACGCGGTGGCGTAGCGGCTTAATGACGCTGAAAGTTGCCAGCCAGAAATGGTCAACACTTCAGCGGTTCGAGTCCAGCCTTCGCGTTAGCAGGGTGAGCTCCTGTTTCCTTCCAGTTCCTGTAAACCCAACAGTTCGAAAACTCACGTGAGTAGATAAATGGGTACTCTCACTCCGGTGGGAGGAAAAATGCTGGCGGCGCCTTGCAAAAAAGGAGTCGGGAGCAGTTGCCGGTAAGCGCGAAAAACCGCACGCGCCCAAAAAGGGTGCGAAGCAACAGAAACCCCGCCTCCTGCACTCGCCAGCTGGGCTCTGCTCTAGGAAGGAGGCACTGACAAACCACTTCTGAAACACCTTGCCTTGAAAACTGCAAAAGGACTCGTCCAAGCAGTCACTGCAGAGTCGGTAACGACTGAGCGCAGATAAAAAAAAAAAAAAAAAATTGGGCAAGTGCACCATGTGATTGTGATACCAGATATGGTTATGACATGAGGAAATCACCCAATAAATCTTACAAACTTGCAATAAATCCTGTCTCAAATCCATAGCATGTACCAGGGAATTACAAAGTGACAAGAATGGGAAAGACAATCACCCTGATGTCTAGGGATTTCAGTGATTATTGAAACTCAACAGTGCTGCTTTGCATTCAAGAGGAAGAGCTTATCACGAACCACTGAAGCATCAGAGTTTCTTGAACAACCATGACAAAAGACAGTATCAGATATTTTCTATTTTCTATTACTTTTTCATTATAGGTTATTTTTCTAGCTTCTTAGAAATTGCCAGTTTGGAGAGTATATATATCCATACTGTCCTTTTTTTCACTGCAAGTCTATTTTTTGTTGTCATATTGTCTAAAAGTGGGTTCAGAATGATAATAGGTTTCAATTCCTATCTTGCAGTACTGAGCATTCCAAAAGCATTTCACCATCAAAAAACTAATCTCAAATTCCCTCAGTATCTTTGTGAAAGCCACTGTAAAAACAAACAAAATGCAGCTGAAATAAAATCCAGATCCACATAAAGCTGTTAATGGAATAATGAACATCTCTGTAATGGATACCTTCCCTAGCAGGTTGACATGAACCTGCTCCCATTGTTTCTGCTCAGCCCATCAGATCTAACAGAGAGGACATGCTCCAAGTTCCTTTCTATAGAACAATATTGTTTGATCTTGTTGGACCCCAGTGTTGTTCCTTTTCTGTGGCAGCACTTGTCCTATGGAAGAGCATTGCGCTGGTGATCTGCATGGCCCTGACTCTGTTAGTCTTTTGCTAGATGCTGAAGACCTGGCTGTTTCCCCAGACATTTGGGCCAGGAGGTTAGGCCAGCTTGGCTGATGTTGATAGTTTGTGTGTGTGTGTTTGTGTGTGTGTGTGATTGGGGTAACCTAAGGCACTATGGATATATGTTGTGGTTTGTATTTTAATCCTTGTATGCTGCCTAGAGTCACTGTTGTGAGATGGACAGTTATATAAATCATCTAAATAAATCAGTGAAAAAGTTAACTAAGTGGAAAAAACTTCTTAGATGACAGAACTGGGTAAGGAATTATGACTGCAAGGACAAGGCCTGAAGCCTGTGAATATTGTTCAAGCTCCTGATCAACAAATGGGACACCATCTGTGATAAATTGCATACTCCCCAGTAATACTTGGTGCTCAGGCAGAGGTCAGTGAAAAATAGTATAAGCCATCCTCTTATGGAAACATTCTGATTAAAAGGGAGGAGGAGTCTGAGTGAAGACAATGATTTGCAGGGATTCAATTGGCTTGCTGCAGGACCACCCATTGCCATCTGGCTATGGGTCTCTATTCCTCTACGCCTTTTCTCCTTTGGCTCCTGGAGACACAGAGCCTTGTCCAGCAGCCAAACTTCCTTCCTGCCTTCCTGCCTTCCTTCAACAGGAATATTGCCGTTCGCATATTCCTGATAACAGCCTCCACTGCTACCACCACAATGAGCCTTGCTCTGACCTCTCCACTTGCTGGGAACCACGGCTGTTACCCCAACATAAATAGCATTTCAGCAACCTCAGATCATCGTGAGCTTTAAAACCTTTTGAAAGCACCTGGGTTATTTCTATGTATTATTCTTTGGTGAGCTATCCTTACTTCCACTTCCATATAGTTTTATTTTTAGATATTCCCTAAACTTTTTGTGTGGCCACATTAATTTTTTTCTCCTGTCCTTCATTTTTCTCCTGATTGGAATTGTTTGCAATTATGTTTTTAGTTTGTTTAGAAACACTTATTCTAACTCCTTTTTCCATTAGATTGTTCTGCTATCAAATCCAACCATATTACTGCTCTGAGGCTATTAAAATGTATTTTCATAAAGTGTAAGATTCACATGGACTGTACTTGGCTTAGATTTCTCCTAAAAAGTCAAAAAACACTTTCCCAATGTTCCTACCAATCCATCATTGATTAAACCTTCCCTATTGGTTAGTATTAATTCAAAGATAGCTGATCCTGTTGTGCATTTCTTTACTCTCTGAAGGAGAAAGTTTCCACAAGTCAGGAATTTCCTGGACTTTGTCTGCCAACAGATGTCAAGGTAATTAAAGTCCCCTATCACTACTATTTCATGCCTTTTTGAAAAGTCTGCAGTTTACTTCTGGAAATCATCATTTACATCTTTCCCTTGACTGGGCAGACAATAGTTGAACCCAACAACAGTATTGCTGTTATGTGTTTTCTCATTTATTTAAATCCAGATGCTCTCTACAATATGACCATGTTCATTGCCTTGAATTTCTGTATGGATGCTTTTAATATAGAGTACAGCTTTTCCTCCATTTCCATTGTTTCTGTTCCTTTTAAACAAATTGTGGGTTTGGTTGCTATGTGTCTAGCTTGTGAAATAAATGAAGATTAAAAGACCTACATAATGAATCATTTTTATATTGGTCTGATTAGTCATATTGCTCACATGTAGGTACCTATGATGAGTGCATGGATATGAAGAAAACATGAGATACCGCCTCTCTCTATTTTGCCTCCATAAGCTCAAGGAAGGCTAATGTCTATGAATGGATTTTAATCAACTAAGAAATTTTCTCTTTACTTTTTATATATTTTATTTGTTCACCATTTATTAATTCCTTTCTAAGGATGAAAAATCCAAACAGAATAAATTAAAATGAAGATAAAATATGCTTTTGGCAATTTAATAATTAACTTTGGTTGCATAATGATAGATATGGGAAATGCAGCTAATATTATTGTAGAAGGTCAGCCGATACATCTGATGAATCTCACAGATGCATGTCTAAGAGAGTTTGAACCTACTGGTCCTTCTCTGTAACAACCTCTTGGCTGATAATCTTCATTCTCAGTACCCTGTATATGTCATGTCCGTATATATGCAGTTTTGTAGTAGACTGTATTTAAGGTGGATGAAAAGATTTACTTGGTTTTCATTTTAATAGAAACCAGACCAGTATATACTTCTTGAACAAAGAGGCAAATGAAACACATCATTCTGTTTTGTACTTCTCTCAAAATGAATATAACATGCTAATTATTAGGTAAACTTAGTGCTCAAAGGTGTATATGATTGAAAACAATTGGATAAATGTATACATATACATAAATGTATGTGTTAAGAGAAACACACATTTAATGCTTATAAAATGTGCATATATGCTTATAAAAATATGTTAATATATATGTATTAAAAGAAATGCATACTAAAATAAAAGTAAAAACTAAAAGTAAGGAATGCAACATACATGAAAAGAAATAGGTATAAATGGATAAAAAAAATTGGAAGAAATAACTTTCTCTGAATTGCATATGACTTTTTATGCAGTCTTTTTACACAGAAAAATAAAAATAGCCCATTAATGTGGAGGTAAGATAGAATAAACTCAAGCTTCAAAACTTAAAAGTTCTGCAAACTAGGAGGGGTTAATCCACACCTAATTATAATTTTTTGAATATTTAGTTAGAATTTACCAACAATTTGGAGGTTTCATTTTATGAACTTTCCACTTAGACCATCTAGACTCTAGACTCTATGCATAATTATTCCCTCTCCATGATTCCATAGGGATATGAAAGGCAAGATAGGACTGTATTCATTGGCCCAGCCTCTCTGATGTCCATTGCTGAATTCCCGAGAAACATTGTATATATGACCCACAATATCCTGGATTAGAAAATACTGTTTTCCATATAGCAAACTTCATTGTTCAACACTATATATATTCTTGCTAGGTCCTTATTCTGGACAATCCCTGCTATTATATTTTTAAGGTACTAAAGATAAATTTTGATTTTATATTTCCTTGATGTCACTTTTTTGCTATCGCTATTCTAACACGCATTGCCTCCACCTTTCATCCATTCGTCTAAAGAGTCAGATGATCTAATCTAATCTAATCTAATCTAATCTAATCTAATCTAATCTAATCTAATCTATCCAAGGATTCATTCTGAAAAATACCAATCTGTCTTCCATTTTCATAGATCTGTATTATGTGCAAGTTTCCTTAACTAAGGAAGCTATGTATGTGAACATGTAAGTGTTTACATGTTATAGAGGTCCCAAAAGAGAAAGTCAATGAAGTCTTCCATTCTGTATTATTTCTGTAATTAAAATTAACCTCTTCAATAAACAGAAATGATACAGTGCACCTAATTATTTATTTCAACTCTTATTAGAAATATTTAACAATCCACACCCCAAAATATCAGCTAAAAATCTATTTATGCTCACATTATATGAACATTATTGTTTCATGGATGTTTAAACATAGAACATTTTTCTGTATTTAAAAAATCAGAAGTACATTCTCTTATTTTTACAATGACATTTTTAAAATTGGAAATGTATGTGCTATACTGATGATATAAAGTTTGAATATAAATTCCCAATAGTAATAGATTTACTCTGTAAAGCTTGATGACTCTTAGGACACTAACAGACTCAAATGTACCTTGTTGCTGAAAAGGGACTAATCAATTTTCTTCTAAAGGGTATATGCAGTAAAAGGTCACCCTTTTTATGATATATAAAAATAAGTGACAGAACTACATTTCTCCCTGCTGTTCATTTTGTTTTTAAGCCTACAGAAGGGCTGTATGTATGTTTTCATCTTCATTTCTTGTATGCCTGAAGGCATTCCATAAGCTAAGAGCAGATCTTGCTGGTTTCTTTGTTGATGAACTTTCTTTTATTTATGTTTCCTGTGCAGTTTCTTCTCCTTCTTCTACAGATTTTTGCTTTCAACCTTTTCTTTTGAGTTTTTCCTTCTCCGTTTTTTTTCTGATATTGCTTTTCCCATTTCTTATTTTTGCAATATATTCTATTCAGTGTATTATTTCTGTTTCTTTTAGGTCTCAAATTATGAACTTTATTGATATATATGTTATTATGTACTCACTCTAACCAATAACCCCAAGCTATGTTCTGTACCCGGTGAAGTGTCTGAAATGTCTTCAGAAGACAGCTAGCACAAGAGATTTTGCTACTTAAACTGAGAAAAAGATGGTATTCTTTCCTTTGCATGTGCAAAAGTCCCAAGGAACCAGTAGTTAAACTTCCTCTAGCAATGATGTTTTGACATTATTGCCACAATCCCTGAAGATGACAGGCCATCAAAGGGCACAAACCAAGCCATGTAGCACACAGCTCTCTCTCTCTCTTTTTCTCTGTCTCTCTCTCTCTCATCTTCTTGTGGTTGGCTTCTAAAGTCTACCTGATGAGAAAACTGCCTTTTAGCCTAACAACATGGCTTGACCTACTCTACTTCAACAGTAACTAGTACATAAATATAAAAGGCCAGTTTTAATTTCTTAAGGTAGTAATTAAGCATTGGTTTCTTAACTGGAGTACAAAGCAATAATATGTACCAATAATTACTTTCATGGTAAGGTAAAGGTAACACACTCCACCTTCTACTGGAGTCAGAGGTACCATCTTAGATTAAACTGAAGAAAGATTATATTTGACAAACCAAGAAACCATTAAACCACATTTATATCCTTTGAATCTTAATATGGAAAAGAAGAAATTACACTAAGACAAAGATGACTTTTTGGCATAAACTAGTGCCAGTAAGGTTGTAGTAAACTTAACTGTTAGGTAAAAGGCCAGGGTTTCTTTATTATTTGCCAACCAGATGGCCTACCTAATTCTGCAAACACAAATATATGGCTATAATACCATAAACAGAACATGTTTTCCTTCCTAACTATGTCCAGTGATTTAAGACAACAATTTGATCAAACGTTTTACATTTCATTTTGCCCAACAGCTGGCTAAGCTGACAGAAATGACATGTAAAATTGTCCTTGATAAAGCTAGTCTGAGTTAATGTATTAGTTGTTCCCCCTTTCTTGTTTCATCTATGGCTTTTTCCTAACAGTTTTATAGCATATTTAACCACTCTTCCCAAGAGATAGGTAGGTGCAACAGCTTTTAGGAACATGGTCTTTTCTTTGTAGGATAAAGAGATTCCCCAAGGCTCTTCAAACAACTGTCATTTACCTAATCCTTGTTGTCTTTAAATTATGATAAAATTCCTGCTTGTCACGTCACACAGATCATAATGAAAGGAGGAGATTAACCTTCTGATTTCTAAGGTCTGCTTGCTACACTCTTGGCTAAAAAATAATATGAATCAAAGTGGAAAAGCAATGTTCAGTTTAACATGGTACATTATAGTGACTTTACTTTGGTGCTGTATTCATGAGGTCTTTGATCCTTCAGTCAAGCTTTAGCATGAGAAGGCATGTTATGGCCAGAATTAGGGAGGAATTCTTACGGTATATATATATATATATATATATATATACATACATACATACATACATACATACATACACACACATACACATACACACACATACACATACATATACATATACATATACATATACACACACACACATTAATTAAAGTGCTAACCAAAACTCTGCATAGTTTGAATTGATTGACATCTGGATAGTGAATTTGTATGACTAGATTGTATCCCAGCAACAAGCTTAATCTTGCTAATGGAAATAATTTATTTCTTTTTGTTATCTCCATGTTGAGAGAGAGAGAAAGGGATTTCCTCTAAAAATATTCCTTCAGGCTTTTCAGATTGGCAGTATTACTAGATCACTGAATCATTTGGGGTAATATTCTCTTTTTATCCTCATCAAGTCATAAAAAATGAATAAGCTTTGGTTAATGTTTATAAATCTGAAAATAGTTTTCAAAAGTAGGCAGAAAGTAGAGTGGGTAGAAAGTTTTATACATCCATTCTCTCTTGTATATGCATTCTTTCTCACAAAATATAAGAAAATACATGGGGGAATCTAATTTATGAAACATCCATGTGTTTTGCTTATCTTTTTAAAGGATGCACTTATACATCTTTAAAAGTATTACAGAAATATATCAAGAGTTATTTCAGTGATCCAGTACTAAATAAAATATAGGCATTCACCTCTGAAAACATACTTCCTTAAAAATGTGCAGTACACTAGATTAAGTATTCATTGCAGTGAACAATTGAGAGCAGCTTTTCCATGACAATAGTTTAGCTGAATTATGAAATCCTGGACATGTCAACTCTTGCAACTGTAAATATGTATATTATACCAATAGAGGAATAACTTATGAGTAATGAAAGTAGGTGGAGAATATCTGAACAATAGAGAAATAAAATGAAAATTAAAAAAGAAAAAGAAATAAAAGAAAGCAAAATACAGCAAAATACAGCACAATCAAATAATACTATTAACAATTTCTCTAGTTTTCTTCAGTACCAAAAATAATACAATCATGTTTATATAAATGTTGGAAACATTAAAAAAAAAGAAAAAAGGCTCAGTTTAAAGGCTCTAGTTGATAAAATTTTGTACACGCATACCTATCCTTCCAAGAGTATAATTACCTTTTTTGCAGTGATCCAGGTACAAGATAGCCAAAGCTCCTCATAGATAAACAAATTTCAAAATTTTGGAACATAATTGAACAAATGTTTGGATCTTTAAACATTTGGATCTTTGGATCTTTGATACATAGGATTTTAAAGATCAGTATTCAATTGAAACTGGAACATTTCCTCTTAGGATTAATGGACAAACAATTAGAAAAAAGCCATGGAAGATTATTTCAATATATGATTACTGTGGCAAGATTGCTTATATGCACAGAGATGGAAAGATTCAACAATACCCATATGAAGGAATGGTTGGTGAAGTTGATACATTTTGCTAAAATTGATAAAATTGACTTCTTTGATTAGAGAAAAGACACTATCAACATTTATTGGTAACTGGAAGCCTCTTATGGAATTTTTGCATAAAAATTGAAAAAAATGAACTTCTGATTTATGGTTTTGATGATTAGATAGGATAGATTATAGAAAGAAGAGTAATAAGATGTACTATTAGAGAGTGAGGTTAAAATATATTTGTACTTATAACTGTTGTGAAGAATATTGGAAGCTACTTCTTTATATTTTTCTTTCTTTTTTTCCTTTGTTTTTCTTTTCTTATACTTCTTTCTATTTTTTCCTTTGTTTTTCTTTTCTTATACTTCTTGCTTTTTCTTTTCTTTTTTTCCTTTTTCTTCTTCTTCCTTACTTTATATTAGTTTGTGTTAGTTTTTAGCTTCTTGTTTAAAAGCTCTAATAAAAATTATATTAAAAAAAACCCTTAACTCCTTCCCTAGAACCTGATTATATTATAAACAATCTATTAATATTATAGTAATATTATTATTATTAACATATTAATACCAATACCATCAATAATATTAATAATAACCTGATTAATAATATCTAATCAACATACTAACTAATAATATCTAATCAACAAGAAATTACCTGCAGACATAACCAAAACATACCCATTGGTGTTCCCTCAAATTTAGTACTTCTGTAACATAGGAAGGATGATAACCAACCTTTTCTAAACATGCACTGGGGAGTCCAATAAACCCATAATGTTGTTGCTGTTGTTGAACTAACCTAGTTTTAAAACTGAAAAAAAAAACCCTCACACATCATCACTTCTCTTAAAACTTGAGCCCATAGAGTTCTTCAGGTCTTAAACAAGCCTCTTTTGTAAATCCAGTAAGGAAACATTATCCAGGTCACTTCCATAGTTTATCATTTATATTTCCCTTTGTGCAATGGGATAAAGAAGAAATAAGGAGAAATCAAATCTTACAACAATATTTTAATGAACTAAAGATTAAGACTGTTAAAAGGAAAAAGAAGAAACATAAAGTTGGTTTATTTGATCAACGTTAAAACAAGATATGATGTTACTTCTGGCAACCCTTTATGGACTTTCTGCTGACACCAGGCCTGAAAAGGTGATGTGTTAAGGATTTGCCTATAGATAAGGGATAGGGAATGGAATGAAGAGATAATTGTTTGTAACCTTAGAGAGGATGAAGAGTCATTAAATTTGTTTATACTTGTGATGAAAGTATAAACAAAGTATGAAATGGAAGTCATTTGTTTACATATCTTTCTCTTTATCATATTCTTACTTTTCTTTTTCTTCTTTCTTTCATTTTTCTTCTTTCTTTCTTCTTTCTTTCTTTCTTTCTTTCTTTCTTTCTTTCTTTCTTTCTTTCTTTCTTTCTTTCTTTCTTTCTTTTTCTTGCACTTTTTACCCTTTCTCTTCTCTTTTCTTTCTTTTAGTTTGTATTAGGTTTTACTATTATAATCAAAATTCTTAATACAAATTATATATATATATATGTGTGTGTGTGTGTGTGTGTGTGTGTTTGTGTGTATAATCCTAACTCTAATCTAAACCCTTTTAATGTATATAGCTTTTTTTCTGAACACTTTAGAATGGAATTTATAAGTTTTTTATTCAGTTGATTCTATTTGTGCCATTTAAACAAAAATTCAATAAACACATTAAAAATATGCATATAGGATCTGAGTTTTCTTGTATTATCATTCTGGAATTTAATAAAAGTTAAAATATGTGCTTTACATTTTCTCATAAGCCCCTGATATCCTGTTTCTTATTTTTCTTTTGTTTATGCTAGACCAGAACATTGTAAGAAAATCAGTAAATTAAGGGGGGGGGGAACCCAAAGATTGTAACATCACTGAATCAAATTCTAGGATAAAGAATAAGATACACTGAATCTAGAAATTTAAATACATTGCACTGCTCTATTTTTCCATTATTTTAAATGGGGTAGGCAGCCTGAAATCTTAGGATTGCAATTTGGACCCCAAAACTCTTTTTTTACCATTTCTAAAGCCACTTCCAATCATAATTGCTAAAAGTTGGTAGTTATGTTCACTTTGTTTCATTCCTGAATTTTTCACAGCCCTCACCTTCCCTGAAATATTTAATGAAACCTACAGCTGAAAAATATTGCCACTTGCTTTAAAATTTTAATTATAATCTAGTTGCCCCATGCAATAATTCCTGCAAATAAGTGACTCTATCATTAGGTTTATGTGTAAAAGGAATTAGTTTGGAGACAAAATGCCCTTTCTTGTTATAGCTGATAGGTAACATATCACATGGTACCCCATCAATGCCTTCCTCATCAGGTTTGTGATGCTGTGTCATTAATAGATGATTTCCACTGCCAGGGCACCAGGTAGGGTTGGCACTACTACTGTGACTTCTGTTTGTTACTCTTCCTGTCCTGAAGGATGGCATTTTCTCCATTTACTCCATTTGAACTGAAAAAATAGAAAGAGAAGCTGCAACTTTTTTCTCCTAAATTGACCTACAACTCCTATCTGCCTTGAAACTGATTGTTATTGTCATATAAGCTATTGTGTTATGTGCTAAATTGGGGCAGTCTTCTCTCTTGCTCTCTGTCCCACTCTTCCTCCCCATCTCCCCCAAAGGCATTTTCTAAACAAAGGTTCTAATGTGCTTCTTGCTGCTTTGCCAACTAGACAGGATGATTAAATTCTCAGTTTTGTTTTGTTTCACTGTACGTGAAATAAGAAGCGGCACAGGGGGTGTTGAGTCAGCTGGAACTAGCTGGGAGGTAAATCCTTCTTTAAGAATTGCAGTATTTGCACTGCCACAGCTTCTAGGTGAGATTACAGGGGAATGATGTTGTGGTTGATTAGCCAACCTTGACAGGTCTGTGGTAGAGCTGGCCAGAAAAATCTATTTCAGAAGCTCAGCAATTTCCTTTTAATTCCAGATATAGAGACCAGCCAGAGATACTCAATCTGAAAGTTGGTTTCAACCTGTTCAGGTTTTGTGCACACTCCAATATTTGCTGTTCTATAATGATAATCAATAGTTCAAAGGGAGGGAAAAGAAAACAATGTTCATTTACATGGAGAATTATTTATTAAAGTATTTCTATAAAAGATGCTTTGTTGGGCTTGCAACCTTCAATTATATGTATCAGTTTTAATTGGGGAGAATTATATCCTGCATTCTATGCAGAACTCTCCCTCAATGCTCTATATCCTACAGTATTTGCTTTTCAAATTGAATTTTTTTCAATATGAAAGAAAGCTGAAAAGGATTGGGTTGGAAATATGCATGTGGAAAGCTGATTATGTATGGATTTTCTTACCTTTAAGAACATTTAATTCCCTGACAGACTATAATATTAGCAATAAACTCATAAAATATATCACTAAAAGGCAGGTTACAGGGATCATTTAGGCAAAAAATTAGTCTCTTTTAGTTGCTTTATCGTCATTGTTATGTAAAAATTAACATGAAAGGCAATGAACCTTAGGTTTTTCCCTCTCTAAATGCATCCTTACATGTCTTGATTTAGTTACTTTAGCAATATTAATAATATGCATTACTTGTTGTAAATAGCATACTAATTGATGCTAATGGGAACACACCATATTAGAAATAGCCCACACGATAGCATTAAATTTACTTCTACTCTCCAACTTTACAATTTATAGGTACATGGGGCCATCTTATGCACTCATATACTAGCTATTGCTAGTATTATAAACTTGGAGTATGAGACCTAAATAGTAAATAGTTTTGTTTTTGCTTTAATTTCCCTCTGGTACAGAAAATATTCTCTACCTATAGAAAATATTTTAACAAATACTGTTAACAAGGTAAATTTGGTTACTGAAAGCAAGCTACAAATTTATCAATAGCACAGAATGAAAACGTACACAAAGAATATTTATCTGTAAAATCAAAAACCATTACCTCAAGAAATTAATATAATGTACTATTGCTCTAAAGTACAGGAGAATGTTCCTATCCAACACTGATTTGCCAGGTAGAGAGTTTCTGTAAATTCCTCCCAGAAACATTTTACTTGACCAAACCACTTTTTCAAACTTTCTGTAGTTTAAAATGCAGCTTGAGAAATTGGTTCAAGAAAAGCTACAATTGGAATTTGGCTTAATAGCTCTTGAGGCCGGACAGCTTGGCTCGGGAGGCACATACAGGAACAGATCTCATTGTGAGAGATACTTCAGCCAGTGAGTTAGGGAATGTTTTTAGGGTTTTTTTTTTCCAATGCAAAAACAAATTAAAACAAAACACTTTATTTATGCTCAAAACACACAACCTGTCAGCTACCAAAAAAACAAAAAAAACAACCCCCCCAAAAAACCTAGGGATCCCCAGATCACTCTAGATCAGGTCCATATCACTATTCCTGCAGCACTGTCTTGATATATAAATGAATTCTGTTAATTATCTTGCATTTAAAATAAAGAGTCTAGATAATAAATATTTCTTATTCCGAACAATCATAACTAAAGTATTTCAAATCTATACTTTTTCTATACATTTTTAAAATTGGTGCTTTTTAAAACACAGGTATTCTCCACTGTTTAAAAATATAGCTATCAACTATATGATTTTTAATGTACTCAAGCAGAAAACAGCGGATGCTAGCATATTTTGTTCATGAGTGCCTATTCCAGCCATGATGGAAATCTGTTTCAGCAGATCATTTTTTTCTTTTATATCCCTATTAAACTGTATGCAATTAATTTGAACTATACAACTATACAAAAAAAAAATTATGTCCTTTTAGTTTACATTGTTCTTTGCTTATGCCTTAATTATACAGTGAATTGCTGATAGCAGAACTTCCCTGCCACAAGGCTGGGAATCAGTCTGTTTCTCTTACACATTGAGATTAGAGAAATATAATGCCAGGAAGGCATATCAAAATTTACTGATGTCAACCAGCTAAAATTGCCATCCTTTAGTTTTGATCAGGCATACCATCATTTTTACTATCTTTTCTTTGATTTTAACAGTTATAAAAGTTTTAATAGTTGTAGCGGTACTGAATAAAAATTAATGATTTCTACTGAATAAAGCATCATCCCATAAAAACTGTTACAATTCAAAATGGTAAAGATTAATCAGGTATAATCACGTTCTTTTGAATTTGGCATTCTTCGCATCTGATAAAGTAAACTGTAGCTCACGAAAAGTTATGCCTTAATAAAATTTGTTAATCAGAAAACGTGCTACCAGATTTCTTCTGATACAAGAAAATAATTCTTTTTCAGATATTAAAATATATTATGTGGGTTAGATCCTCACTGATTTCCACACGTCAGAGTTAAGTAAGATGAAATCATGATCCAACTTATTATAGATGGGGTAGTAGTGGGAAGGTAATATGTTTTAAAGCATTTCAGTTACTATACTAACATCATAGGAGGTGATATTTTCATTATATTATAATCAAACTAAAGAGTAATGCCATATCATCTAGTCATTTTAACACACATTTGATTTCTAGGGGGGTCCAGATCTTCAAGGAGATGATTCACTTCTGTTAGACTTAGTCCATCTTTTGACCTAGTGGCCTATTTTTATTAACCCAGCTTATGAGACAATATGGTTTTTGTCCCTGTTTTATTTTACATACAGTATTTTAGAAGCTTGCATTTGACCTGTGATCCATACCAGTAGTGTACAGACAATTTGGTATCATTCATCTGGCATCCATATCCATTTCTTGTACCTCCTTTGCTGATACCTGCTGTTTTAAGATTCCCCTTTTCTGAATATGATGCAGAGGGAAGTCTTATTTTATCATTCCAGATATTTTTCTGCTGTCCCAGCAAAATGTTTTTATATCTTGCAGGTCAACGTGTTTTTATATCTTGCAGATTTCTGAGATGACGAGATGCATTCAGTTGGCAAATAGTCAGATACGACAAAAAGATCAAGAAACAACATTTAAGCTTGAAAATGACATTCAAAGTGGACACCTTATAAAAGGCTTTGAATATATGTTCTAGAGATATGTAGAATGTAGATTTAAATTTCTACTTGAAGGGAAATTTTTCTCTTTCAGTAGGCATACAATTGAAAGGCCGAGGGACTGAAAATGTACTACTCCTGAATCTTCACAGACAAAATAATGATATGGGACTCATGATGGATGGGGTAAAGAAGAAGAAGGACTCTGATAGAGATCTATAAAGATCTCTACCTATCTTTATCTACCTATAAAGCAGCAGCAGGACAGAGCAGCAACAGAGAAAAAGAGAACCGATAGAGAACATACGTGCCCACACATGATAGGAGGCTGTTTTATTAACCTGTATCAAAATCACTGGTTGTCTTTGGGCCAATCATTCCCTCTTAGCCCAACCTACCTCACAGGGTTGCTGTTGTGGAGAAGAATATGCTATGTGTGCTGCCATCATCAACTCCTGAGTAAAAGACAGGATATAAATCTCATAAATAAATAAAGTATGTTCATGGAATGAGGGGAGATTAGCAGAGAGATATTTTCTTTTAATATCAGTTTCAAAAATGTTATTAGAATTAACACAACTTCGTAAGTCTCAGATGTGCTGAAGTATTGAGCTACCATCTTTAACAGTTCCTTTTGTTGCCAGCAACTTACTAAAAATATACAAAAAGCACATATGCATGGCCAATATCTATCATACCTTATGCTGAATATGTCAACAATGATTTTCATATCACTTACATCATGAATTATCAAATCACAGGTCAGATAATGCGGTTATATTGAAATATAATATGCTCCACAATATCTCTAGCACATCCTAAATCATTATGGACAGGTACAATTACAACCTGAAGACAGAGTAAAAGAGAATGATTAAGGCCACATGCAAAAATCAAGGCACAAATATGTTTGAAAGGTTGATGTCAAAAATCATTTAACTGTTTGGGTTTTCTTTCTCTGTGCTTAATGGGCTGTAGACACTGAACTAAACCATTACCTGAAACTAGAGGAGTATTTGTGCAAAAGCCTTACCCATCAAAGTTCAAGTAAGAAGACGTTTAAACAGAAGCATCTTGTATACCATGTGCAGAATGTATCACTCTAAAACCTAATCCACGTGGATAACACTCTTAGGCAAGCATGGGTCATATACCATCTGTATTTGATTGAATAATGTTTTATGAAAGTCAACAGGCACAGGGCTTACAAAAAGTTATCAGAATTTTCATTTCAATTAGGCAGATGGCCAAGGAATCAAATGAAGAGTCTTTGAGTGATGGGCACCAAATCAATAACTCCTTTCTGAGCTTTATTTGATTTATCATTGTCTAAGTAGTGGAATTGATTTATGTCTGCAGCTTTATTTGATAAGTTAATGATGGCTCACCTAGTTCTAAATCAATCCTTTCTTTTCTTCTTGGGATTTACATTTTACTCCTTTTATGAAAAGGAGTCTATCTTACATCACTGAAATTCTTTTCTAATATTTCACAGTTCAGTCCTATGCTTAGATCCCACATTCTAAAGGACAATCAAATTTAGAAACCCTGCTATGCGGGCAGAACTTCTGGACTAAAATAACTTCTGGCCTAAAAGTTGTGATGGTAGAATTGTTCAGATATAGGCAGAACATTTTCTTGGTGGATTTAGCAAAGAAAACAGGCAGAATTGTTTTTTCTTCAGGCAGAGAAATAATCCATGGTATCTGGCCTATAGCTGAAACTGATGAATCTTTGAGCTGAGCAGTACACAAATTTTAGCAAGTGAGCAAATGCCTGCCTGCCTGCCTTCTTACCAATACAGTTCTTGTTCTTGCTGGTTGATTATTTCTGGCTAATTACTTTCCTTGCCCAACCTTTTGCCCCAAGAAATATAAGGAATGGGGAATCAGAAAGCTGTTGCTTGCCACACTAAAGATACATGGAACAGTTATAATCATTCTCCTGAACATTTGCATAGCTCAAAATAAGAGAGAAAGCAGCCTCCTCCTCCCCAATTTCCATGAATTTAGGTGGAAGATCTGAAAAGAAGACTTCATTTTACCATTTGAAATATCTATTCTAGAGTTCAGTGTGGAAGTTGCATGAGGTTATGCAACAGAAATACAGGTGATGAGGAACATTTCTGTATGTATTTTTATTTCCTTTAGTCATTCTCACATTTTTTCTATAAAACTTAAAAAAACCATAATTACATATGAATTATTACTTTCAAAAGCAATGAAAATATGTAATATTAACCAAATTTCTTGAGATTAATTTACTTTCAGGTGATTCATCATAATATTCACTTTAAAATATTCTGGCTCCTAAATCCTTTCTTTCAGACTTCTAGCCAAATAATTTAATAGATTAAGAACACCACTTTAGAGGTAAGCATTATTTAAAGGCAAATGGACCTTCCAAGTATTTTGCTGCTAAGTGAAGTTCACATATATTTTCTATACCAGTATAGTCCATTAGATATTCCATGTCTCATGATGAATCAAGTACAAAATAAATTTAATATTTTGACATAGTTATGGTATTAAAAAGTAAACCTGCTTGTGAGGCCAAATAAATATTTACAGATATTTAAAATATCTGTAAATGCCAGTGTGAAATGTTTTCATTATTATTACACATTTTTCATCTTCATTATAGTAGGACCAAGAAAATATATATGAGAAAATGCAGCCAACCAAATGCTACCAGATTTTATTCTAGTAGTCCTTTCATTCTAAAATAGTGCTCGCATAACTTTGTAGTCCTATTTACACTAAGATTGAGCCAAAAATCAACCTTCCTTGCTTTGTTCTCTTGATTCCCTTCTTTGTACATTTGCATAAGCACACATATACCTTATAAATATTGGCTTTATTCCCTTCCCCCAAAAGTCACCTCTTTCAGTGCCTTTCTAGAAGAAGGCTGCAAGCAGCCTCCGAAGCATTTACAGAGTGATTATCTCAGAATTTTATGCAGAAAAGGACAATAAGTCTCTCCTTGTTCTGAAGTTATTTTTGTTATATGTATCTACAATGGAGATGGGAATATAAAACAAACATATCAAATGTAGAATGAAATAATTCTCTATATTTGTTTTGTAGAAACCTGAAGAGTGAACATGCTCTCTAAAATGCCCTGGCTAGCTCTGCTTGCTAGAAACCAATGTTCAAAGTGACTAAGATTCTAGCTAAAATGTGACTGTTCTTAGGCTGAAGGGGTCGCATGATCTCTGTGGCTATTATATTCTTCATCATATAGACTGCTGTAGAATAAGCCTGAAATGTTTGCATCTGTATGTCTAAGTTTCCTTCCAAAGTGGTCATCCCTTTTTAGAATATATTCTAAAAACAGAGAATCAGTTTAAAAAGAGAAGCTGTTTCAGACCACCTGCTTCTATAACAGTTTTCCAAAGTCCCTTCATTAAACCTGAAATAGCATCATGGTTTGATGGGGAAAAATGCATTCTGATCTCTTCAAATTGAAACACTACTGCCTGTATTTTATTTATTTTTTTTGCATGGTCAACATTTAAAAAGTTATTTTAGTTTGCTTTTGGAGGTTGGTTTTCAGGGAGAAATGAATGTCAAGAAGTATATTACTCTTGAAACATACTTTTTCATACGTTTTCATCTAATTTGTTAGAGAAAAGAATAAATGCATTTTTTCAAGCAATTAAGGACCTCTTAAAAATAATAGAGTAGTGAAGTTAGAGTGAATATTATGCTAACTAGATATTGTAATGGATGACCCAGTAGAGGCAAGAAACTGTTTTCATAAAATGGAGAATTGGCCTCCGAAAAAACTCATCTGGGGGCTATAGAAAATGGTGAATGGAATAAAATGTTGAGGTAATCAGTTATAACTAAATGCAGTTGTGTTAATTTGTTTCTCTCTGTTACAAAAAGGAAGAAAAAAGAACTTTCCCAAATGGGGAAATCAAGGAGGTGGGGAAAGTAAATGACCAAAGAAGAAGTTGGGGAAAGCACAAATGACTAATCAGAAAGGTAGTTTTGGGAAATGATATAAATTCATGTTTATGAGGAAAATAAATGTTTCTTGGGGGAACATTAAAAATGTCATCTTGTTCAACCCTGGTGTTGTGCCTTCTCTGTGGCAGTGCTTGCTCTATGGAAAGTGTTCCCCTGGAGATCTGGATGGCTCCAATCCTGTTAATCTTTGTAAGACACTGAAGACCTAGCTGTTCCCCCAGGTATTAGGCCCGATTGCCTAAGCAATGCTGTTGGTTAATTTTTTTTTTTTTTATGAGTTGAATTGTGCTTATGACTTTGCGAATGATGTTTGTTGCTTTTAACCCTTGTATGCCACCCAGAGTCATTTTTGTGAGATAGGCAGTCATATACATTTTGTTTGTATGTGTATATTCTTTTCTTTCTCCATCCACAGGCTCACATCAACGTTGCTGAAGAAAACAATAAAAAATCATATGGGAACACTGCCCAGTCCTCTCTTACACTAATACATACAAAGGACTTAATGTGATTTCACTTTAGATAGCTCCACCCCTTGCCCAGGTTATAATTAGGGATGTAAAAGAATTAATCTGGATTTTCTCTGAAAGCAGCTTCTGGATATTTGTCCTAGAGGAAATTTGGATTAGAATCTTTGAATAAAGAGGAACAACTGAGCCATGAGGTGTTTTTTTCCAAAAGTTAAAGGAAAAAGTAAGTACATTCCTGTCCTATCTGACAAATATTTTTTGATCTTAAAAAAAAAAGGAGAAAGAAAAGAACCCTACTGATAAATTGCCAGAACAAAAAATTCCCTGTCAAAGCAGGCAGTAAAAGAAAGGAGCTTGGTGGGGGTGGGGGTCTCTTCTTCATTTTTCAAGTGACACTGAGATTTAAATGAGTTTTGAAAATTGTCTATGATTTGTGTGCATGTATGTGCACATTTTAGTGCACCTTAGTGAGATTTACCGATGAAATCAAATTGAATTTATTATTCATATTGAGCCAATGATTCAAATAGATTAAATACAAATAGATTTTCAAGTAGATTAAAGACAATCCACATATTGGTAGAAAATTGACTAATGTAACTTTCAGCTGATTGATTTCTATGACTGTGAATGCTTGTGATGTACTTTCTTCTCCCAGCACACAGGGAGAATTATCATAGTCCTGCATCTTCTGTTTTTGAATTGATGCAACTCTAGCAATATATATTAGGCACCAGCTTCTGGTAAGTGAAGTAAAAACAACATACAAAGAGTCCTATTAGATCATGCCAAAGCCTACCTATCAGTATCTTGTTCCCACAATAGGTAATAGGTGCTAATGGGAAGCAGGTACCTACAAGGGCTGGGGTAGCTATGCTTTCTTATTTTTTATATTATCGTTATTGTTACAGTGGTACCTCGGGTTACGAACCCTCTGCTTATGAACTTTTCAGGTTGCGACCAGCTCCGGCCGCAAACATTTACCTCGGTTTGCGAACTCCGCCTCGGGGTACGAACTGGATCCACGGCCATTTTCCGCCCTGACACGTGGTCTGTGGCCATTTTTCGCCCATGCCACGTGGTCCGTGGCCATTTTCCGCCCATGCCACATGGTCCGCGGCCATTTTCCACCCGTGCCACATGGTCCGCGGCCATTTTTCCGCCCATGCCACGTGGTCCGCGGCCGTTTTTTCACCCTGCCGCGCAGTCCGCGGCCGTTTTTCCTCCCGTGCCATGTGGTACGCGGCCATTTTTCCGCCCTTGACACGTGGTCTGCGGACGCCGGAACGGATTAACAGTAATTACATTGAACCTTATGGGAAAATTTGCTGCGGGTTGCAAACAAATCGGGTTGCGACCAGAGTAACGAATGGATTAAATTCGTAACCCGAGGTACCACTGTATTATTATTATTTCTATATCAGTAGTTGCCTTAGAACAATGTTTCTCAACCTTGGCAACTTTAAGATGCCTGAACTTCAACTCCCAGAATTGAATTCTGGGAGTTGAAGTCTACATGTGAATCCAGAATTGAATTCTGGGAGTTGAAGTCCACACATCTTAAAGCTGCCAGGGTTGAGAAACACTGCCTTAGATATATCAAGCAACTTCAGATTTTGCCACCAAGCCAGATTTTGCCAAGCAGCTTCAGATTTTTATCACCATATAATGAACATGAGTAGGAAACGTACATGCAAACAGAGGCATAAAAACAGCAACAGCTTCTTCAGGCTTTTCATTTGATGAGCACTGGGTTGTTATTGGCCCTTCTAGTAAACGTAATGGAATAATATTGATACCAGAAAGAGCTGAGTTACAGCAGAGTGAAAGAAGTACTGAGTGAAGATGTTACTTTACTATATTGGAAGGCATCAACATGACAGTAGGAGAGGTCCCAGGATGAGGTTGAGGTGTTCAGAATCTAGCTTGCAAATTAAACCTGGCATTAACTTTGACATATACAGTTTGGATTCACACTGCAGGCTAAACCCAAAACCTGAGTAAACAAAACATAATTTGTATGTTCACATAACATGCTGTGCCAAACAAATAAACCATATTATGGCTAAATGTGATGGCCTGGTTCACACAAAATGATGATAATGGATGATTTTCCAATAACATGCAAATGGCTTCCTGGCTTCCATGTTGTTTGGATTTCTTCTACTGTCTCCTTGGCATTTACAATAGCCTGTTTAAAATAAGATGAGGTATGACTCCTGGCTGAGGGAAAATGCTTTACTTCTTGGCCTCAGCAAGAATTGTATTTTCTTTGCAGATTGAAGCATCTTGTCAAGGGAAACCATAGATGACCCAGCAGGCCTAATATATGCTTTGTAAAAGTATACATTTAATATTCATCTATTTGGTCTACGTTTCCATTGATTAAAGGTATGTCTAACCAAGTGGTGGGATTCCATCTTCTTTCTCCCCTTCTTTTTATAATATGGAACAACTTCCATGAAAGCACACAAACAAACTCTGAAGTATAAAATATAACACTATATGTATAATAGCAACAACTGCATGTTTCTGATATAATTTTAAAATTGTAAAAGTGGTAATGTCAATGCATGCAAGATTAGGATGCCTGAGAACTATGCCCTGGTAGTACTTGATATATTGTATGTTAACATTAGCAACAAAACATCAGCGTACTTGTTTCAGTATGCTGTATATGAAATACAAGAACCAAAATGATTTATTTGTGCGCGCTTACATTCTCTCATGTTCAAGTTCAAATTAAATTCTGGCAATACTGGTCTTAAAAAAAGAAATCCAGTATTATGTCTATTTCAATACAGTGATGGACATCTCTTGCCCCAGCATTCCTTAAATTTCAGAACAGGTTGCCTTAATTCCCCAGCACCACATAAAAAGGTGGTGGTGGGGAGCATAAGAAGTGCAAGAGTCAAGAAGATTTTCCACAAAGTGCATGAGTTACCATAATACAGACCACACTACAGTATAAGGACCTGCTCCTCTCTTGTTATCAATACCTGGCTTTGGAGGCATTTGCTTTCCTTCCTCTGCACCTGCTTTCAAAATGCTTCTTAGATAATTACATTTCTTTTCTCTACTTCATTTCAGCAAATCACTATAATGACTTTATGAATAAACTGGGGAATATTCAGCTATTTGGTTGTGCCCTAACAATAGAAAAAATTGTTACCATTGCTGTAGCATGTGTGTGGTCTCTCTTTGTTTCATAGTAAATTCAATATATTTAAGTAAAACTGGACCCGTGGGTGCTATTAAGACCTTTAGCATCATCTCGAGGGAGTCAACATTTTTAAAAACCAAATTAGGATATTTTTAATGTTTTGTCCTCTCTGTGTAGGCAAACATCTGGTGCCCATATGGAATTGAAAATGCTCATGTTCTTTAATTTCACAAACAATGCTTTGAAGTATTTCCTGAACTATTCTCCTAAAGAAATCTTAAGATTTTACAACCTGGAGCAGTACCTTTCATCAGTCAATAGATTTTATGCAAAATGAAAATGATGAATAGTTAGTAGATCTGTGCAAATTAGCCATAATTCAATTTGAATGGAGATTCAAGATTTGAAGAATGATTCAAGTTTGTGCATTGAGATTCAACCTTCAATTTAAAAGAAAAAAAAATACCCATAAGCCATAAAGGGGAAGAATCAAAACACCTACAGCTGCTTCATTTTATGGTAGAATAGGATGAAAATAGCATGAATGAATATAGCAGTTTCAGCTGGATATCTTCAAAAGTTTTATCTTAAGTGTTTTGAAATGTTCCCTGAGGCTCTTTTAAGGCATTTCTTGGTATGACAATGAACAATGCCCATTATCTCACTCTTGTTGGGTGGTATTTATTTGTTTCTGATCACTAAGTTTTGTGTGGTCCACAGTGTTTGGCATAGCTAGTGGTCAATCTTGCCTTTCTTGACTAACAGTCAATACTCAGTTGGTTGAAAGAGGTTTCCATTGCCATGCCAAATTACAAATCTCTTTCAGTGGGGTAATATGATTGAAGCTTCCTCAAATTGAAACATGGCTTCAAAACTTTTATAGCTGCATTAATATACAGCAGGACTGAGTATGTGGGATGAATGGTTGGAGGGCTCAGCTACTGTATCTTCCAGAAATTATTTGCATGCACCCACCCTAGATTCAACTCCTGCCTAGGTGTGCAGCTTGGTAGTTTTTACTGCAACCACTTAGCTTCTAGGGCAGGGTTCCTCAACCTTGGCCACTTGAAGATGTATGGACTTCAAGTGGTCAAGGTTGAGGAACACTGTTCCAGGAAGTGCCTCATCTGATATCCTGGCCAGAACCCAAGAGTCAGAGAGATAGAGTTCCCCTATCCCATGTTATCCTCTGACAATTTAAAAGGGAAAGAGAGAGAGTGCAAAAAAGAAATAAATTCTATAGTGCTTCTCCTTCTGCTCTTCCTTTGTAGGGAGGTAGATCAATCTTACAAGAGAGAAATAGAATCAAACTTTATTTTCCTTTAAAAAAAAAGAAAAAAGAAAAAAGAGAGTGTTAAAATTCCTTTTCGTTCTAAGCATTATCTTACAAAGCCATTCAGTGATGCAGGAAAAATAAATACAGAGTTGTTTAAATGTCAGATAACAATTTAAAAAGATTTCCTATTGAGAAGAAATATAAAGGGAAATATAAAGCTCTGGCCTATGATAAGATAATGCTGGTCACATGCTACTCTGTTGCTAAGAAATTCCAAGGGACATAAAAATACAGAATTCCTGAGAAAATAAGTACAGAGAAAATTAGTTTCAGAGGCAAAATATTAAGCGCACAAACACAGCAAAAGAAATACAGAATCTAACATAATCTTCTCCCTAGACTTGTGTATCTATTCCTTAGAGCAGGGTTTTTCAACCTCAGCAACTTTAAGATTGGACTTAATGCTGGCTGGGGAATTCTGGGAGTTGAAGTCCACCCATCTTAAAGTTGCTAAGGTTGAGGAACTCTGCCTTAGAGACAAATAGAATCCTGAAGCAATAGCCTTCTGCTTGCTTCTCTAGAGTTGTTGAATATTCAAACTTTTAATCAGGGGCTTGAGAGATTGTTTAACTTGTCTCTTTTGCCTTGTTCCACTATCCAGCTTCTTGTTTTCCCCTTCTCATAGAGAACTACCTGAAGTTTACAAAATAACAAAAGCCTTTCTATAATATCTGCAATTTTTATAATGACGTCAGGAAATTTTTTCTCCTTCCACATATAATATTAAAAGTTTTTTCATATGTGATTGAGATATACGTATATGAAAAAATATATGTATGAAAAATCCATGCCTTTGTTTATAGATCAGTTAACGTCCTCTCAATTAGTACAGCGTATAAAGTTATCTGCAGATTCTGACAGCATTTCTGATGCCTTTGGACTATTTAGGCTGATGTAAATATAAAATTATGTGCAAAATGTGTTCACAAAGTGTAACTGATTGTGTAAAAACAGTGGGGCTGTTAAAAGCTTAATCACCAGTCACTCTCCCCCCATAGGATGGGTCAGGGTTGGGTGAAGATGGGCAGTGCTTGGACCACTGTGCTTAGCTACTCGTCAAGCTGCCCAACTTACATGACACAGTTTGCTTTGATGAAAGTTCATCCTAACTATCCATTTGAAGCTGCTTTGCAAAACAGTGTGGTTCCCACTTCTGAAAGTTCAAGCCGTTGCATTGCTTTTCAGCACTCTGAGCCTTCATCCAGCAATTCCAACAACTGAAGAGGCTTCTGTGCATGCATGTCAGAAGATTTTTTCAGATCCTGATACTGCCAGGCAAAACTCTGGAACAAAACAAAGCATGTCAGGAGGACAAACTGTATCACCTACATTCCTGAATTTGTATGTCCCTTAAAACAAAACAAAACAAAAAAAATAGGAGAAAAAACCTCCACAACCCTCCTTCAACTTACATTACAGGCATAAACACATTCAAAGCATAGGTTTTCTGTCATGCAACACTGTTATTGCATTTATTTTAGGGTTGTAATAAATGGTAGCATTTATGGCATATAAAAATATCCCAGCAACTCTAAAATAAATAGATGGTATCAATAAGATTTTGGAAAACATGGCTTTCAAAAATGATATGGCTGTCAGAACTAATGGAGACAATATTTTCTTGAAGTTCTGTCTATTGAGTTTGATCCCCTGTTTTTATTCATACTATAGCTTCAGTTAACATGCTCAGTGATTTGCAATAATGAATTTTAGTAACCTTTGAGTTCACCCTACCAGATGGCATTTTTAAATTATTAATATCATTTACAAGGTGCAACTGGCTTTACATTATTTTGGCTATAATATTCAAAGTATTATGAGATGTTTAACAACTCTGAATGAAATCAGCTTTTCAAAATAATACAATGAAAATGTTTTGTTATGCAGACAATGTCTGTTTTAGTGTCAAATTTAAATAATGTATCACTGAGATTGCTTAAAAAATGAAAATATGGGACATAAATATTCTAAACAAACAAACTAAATAACTCAGTTTTAGCCCTAGTACAGTTCCATACTATTGGGAGTTCTCTTTGTCACTCTGACCACTTCAACTGTGATAGAATATTAGTAATCAAATATATTTAGAATGTAATTTAAGTAAACATAATTCCTGTGTAACTCTGTAAATCTCCATGTTGTATAGTTTTTCAGATCTAAGATGACAAGTATTCCTTTCAGTAATATAGTCCTTTTAAGGATTAATGTTTATTCTGTTTCAAGACATTTTATTGTGAGACAAGTTCATTGAAAAGAACTGTCTTTCTGAATACATTGCAGGTAAGTAACTTTGATTGGGGGTTATATTTCTGATTCAACTATTGATTTAGTTAGTATAAAAGCATCAACGACATTGCCAATGACCCAGATGTTTGAGAAGAGAGAGAATGCTATGTTTCAGTTATTGAGTCTTTTACCTCCAAATCCCATAATAATATAATAATAACAGAGACCCAAAAGCTTTGGAATTGATTTAAGCCTAGCACTTGAACCCTTTTTATAATCTCATTTTGTACTTTGAGTGGTGAAAATAACGGGAATGCAGCTTCCACAAAAAATGACTTTGCAAGCATTTTTCTCATTGAAGGACTTTCAATAAAGTAAAAAGAAAAGCTTGGCCTCTCCTTGGAGAAGCCCTGAAGAATGCCAGTCAATTTATCCTTGTGTAATGTTGTAATTTTACACTTTCTGCTACTGGCTTTTGTGGCTTGCCAGGTAAGTTGGCATAGCTTGTTGACAAGCTGAACCTTTTCTGAGAAAGACCACCTGATCACTGGCTGGTGGCTGCTGTTTAATATGATGCAGATATTAAGAGTTGCAGTTTGCTGCCAGTGCTTTGTCTTAGCAATTATAAGATCTTCTCTTCTGAAAGGACCACCACCTTGAACATTGTTGCAGATTGTTGCCAGAGCTGCTGACAGGCTGGTAGTGGCCAGCTGGCAGGTTTATGCCACTGCAGAAGATCTCAGTGCAGAGATTGTGCCAGTCAGTGGCAAATGTAGGGAGGTGAGCAGACAGAATAAGAGACAAAGAGATTGTCAAAGGCAGTCTGGTATAAATGGACATAGATATAGGCTGGTTGGGGAGCATAGAAAGAGCTAAAAGTCTCTCTCTCTCTTTCTCTCTCTCTCTCTCTCTCTCTCCCCCCCCCCCCCTTCCTCCTTACACACATACACATATATTCACCCCTCAGGTAGGAAAACAGGCAGAGGCAGATTGTAATAGGTTGGCAGACTATACCAGGCTGATATATACAGCTAATCATAGTAGTCAGCAGTCCAGCTGGATTGTTGTGGCACAGCCAGCAAGCAGTGAAAGATAGGCCAACTGGCTTAGGCAAGCTTTAGCAGTGAAGCTGACAGGTAGAGGCAGGCCAAAGAGAAATAAGCTGGAACAGAGAAATTGGCATTTGTAGCTTTTCTCCTTATTATTATGAATGCTAAATGTTTGCACCAAGACCTATTGCTAGGCTAATGGCCATTAACTCAGTGTTAAAATTTAAACTTGTCCTAAGCAATAAGAAAGACCTGACCCAAGAGTTTATACTGCTTGGCTTGAGACACAGAGCTGAGAGTGCCTGCTGTACTGAACAACTGGAAATTTGGCACAAGACTTGTTTCAGGAATAAGTGTGCTCTGATGGACCAGAATGGGCTATTACATCATGTGGCATGTAGTCTTTTTGGCCAAGCTGCCTGCTGCTGAGCTGGCATGAAAAAACAAATGAACAGAAAATGGGGAGAAGGAGCTTAGGTATGGCCTTGAAGTGCAGCTGCTAGTCAGAATGGTTCTGGGGCAGACTGAGGTAGCATCCTGATTGTCCAAACCTAATATATAGGTGTTGGAATATAATGCCCTGGGAGAGGGGGAATTCACCTTCTCAGTTGTGGCATGAAATGCTGCCAGTTTGAGTTGTAAAGGCAGAGGGAAAGAGAAAAGAAAGGTGGAGAGCCATGCTGCCCTGTGCAATTCTGAGGGATTGAGGCAGCAATTGCCTTTGGGAAGATTGTTCAGGAAGTTGGTGGCTAGAGAGAAACATAGCTGTGAATGTACTGGGGTGTTGGAGTGTGCAGTTGCTATTTCCTGGCCAGAAGGAGAAGACAGGTGAAGATGCCAGCGGGAGGCTTCCCTGGGAAAAAAGTAAAGACCCAGACAGAGTGATGTGGTTCATTCAATCCCCAAAGCAGACAGGGACAGAGGGAGGCAGCTGCCTGCAGAGGGAGGCCTACAGCTCTCAGGGAAGCCCCAGACCTGGAAGGGCAAGGCAGAAGACCCAGAGGAGGTGCAATGTCAATGTCAACATAGAGGATGGCTGTTGAGATCTAACAAAGAATGGCTTTAAGTGCATGCCAAAGTAAATCACATTAAAGTAAGTTCCCTTCTTTTTTAGTGAAAAGCTGAGGGGGAGAGAGGAGGAGAAAGGTGGAAGGGAGTTGGTAGCTTAGCAGTGTAGTGGGTGATTGCTAGCAAATAGCTTTAGGAGAGAATAAACTTAGCGCCTGAGAAGTTTGGACACTCTGCTGTAAATAGTTCTGTATTCTTCCCTAATTCCTGTATATATACCTGTACATATCAATTAGAATAAGTGGATATTCAGTGAATCTCAGAGTCCTATAATTCTGTGCCTTTACTTCAGGTGCAGCAGTGGAAGAAACTGAGAAATTCTATGGCAAATTGCAAGAGATGATACATCCAACTTCTAGAAAGGACATAGTTCTACTAATGGGTAATTGGAATGCCAAAGCTGGAGAAATACGGGAAAATGCGTATTGTGTAAACTCAATAATGCAGGAGACAGATTCACTGAGTTTTGCAGAAATATTAAAAAAGATTGGTATATATACCTATACTGAAGAAAGGAGAAGCAGTGCACATGTATTTTACCAAACCATTGCACTCACAGAAGCAAAGGTTTGTTCACAATCTTTCAAAGAAAAATAGAACCATACATGGAAGGAGAAATGTCAAACAAACAGCAAGATTTCAGAAAAAAGCATAAGGGCAGGAGATCAGATAAAAAGGATAATAAAGAGAGCAAGAGAATGGAAGAAAGCAGTTAAACTTTGCTTTATAGATTATAACAATACCTTTGATTGTGTCAATCGTACTAGGACTATATTAAGGCTAATGGGCATGCCAGAATATTTTGAGGAGTGTTTACAATGAAGAATAAGTAACTCTAAGGAGAAACTTTGGAGAAACAGCATGGTTCAGAATAGGGACAGAAGGGAGACAAGGATACACAGTGTCTCCAAGTCTCTTTAACTTGGAGTACAGTGAATGCATCATGAAAGTTGCAGAAGTGAAAAAATAACACTTGAAATAAAACATTGGGGTACTAATAGTCATAATCTGAGATATGTAGATGACACCACTATATAAACTGAAAATGAATTAGACTTAGAAAAGTTCACTTGGAAAGTAAAAGTGAACATTCAAAACCTAGGTTAATGTTAAATATATACAACAAAGGTAAAGTTAACCAGCATCCCAAAGAATTTAAAGTTGATAATCAAATCACAATGATAAATAATTTTGGTTTTTTTTGAGCTCGAGAATAGATAAAGAGAAGGACCAATCAATTCATCCTGGATCGCCCCCCAAAAAAAATCCAAAGAAAAAAAGAAAAACAACACCTGACTGCTCCCTTTAGGTAAGCACTAATAAGCAGAAACTAGAAACTAGAAACTAGATAAACTAGAAAAATTAGCTTTTGGGTGGGATCAAGGTTATCACAGGAATGTCTCTGGAAAGAGCTGAAGCTGTCACAGGGAACTGATTGAGATGGAGGACCTCTGTCCTTACAGCCACTAGGAATCAATCCCAGCTCACTAATACCTTAATAACTAAACTGACCTGATGCTTGATTGTAGAGCATCAAGGAATTCCATTTAGTCACCATCTTCTGAAAGATTTAGTGCTGTGGAAGGTCTACTGCAAACAGCTTCTTCCACAGAAGTTTGGGTCCTTTCACACTATGTGAAAGTAGTGTAGCTTGACCCTGTGAGCTGACCTCCCCTGAGAACACTGTTTGAGTTATTGACAGCTGTTCCTCCCAAAAAGCATTCTGAATTACCATACAGAATGTGTGAGTACCACCTTCATCATGTTGACACTATTGTTGGTCACCATGATATTTGGATGACCCTGTCCTGTCCTGAAAACCACTTCATCTACCATGTAGTTCATAATGTGTATGGTGTGTAGTGTGACACACATTAATCTTTTCTGTTTCTAGAATATCTTCTGCCAGTTCGAAATGATCTCAAGATATATTATATGTCCACTTCTTGGAAGAGATATAGATCCTGCCTCTTCCACCATTACTGTTGATGAGCATTGTGAGTCATAGGTTGAATGAAAGAAGCTACACTGTTATCGCCTGTTGATGGACAAGAATTCTCTCACTTATGCCAAAAGCTCTTTGTTTTCTGTACAATGTCTTCTGGCCCTATAGAAAACATCTTTATCACCCACTGTGCCATAGGACTACCACCCACTGTGCCATAGGACTATAGAAGAATGGATACAATTTGGGAGAGGTAGAGAATCACAATTACAACTGAAAGAAAGCAATGGTATCTCTCGCTCTCTCTTTCTCATATACACACACTCACACACATGCATATATCCATATACACATATTCTCTCCAGATGTACCTGCCTCAACAAATTCTGTAAGGAGCGTGAGACGCTAAAGCAGAGCATATTCTCCTTCAAGTGCTCTGATAGCATTATGATTACAGTAAAACTCATTGGCCAGATAGTCATGTTAATTTCAGGAGTCCATCACATCAATCAGCCAATCCTCCTGGTTGGGCCATATATAAAACATATCTTGTCTGAAACTCTGCTGCAGCCAGATGCACCAAAAAGTTCCTTGAATCACTTTGAAAACATCCAATTTGATTCTATACTTTGAATCAAATTGGTAATTTGCTTCAATGGGTGATTCAATCAAAGATTTGCAAATTGAATCTGCATGTTAAAGACTTGCACAGCTTTAATTTTAACTATACTTAGCCATGTTTACAGTTGACTGCCAGGTATCAAGGACTCCTAGTAACAACTTATTTGTCTGTGGATTTCTTTTTTTTTTCTTTTTTTTTCTTTTTAAATCTAAGAATGTAATCTATCAACCCCTGTGAGGTTTTAGATGAGCAAAAATACATAAGACTGACAGCACTCATATTCTAGTATTGTTAATAAACTCCAAACTTTCAGTGTGCTTAATTGGTCTAGTATTTTGAAAGCTAAATAGTTCATCACTGAAAGAAGAAGTTTTAGGGCCTCATATTTCTCTCCGTCTAAGCTGCCTGGCTCAGACTAGATACATCCTGTAATGATGATGAATGTAAAGAAAAGACACTAAATGACATTCAGCATTGGGTGTTAGCAAAACAGTGGGAAAAATCCTAAATCATAGACTATTTTGCTTTGACTTGCAGCACCTGAATTACCTTCTGATGTTGGAATTAGCAAATGGTCTCTTCAGTGTAAGCGATTGCTCTCTCAATGATAATTTGCCATCTGCTTCAAACAGGTGGCATCTCCCTTTGAACACTGTATTACAGCACATAAATGACATGATGAATTTCCATTCTGAGATATTTTGTTCAAAGAAAGCAAATCATTTCTACATTCTTCAATAAAGCCAAGGAACTTGGGAGGTGCCTTCTCTCTCCTTTATCCTGTCTGCCACTATTTTCTAGGAAATAAAAACTCTTCTCCTCCAGGGACAGAGGGATAATATACTCCATGAAACTTCATTAGTTAGTATACTGATTCTAAGGAATATTTGAATAAATGTAATGATTTTTAATAAAGTTCCTGGCTATAAGATTGTTCATGTTTCCAAATATGGTAATAAAGTGTCATTTCCTGAGCACTGAATGATCTTCAATGCACGTACAGCCTTTAAATACAACCAGTTTATATTTTTATTATTTGATTATTTATTTATTTTTATATAGCAACCCCTTTTGCTAGACCAACTCTGGGAGGTTAAACAAATTATAAAATTCAACAATGCTCTAAATAAACAAACAAACAAAAAATAGAATAAAAAATGTTTTCAGGCTTCCAGTTGAGAGCCATGGTGAGCTAAACATCCCTTTTTGCAGTGGGACAGTATTATGACAGAGATTGGTGTAGGATGCGGGATCCTGGCCACCAAAAATGCTCTCCAGATTAAGGAAAGATCTTTAAGATAGCCCACATGACTCCACACAGCCATTCCTCATGAGTAAAGTTCAGGAATAGTTATTTCGTGGTTTGGCTATGGATTGAGTGGCTGGGAGTCAAGGGAGAAACCATCTTTGCTCACAGTTGTTAACTCAGCCTTTTTAAAGAACTAAGCTCGACCTAGCCTCATTTCTTGATCACTTTGGAATTCTTTGTTTATTTTTCCTTGCTGCTTTAAAAGGATTAAGACTCTTTGGAAAGGCAAGTTATATTATATTCACCTTCTCCTTAGAAGAACTTTTAAATACTATTTTTATAACCTTTTGAAAAATATTACATTTTGGATTGAACAGCAAAAGGGTGCTCAGAGCATAGACTTTAGAATGTTTAACAATGGATTAAGGGTTCAGATAGACTTGGAATTATAATTTTAAATATCCACAAAGAGCTTTGAATTAACTAGAAGAAATTTTCTTATGGGAAAAATGGTGATTGTTTTGAGATTTTTCATGTTTTTCATGATAAGGGAACTTTGAAGGTTGGACACTAGAGGGAGGTACAGGATAAAGACAATGGAGCAAAACTCTATAATACAAATTTGGGAATATTTGTCTGCCAAGCTTCTTGACAAAATAGATTACAGTGGAACCTCGGTTTATGAACTTAATTCGTTCCGTGACTCTGGCCGCAACCCGAATTGGTCGCACCCCAGAGAAAATTTCCCCATAAGGTTCAATGTAATTACCGTTAATCCGTTCTGGCGTGGAGGACAGGGAGGTGGCTATTGCTTGGAGGGAGAGTCCCCCTCCCTATGACCACGTGTCAGGGGCAGAAAATGGCCACGGACCATGTGTCAGGGGCGGAAAAATGGCCACAGATGTGTCAGGGGCGGAAAATGGCCGCGGACCACGTGTCAGGGGTGGAAAAATGGCCGCGGACCATGTGGCACGGGTGGAAAATGGCCGCGGACCACGCGGCAGGGTGGAAAAACAGCCACAGACCACGTGTCAGGGGCGGAAAATGGCCATGGACCATGTATCAGGGGCGGAAAAATGGCCACAGACCACGTGTCAGGGGCGGAAAATGGCCACGGACGTGTCAGGGGCGCAAAAATGGCCACAGATGTGTCAGGGGCGGAAAATGGCCGCGGACCACGTGTCAGGGGTGGAAAATGGCTGCAGACCACGTTTCAGGGGTGGAAAAATGGCCGCGGACCACATGTCAGGGGTGGAAAATGGCTGCGGACCACGTGTCAGGGGCGGAAAAATGACCACGGACCGTGTCATGGGAGGGAAAATGACCACGTATCCTGTTCGTACCCTGAGGCGGAGTTCGCAAACCGAGGTAAATTTTTGCGGCTGGAGCTGGTCGTAACCTGAAAAGTTTGTTAACAGAGGCGTTCGTAACCCGAGGTACCACTGTAATTTCTTGACGAGATTGTCAGAGCATGTTGTAATAAAATTGTAGAACAAGAACAAGCTGCAACAGATGATTCTGAAATTACTTTGAGGGGGACTTAAATATAACAAGTGATGAGAAAGATATGGAGAAAGATATGAGCACACAAATGGAACTGATGGATGACTTATTCCTAAAAGGAGATATACGAATATTAAGTCAGGAAACTGATCTGGATACACACACACATATAAACATTATTGAATATACAAAAGAGCTCTGTTAAGGTTTTGAAGGACTTTATTAGAAGTGACAAACAAAAGGATGAACTTTACTTATTGAATATACAAAAAAAATCTGCTAAAGTTCTGAAAGATTTTTGGCTTGAAACCCAGATGAACAGAATACTGGCTCTGGGATTCTTTCTGAAGAGGTTAAAAGATATTTTAAAAAACTCAGGGATGGAATACAAGGTTGGCTTCTTTGACAAGGACTAAAGGAGAAAAATAGTTACATCTGGTTGCCCTTACTGGACTTTTGCTGATAAAGAATGACTGACAAAGCATTTGGATTTTTTTTTTTTAATTCAATAGATGAGATATGGGGTGAATGGAGATTATGTTGTATTTAGATCTAGTGATAAACTATTAAGATTGTCTTTACTTCTGGGATGAAGGGGAAAATTACTTATTTTTCCTTTTCCTATTTTTCTTATTTTTTACACTTTTTTCTTTTCTTTTATATTTTTCTGTTCGTATTTTTTGTGGCCTATATTGGCTTTTATTCCTTACATTTATAGTTCTTAATAAAATTATTTGAAAAAAATAAAATCAAAGGTAAAAACCTCAAAATAAAAATAACCAACCTGGCCTCACTAAGTACCCAACCTACATGTCTGGCCAAACAGCCAGGTCTTAAGTCCTTTGTCAGCAGGTTAGAAACTAGACTAATTTCAGGTGGTAAAGAGTTCCAGAGGTGGGTAGGTGCAGTGACTGAAAAGGCATGTCTCCTAGGCCCTGCAGATATATTCCTGAATTGGAGAGGGCGGAGCTGGCGTCGCGGCGATACGGCGGGCGATCCTGGGCTCCCAGGATGGCAGCCGATATCTCCTCCCCCGGACGGTCCCGATGGACCTAAGCCGTCCCGTAGAGATGGCGATTGCAAAGGGCACGTCCCGCGGATCTCAGGGACGCCGCAAGTCCCAGATTGATCCGGGGAGAAGCTCTTGAAGCCGGCGGAGGAGAGCCAGCCAAAATGGCTGCGAAAGCCGGGGCAGCTCCAAAGGAAGAAGGAAGAGAAGGGTGTCAGCTAGGTGAGATGGACTTTTACTATTTAACTATTCTTAGAGAACACCTTAAGTAACTTAAAGAGATTTTTAAAAGTGAAGAAAAGTGGATTAAGCGGCGAGATCGAGCCTTATAAAAAAAGGGGGGAAATTTTTTTTTTCTTTTCAACTTTCCCTTTTTAGTGGATTTGGCAAGATGTTTTTCTCTTAAAAAAATATATATTTTTAACTGGATTGGCTTTTTCTTTTTAATACTCAATAACTTTTTATTTTAAGCCTTTTTTTTGACTAAGATTTCTTTATTGTTGTAAGAAATTTATACTTTTTGATTTTGAAATGGGGAAAGTGGAGTTAAGAGAAAGTAAATGAAAGAAAGTTGCACTGCCATCTAGAGGCTCGACATAGTGCTTTTTTTCTTCTATTGTGACGCATGCTCAAGGACCCTGTGCTTTCTAAAAAGATAGTGGGATGTGCATGTTTATACAGGTGCCATCCGTAACTATAAACAAGAAAGTGGAGTTGAAAGCGATTTTGAAAATATCAAGATGGAAAGTTTGAGCTAGTCACAAGAGCCCTGATTAGTGGTAGTAGCTCTTCTTTCTGCTAGAAGCTCTGCTTTGCTCTCCACTCCCCCCTCAGTTGGATTTTTTTTTAAAGAGACTTAGTCTTTTCCCTCCTCTTTTTTTTTTTTTCTCCTCTTGCTTTTTTTTTTTTCTTATTTTTGGCAAGAACAAAGATAAAGAATCCTTTGACTCAATGAAGGTTTATCAAGATAATAAACTATACGAGAAACACAATGCAGAAAAAGATCTCTAAACTATTGAGGATGACTATAAAAAACTGGAAGAAGAGCTGCAGAAATTCCCGCAAAAAAAAAAAAGAAACCAAGATACTAAAGCTAAAATGGACTTAATTAAACATAAAACGGGATCAATGGAAAAGGAAGAAATAGTACAAGAAATCAGAAACATTAAACAGAATTATTGTGGTTAATTAACTGATAAATGAAGAGGGACAGACTTGTTCTTGGTACTGAGGGTGAGAAAAAGATTATACAAGATTATAATGGAAAATCGTACTAAAAGAATGCACAAAAAGAAGTAAAACAATATTGAAAGAAACTACTTCAGATGTTTAAAGAAAAAACGAGGGGAATACAATAATGATGGAACTGACAGAAGCTTCAAAAAGCAGAATGTTTGAAAGGACATTTATTATTGCTTTCTCTTATCCAATAATATAGAAAAAGGAATAAACAGTTAGATATTTTGGGATACTGAATGAAAAGGGTGAACTCAAAATTATGCAAGCGCTGGAATAAAGTATAAATCTGAGATATATAGTTAAAAATTGTATTTGATTCTAAATATTTTAAGAGATTAGACATTTACATATGGTTGAATATAGTAACATATAGATTTTAAATTAGAGATATTTTTGTTGAAACATGTAGTGAAGAATCTGGTTAGAACTGTAACCCGGTTAGAACTGTAACTGACATTGTAACTGATACTGGTTAGAACTGTAACTTTTAAGAATTGGAAAAATTAAAAATTACTCATGCAGGAGGAAGTTATTGAAAATTATGAAATGTGCAGAGATGAGTTAAACTGAGATTTGAAATTAGAGTAAGAAGATAAGTAACTTGTTTTTATTAATGATTGGATGAGAAAATATAGTAATGTAATGGATTAGGAAACTTTATAATAGAAATTTGATATTAATTATTATATATATACAGATATATTCCTGAATTAATGGGGCTCAAAGCAATACTCTCCTTGCAGATCTAATAGGGTGGGAAGAGACAACCAGAAAAAGGAGGTTCTTCAAGAATCCTGACCCAGTACTAGAAGAGCTTTGTAGGTAATAACCAGTCCCTTGAATTCCATCCATAAGCAATGAAGCTTATCAACAAAGATGTTACATGTTGAAATGAAGAACACCCAGAATCCCTACACCACTGTATTCTGCACCACTTATAGCTTTTGGATGCTTTTCATGGGCAGCCCCATATAAGCCCCATGTTGCAGTAGTTCACACTGAGTGACCATAGACAGAGCCACCTGGTCCAGGTAAGGATGCAAATGTTTTCCTAGCAATATTAGCATTCCCTGGTAACAAAACTAACCCCATTGCTGTTCATAGCCAGGGCAGAGATTTTGCAGACTTAAGACTTGAGAAACTCGAATGGATCAGTTCTACCTGTTTTACTTGACATTTGGTGTATGTGATTTTACTACACAAGGTCAATATAGGTGTGAAATACTATAAATAATTTCTAAACGAAATTGTCTTTTTAAAAATAAATAAACAACCCCTTGATCATCTTATATAACATAAGCAGTTCTTCAAACTACCATGCATTGTTAAAGGTCATGTTTTCCAGCGTTGAGTGGATATCTGTAAACATTAGACTTTAAAATATGTATACTTTTTCACAGATGATTTATACTGAATGCAAGAGATGTTTAACAATTACTGCCACATGAATTATCACATTGACATTGGTGAAATTATGCCTCTGGGTACATAAAGGGAAGTATCCCCAAGTATATGCATGATTTATAAGTTGGACAATTGTCAATGACATTCAAGACATATTTTTAATATTTTGAAAACTATATAACATGGTAGCTTGTTCTGAACTGTGGCATTTTTATGCCCAGCTCTTTTCATGAAAAAGAGGAGGGAATCATAGAAGGTATAATGGAATAAATTTTTCCATTTGCAATAATCCATCATCATCAGATTATTCCATAGGCATACTGACATAAACTAATATTTAACACTTTTTATGTCAATCAGTTACAAGGAGGTTTCTTTTCATTTTGACTGACCATCAGGACATTACTACTTACCCGATATGTATGTTTTTTTTTTTTAAATCTTGCATTATGTTTTATATATAAAATTGTGTTATAGGGTTGTACAAATTCTTTGAAGCAAGTGCTTTGGAATGCACAAGAGCACATGCGAAGCACCCCTTTCAAAATCATTAAAGCAGCTACTTTTTTTTCCAGACCTGCAAGTTGCTTCATAAGCTGGTTCTTGTTTTTTCATGCATATGCATGCCCAGCCACTTTGTTTTACTGAAAAAAATGAAGCAATGTGTTCAGAAATGCAGAGAGAAAGCTAGGAGCAATTTTTAAAGGAATAGTGTGAACCTTGAAAAAGGTGTGGCTGCTTTAGTTCTTTGTAAAGAGATACATCATATTCCAGGGCCCCTTCCAATGCCAAACATATAACACAGATTGACTGTGTTATATGCAAAAATTAGGCTGTGTCTATGTGTTTGCAACTCCAGCCAGGACATGGTCACAATAACATAACAGGCGCAACAAAATCTCAGCCTACACTGAGCTAGCAGAACCACCCATTTCATGTTAAATGTTTCATCTGCCTCCCTCTGGCATGTAGAAAAGGGCTCCTCAAACAATGTGTTTTAACCCTCCTACTTATGGTAGCCTTACCTATCTGAGCCAAATGGTGTTTGTAATGGAGTATATACACACCCAGCTGAGGTGGATTTGCCCTCTCTGGCTTTCTCAAGTAAGGATCCCTAAGCTGTCCTCTCAAAGTCTGGATGAGGGCCCATCTGGTCATTGCCACCAGCACACTTTGCAAAAAACATTTCTGTAGTTTTCTCTTAGGAGGTGGTGAGTAGATCTTCTTTGCTTCTTGCCCTTTTGTAGCTAGCAGAATTCCCTGTTAAAAAAGGCAGATGTTCTTTATTATGTAGATTAAGGTTAAGGAGCTAATTGAGAAGGGGAAAAGGAAAATATCACAAGAGCTTCATGCTTTAACGCACAGCCTATATTCCAGGCATGAATTTACACACTGAGAAATAAACACAGGTAATATGAAATAGGAGTAAGGGTACAAAGAAGCAGGTCAGATCAATCCATAGCATAAATGAAGAGGGCCCTAATTCACATCGAACTCCATTTAAATCAATATTTTCTTCTGATTATCCAACTTTCTAAAGGGTAGGTTGTGTTCCTCACCTCATGGAAGCCATACAGGGAACCCAAAAGAACAAAGGCAAAATGGAACTGCTCCTATTCCTTTTAAAAACTCAACTGAGAGAATGGGAACACTTACTGTTCCTGATTAATTATTAGACTTTGAGTTTCCCAAACTCTGCAGCTTTCAAGATTGGCAGGTTTTGACCTGATTTTTTCTCTTCCATTACAGGGTCTCTTAAACCACTAAAAGAAAAAGCAGAAGGAACATTGGCTTATAAAGTTTATAGATTTTGCTGTCTATACACTAATGTTCAGAATAGGAGAAAATAATAAAATGATCTTCTCCTCTTTATGTAGGAATATAATGTAATAGGTACAACAGAGACCTGTTGCAATGGCTTTCCTGATTGGAATGCAGCAAATGAAGGTTTCAATTTGTAACATATGTAATAGAAACAGAAAGTTGCACTTCATTCACCTGCTTAGACAACCAAGTGAGTGGCTGTCAATACTGTAAAGAACATCTGAGTTAGAATATGTATAATAACAATAATAATAATAATAAAAAAACATACTATTGTTGCTCTCTGTTTCCTTCCAACTAAAGATGAGATGTGGATTGTACTTAAAAAAAATAGAAATAATATTTCAAAGTGGGATCAAGTAATAGTGAATAAAGAATTCAATTGCCCTGTATTTTTTTCCAGAAAATTGCTAATTTGTTTTGCTGAATTTTTCTCCTTCAAAGGGTAGAGGAAAGCAGAACATGATTGACTATCCTTGACTTGATACTAATCAACAGGAAAGACTCAAAAGATGAAGTGGAAGTAGCAGGAACATTAAGGAAAAGGGATAATGTAAACCTAAAAGTAGATTTGAATGAGGAAATGGGAAAAAAATGTTTATCAAATTTACATATGTCACAATCTTGCAATAATGATGATCAGGAGACTAGAAACTAAGTTCTATGAGGAGTGATTGAAGGAATTGGGAATATTTAGCCTTGAGAGGACTGGGAAAGGTGGGGCTATGAAAGTATTCAATTATTTGGAGGGGTGGCACAGAAAAGCAAGTCAAGAAGAATCCTTCATTGTTTTACAATGCAGGACACAGAATTATAGATTTACAGGAGAAGGCAGATTTGTAAAGACTTTCTGATAGCAAAACCAGTTCAACAGTGGGAAAAATTACCCAGAGAGATGGTTCGTTCTCCTTCACTGGATGTGTTCAAGTGGAAGCTTTGATACCCATCTGTTGAGGATGCTTTAATATGGATTTGTTAATTGAGCAGGGAGTTGGGCTCAGTGCCTACATGTCCCTATCCAGTTCTATGATTCACCCAAATCCAACCTCCCATATTTAAGATTCTTTTAAGCATTCAATTCCAATGTTGCCCTGCTGGAAGAGTGTTACAGGGGGTAGAAACTCATTCCATCACAAACCCATTATTACAGAAGTCCTTGATGATGCTAAGCTTTCACCAATAACCTCCACCAGACTTTGGCTGAAAAGGGTTTTTACTCCAGTTCAAGTCACTGCACTGATTTGAATTCTGGAGGAATTGTCTAAGTATAATGTGAAGGGGGCAGTGTCAAGAATGGGCCTCATATTTCTGTCCTGAGACCAAACACTTAGCAGAGTTTGGCCAGTTTTATTAAATTTCTATTCACCTACTCTAGTAACTTCTACATCACTACTTAAGGTTTATTTTCCCCCATTTTTTCTTAATAAATGGTAATAGTATCAAGCTACTGTACTTGATTTTTTTTTTTTATTCTAACACAAATGGAAATGCTATGTACTATGGATTAGCCATACTTCTGTAATTTCTGTTGCAGTGAAAGGATTTATTTTTAATAAAAATGTTATTTGACTTCCTATACCATACTTTCCCCTTCATGAATCACTGCCTTGTCGTGGCGAAGGGGCTTGCGTAACTCAGTGAAGCCATGAGCTATACCGTGCAGGGCCACCCAAGACGGACAGGTCATGACAGAGAGTTCTGACAAAATGTGGTCCACTGGAGAAGGAAATGGCAACCCACTCCAGTATCCGTGCCAAGAAAACCCCATGGACAATGTTAAAAGGCTAAAAGATATGACGCCGGAAGATGAGCCCCTCAGGTCGGAAGGTGTCCAATATGCTACTGGGGAAGAGCGGAGGGCAATTCCAAGTAGCTCCAGAAAGAGTGAAGCGGCTGGGCCAAAGCCGAAAGGACGTTCAGCTGTGGATGTATCTGGAAGCGAAAAGAAGGTCCGATGCTGCAAAGAACAATATTGTATAGGTACCTGGAATGTAAGATCTATGAACCAAGGCAAGCTGGATGTGGTCAAGCATGAGATGACAAGACTGAACATCGACATCTTGGGAATCAGCGAACTGAAATGGACGGGAATGGGTGAATTTAATTCGGGTGACCATTATATCTACTACTGTGGGCAAGAAACCCTTAGAAGAAATGGAGTTGCAATCATAGTCAATAAGAGAGTCGGAAAGGCAGTAATGGGGTACAACCTCAAAAACGACAGAATGATCTCAGTGCGTATCCAAGGCAAACCATTCAATATCACAGTCATCCAAGTCTATGCCCCAACCACTGATGCTGAAGAAGCTGAGGTTGACCGCTTCTATGAAGACCTACAACATCTTCTAGAACTAGCACCAAAAAAAGATGTCCTTTTCATCATAGGGGATTGGAATGCTAAAGTAGGAAGTCAAGGAGTAATCGGAATAACAGGCAAGTTTGGCCTTGGAGTACAAAATGAAGCAGGGCAAAGGCTAATAGAGTTCTGTCAAGAGAACAAGCTAGTCATAGCAAACACTCTTTTCCAACAACACAAGAGACGACTCTACACATGGACATCACCAGATGGTCAAAACCGAAACCAGATTGATTACATACTTTGCAGCCAAAGATGGAGAAGCTCTATACAGACAGCAAAAACAAGACCAGGAGCTGACTGTGGCTCAGATCATGAGCTTCTTACTGCAAAATTTAGGCTTAAATTGAAGAATGTAGGGAAAACCACTAGACCACTCAGGTATGACTTAGATCATATTCCTTGTGAGTACACAGTGAAGGTGATGAATAGATTTAGAGGATTAGATTTGGTAGACAGAGTGCCTGAAGAACTATGGACGGAGGTCCGTAACATTGTACAGGAGGCAGCAACTAAAACCATCCCAAAGAAAAAGAAATGCAAGAAAGCAAAATGGCTGTCTGATGAGGCTTTACAAATAGCTGTGGAAAGAAGGAATGCGAAAAGCAAGGGTGAAAGGGAAAGATATAAGCAACTGAATGCAGATTTCCAGAGAATAGCAAGGAGAGATAAGAAAGCCTTCTTAAATGAACAATGCAAAGAAATTGAGGAAAACAATAGAATGGGGAAGACTAGAGATCTCTTCAAGAAAATTGGAGATATGAAAGGAACGTTTAGTGCAAAGATGGGCATGATAAAGGACAAAAAAGGCAGGGACCTAACAGAAGCAGAAGAGATTAAGAAGAGGTGGCAAGAATACACAGAAGAACTATACAAGAAAGATCTTAATGTCCCTGATGTCCACGCTGGTGTGATCGCTGACCTTGAGCCAGACATCCTAGAGAGTGAAGTCAAGTGGGCCTTAGGAAGCATTGCTAACAACAAAGCTAGTGGAGATGACAGTATTCCAGCTGAGTTATTTAAAATACTAAAAGACGATGGTGTTAAAGTGCTGCACTCAATATGCCAGCAAGTTTGGAAAACGCAACAGTGGCCACGGGATTGGAAAAGGTCAGTTTACGTTCCAATTCCAAAGAAGGGCAATGCCAAAGAATGCTCAAACTATCGCACAATTGCACTCATTTCACATGCTAGCAAGGTTATGCTCAAAATCCTACAAGCTAGGCTTCAGCAATACATGAACCGAGAACTACCGGATGTACAAGCTGGGTTTCGAAGAGGCAGAGGAACTAGAGATCAAATCGCCAACATTCGCTGGATCATGGAGAAAGCACGAGAGTTCCAGAAAAATATCTACTTCTGCTTCATTGACTATGCAAAAGCCTTTGATTGTGTGGATCACAACAAACTGTGGCAAATTCTTAAAGAGATGGGAGTACCAGACCACCTTACCTGTCTCCTGAGAAATCTGTATGCAGGCCAAGAAGCAACAGTTAGAACCAGTCACGGAACAACCGATTGGTTCAAAATAGGGAAAGGTGTACGACAAGGCTGTATACTGTCACCCTGCTTATTTAACCTATATGCAGAGTACATCATGAGAAATGCCAGGCTGGAAGAATCACAAGCCGGAATTAAGATTGCAGGGAGAATCATCAACAACCTCAGATATGCAGACGATACCACCCTAATGGCAGAAAGTGAAGAAGAACTAAAGAGCCTCTTGATGAGGGTGAAAGAGGAGAGTGCGAAAGCTGGTTTGAAACTCAACATTAAAAAAACTAAGATCATGGCATCTGGACCCATCAATTCCTGGCAAATAGAAGGGGTAGAAATGGAAGCAGTAACAGACTTCATTTATTTGGGCTCCAAGATCACCGCAGATGGAGACTGCAGCCATGAAATTAAAAGACGCTTGCTCCTTGGGAGGAAAGCTATGGCAAGCCTAGATAGCATATTAAAAAGCAGAGACGTCACCTTGCCGACAAAGATCCGCATAGTCAAAGCTATGGTTTTTCCAGTAGTAATGTATGGCTGTGAGAGCTGGACCATAAAGAAGGCGGAGCGCCGAAGAATTGATGCCTTTGAACTGTGGTGCTGGAGAAGACTCTTGAGAGTCCCCTGGACTGCTAGGAGGTCAAACCAGTCAATCTTAAAGGAAATCAACCCTGATTGCTCATTGGAAGGATCGATAATGAAGCTCAAGCTCAGATACTTTGGTCACCTAATGCGAAGAGAGGACTCTTTGGAAAAGACCCTGATGCTGGGAAAGATTGAAGGCAAAAGGAGAAGAGGACGGCAGAGGATGAGATGGTTAGATAGCATCACTGAAGCAATGAGCATGAAACTGAGCAAACTCAGGGAGGCAGTGAAGGACCGGAAGGCCTGGCGCAGTATGGTTCATGGGGTCACGGAGAGTCGGACACGACTTAACGACTAAACAACAACAATACCATACTTTGTACTAACATTGTATATTATCCTATAACGTTTCAAAAGCAGTGTAAGTTTTGAACTTACTACTGGACTGCAATATTCACTTTTAATATTTTCAGCTAAGACATTTGCTTGCTTCGATTTTTTTCATAACTTTTCTTGACTCTGTTTTGTTTGAATATAATTTTATGGCAATGAGTTTAAGTTGGTCTTTGTATCTGATTATTAAATTAACATACCATACTTTTATTAATAATTCTTTGCCCTTTTACACCTATTTGCAACTGGTCCAAGAGCCCACCAACATGCTTGAAGTACTATGATACAATCAAATAATGTTTTCCATTTCTTTTTTATCAGAAGCATTTTTGAGAAAGAATTCTAGTTTTTTTGTTATGGAAATGGAATTAACTGGACATTGAAGGTGTCAAAGAGTTTATGGAAATTATATTTCTAAAGGAAAAAAAAGTATTGTCAAGATTAAGTCTAGATTAGTGTGTTTTGTGTATAAGTGTTAGCCAAAAGGATAGACAAATGTATTATTCCTAGTATCTTATTTTGATACTGTAATCTTATCTTGTTTTTTCCCCTTATCTTTGAATGTTTCCTTAAAAGCATGCTATCTCTAAATGATAGTGGTAGAATGCAACTTTATAATTTCTAGATATATAATTTTCAACATAATATTTCAGTCCATATTCCATACATATTTATTACTCCATATTCCATATTCCACATATATTTTATTACTGACTCGGTATTGACTTCTGCTAAATATGATGTAAAAGTGAGCTCCAAAGAGGATTGAGTGGACTCTGCATATTGATTATTGTTGTCTTGAGAACTTCACTTAAATTCACCCAGTAGTTTCATCTAAGTCAACTTTCTCTAATGGTAATGTGCAAATATGTCAGTACTGCAACTCTTAGAATTTTCACCCAATCTGGCTGGTATATATTCTAGTGCTGGCATAATATGAACTTTATTCATTTACATAGATCTAAACAGCATGGAAGACAAAATACACCAATTAGGGAACCCTATAACATAGGTCTGAGTAACAGTCATAAATCACCAAACATTAGAAGTAATGAATAGTTGTTGTATTTTATTGATTTGATTGTGGTCAGCTATTCTGTGGGCAAGTTCTATGACCAGAAGTTCTATTACTTCTGGTAATCATTCACAGGAGTGCAGCATAAGATTCTATTTCTGATATACCTAAAGCTGAAAATACCAGTAGAACTCATAAAATTCTATTTGTTCTGGAAATTCAGCTGATAATTTTGCCTGGAGTGATTTAACTAAAGATCAGGTAACTTTCTTCATCTTTCAGATTATTACATGAATTTTATCTTTGTAATATTGGTTATCTACTAGTTAACATTACACAAGTGTATTGGGGAAAATGTGGTTATTTCTTAGCCTCCTGATATAATTCATTTAATTCATACAACATTTACTCTGTTTCAGAGTCTACACATTTCAGCAATGTCAGTATTATTTAAAACAGAGATACTAACTGCCAGTATTCCAGGTGTTCCTGAATTACAATTCCAGGCTTCCCTAGGAAGCATCATCAGTGGTGAGAGATACTATTAGTTCAGCAAAATCTGATTTGCCACAGGTGGCTATATTTAATCCAGAGATGGCACAAGCAAGGTATATCTGAGTTATTCTGGCCATTAGACTTCTGCCAAAACATTGAACAGCTAATAAAGTTAGATTCACAGAATCCAAAATGGAATAAATGGAGAGACCCATTTGTCAGTGCTCTCTGAATAAAATGATTAAATGAGCCATTCCCATCATTCCAGAACTGAGTCAGAAAGTATTGCAGTTTGTAATTGCTGAAGACAGTTGAGCTGGTTTAATATACTGGTGTGTTGATGAGTTAATTCTTCTTCACCAGGAGGTTAAGGTTGTAAATCTCCAAACTGCTTGTTTGACTCTATGTTTCAATTACAGTTATGTCTGTGAATTTCTAGGTCAGAAAGAAAAGCTCCAGCCATTTACATGCTGGGTCCTTCAAGGGAGTGGAAAATGTAATGAAAATGGGAAATAGATCGTGTACTACATAATTGATTTAAGCTGCTGCCAAGGCCAAATGCAGCAGAAGAATGTGCACCATCCCTAGATTTTTTTTTTTTAAAGCATACTACCAAAGGTCACTTTTTTGGGAGGAAAACTAAACTTGGCATATGAGATCAAGCTGCTAGAGATACAGACAAATGCTTCTTAACAGCTGTTGCTTGAATGAGTTTTAACTTTCCCAGAAGCTTACAATTATTGCAATAGCAATAATGAAAGAACACCATCACCTCTTAACAGAACAAAAGTTGAGCAAAACTCATCTACCACAAATTGTTATAATATAATCTCTTAATGGTTTTGAAGAAAACCTACATAAACATTTGTAAAATTGGATTATAAATTGCAGGTGTATCTCAGTTCCATTAAGCTTCTTCAATTTTTTAGTACTTAAGGCAGCACCTTAGATTAAGGGTATGTGTCCACCAAGTCTTTAGCTGTTATATGTTCTGTATCAATCAGGGTAGGTTAGAGGAGAGCTATAAACAGCTATGCAGAGGTAAGACTTTTTCTATTGGAAGGAGAATTGTGATTGAATATCAGGCTTGTCCCTTTGAAGGAAGCCTAATTCTCCTATAGTACATCCTCCTAACCCTTGGGGTAAGGTAAACACTATCAAAATAAATGTAATTCTGAAGATACGTTATATTTTGAATTTAATTTCTATATACATATCTGGAAAATATTTTTAAAACATTGCTTTGTAAATCCATATAGGATTCTTCAGTTCCAAACATACATTTTTAAAAGATACACTTGGCTTCTAAAATCTTGAATTATACCACTATGCATACCTTTTAATTAACACCAAATTTTGGATGCTTTCATTTAGTATAAAGTCTCTGTCCTTTTGGAATATACATATACAATACAGCACCTTTAGCTAATTGGACTCCTTTGGGGTTCAAAATATAACAGATTAGATATATCCCCTGTCACTGTCATATAATTAAAACATGTGGAATACTATGCCTGGATAATTGCATTTTGTATTATTCCTTTTTTTTAATGCCAATTTAATAAAAAAAAAAGTTATACTGAATTTTTAGATGGATGCTGAGATTTCTACTTTAGATCATCAACTGGATGACACTGATGAGTTTTTAATCTTTTTTTTTTTTAATGTTAAAAGGATGAATGCAATTTGTCCATTGCCACCTGCTGGCAATATTTTCAAAAACAGCATCTGTTGACATCTTGATCTGGGTGAGTGGCATTTTCAACTTCAGAACACCTAACTTATTAAAAGGGATCACTAAATTCCACAAAATCACTAAATTCTACAATGTTTATACATACCTGCTATTGAAAAATCAATCTGCAAATTTTTAAAAGTAAATGAGATATGGAATTGGATATCCCTCTTTTGTTTAAGAAATTGAAAACTGTTTTAAAGTCAGTATAAAAAATGTCAAAAAATTTTACCACAGCTTATTCAGAAAAAAGTCAGATTTATTGAATCCCATTGTTTTTGCATGGAAAAGGAATGAATACGTTATTATGTTGTTGAGGATGCTGTCACAATTATTCACCATGAAAACAATAACTAAGCTGTTGTGTTCTGGGATGAAGTAATTACATACTGTATATTAATTTGAATTTGCACAAAGTACAATATTTTGGAACATTTATATTTGTTAGAACTGCATGCCTATTTTATGGAAATTGATGGCTGGAAAAAAAAAAGCTCTTATTACTAAGACACTAGTCCTAAAACACTGTAAAGATAAATTTATGGTCCCAATTATTCAGTAGACTGAAAACCTGATATTACTTGCAACTTATGAATGAGATGTAGATTATTTATTGAAACTATTGGATAAAATATGAGAAGCCCTTTTTATATAACTTTTGTAGCAGTTACTCTGATTTTTGCTTTTGTCCTTTTATTTTATTTTGTTAAAGAAAGATAGCAACAGCAATAAAAAAGGAATTCAAAGATCTCTATAATGTTTAAAAAGTAATTTGCATTGCATTTTTGAAGTAATAATACAAGTAACACAAGTAATAATAATTAAAATCAAGACTAACATATTTCATTTCATTTAAACTATTATTAAAGAAGCTATATACCTAAAAAAAACCCCAAAAACTAAACAATGCATATTAAAAAAGAAAACAAATGATGGAAAAAGAACAGAGAAAAAGAAAAAAGAAAAAACCTTAAACAGAACAAAGCCACAAGTATAATGATAGAATACAATTGAAATGCTGGATTTTTAAAAATTATTCCTTTGCTTTTTTATGACAGTAAAGAAATATTATATTTATATGAATGTTACACTCAATTTTTAATGAGTGTAATGGATGGCATGAGTGGGGAAGATTCTGGAATGGAACTTCATGGTTGTCAGGAGGGGGGAGAGACATTCCAGGGCAAGCGCCTCCTCAGCCTGCAGCAAGAGTGTGGGAAGATGAAGAGAATGAGGCTGGCCCCTCCCTAGAGTCTCACAGGTTATAGCCACTAGTTGTTTTGGCATAGGCTTAGTCTGGCAAGATTTTGTCTATTAGGTGTGAGCTAATAAAGGAACTGAACTGTACTGGATTGCCTTGTTGCTGTTCTTGGGCTGAACCTGACAATAAGTTGAACCCAAACCATAAGTCCAATCTTGTGTCTCTCTCAATATAAAGCCAGTTCAAACACTGAGAGGTGACAAATTTCGTTAAGACAACCTTTAGGATCTTGTACACATGTGTCCTTCCAAGAATACTGAATCATCTTATTTGCAACAGTTCAAGCTTAAATAGGCAAATTTCAAACCTCTGGAATATAATTTAACACTGTATTAGTATTCTTAAACCTTAATTTCCTTGCAAGGGCCTGGTTCATCATAATGATACTATCTAACCAAAAAAGAATGATCAACAAATATATACTGCATATTAATGTTGTTTCAACTTAGTTATTTCTCCAGCATAAAGAATGACAGGCGACCTTATCTAAACACTGTTTGAGAAAAAAGAAAATTTATTTGGACAAACAGGATTTTCAGATAATAAAAAATGTGCTTCACATTTCTTTACACCTGAAGTCATTGTTTTTAAGACATTCCTGTGAGGAGTCTGTCCTACATACACATGTTCCTTTCATGAGGGAGAATACCTGACAATGCAGAATAGTAGAAGGGACTATTCTGAAAGGATCATCAATATCCTGTGATACCTACATTGAAAATGCCATAAATTTTCTCAGTCAGTTGGATGGCTGTCCAGTTAATGTGTGATTGATTTCAAAAAATGGAGTGTTCATTTTTCTTATCTTTCAGCCTCCTTTTAGTATCTATTTCCACCAGTAGCTGATACCAGGTGATATCTTTCTTGAGCTACAACATATTCATAAAGGCAAGAAATCTCCTTTTAAAAAGTTATAACAGAAAAAAATCAAATGTAATTTGTCATCTGTATAGCAACATATATGGATACTTGAACCACAATATAGTCAATACTAAAATTCAAATAGGATTGTCTTGTTCAGTGTTTCTGATGAGCTTGTTTTTCAATCTTTGTTTTGTTCCCTGGTTGAGACTATAAACCCATGTGGAAATAGCCAGCTTGTCAGAAAAATTCTGGAAAGGTCAAAGTGGCAGTGAGCTGTCATGCACTGAATAGCAAGTGTACATAGTTCAATATTTTTGTCTTATGACGAAGACAGGAAAGAGACTGGGAAATATGTATTACCTAAAACAGCGAGGTTCTTCCCCGGCATTATGCACCATTTTCTGTCCTTTAAGTCTCTGAAAACTTATTTGGTTGATTTATAGATAGATTTTTATTATCATAGCCCTGGAGGAAGAAAGAGCTTGTTATATTACTTTCTGCTAACGCAGCGCAGAAGATACAAACACAGCTTTTGAATCTAGTTGACAGATCCAATGGGAGAGAATATGCCTTGCTCTTGGATTTGAGTGAATGAATAACCTTCCAAACAGAATGGCTTTCACTTTATGGGACAGTATGATTTTACTAAAGATCTACATTTCAACATTTTAGCCTGACATGCTCAGTTTATCTAATGAAAGGAGATTTTTACATATCAATTTTTTTCAACCTATCACATTGATTTCTGTGACATATTTTAACAAGTACATTCAGACTAGGTAAGGTTTCTAATCAGAACTTAAGCATCAACTTGATATAGTCAAATTAAGCCTGCTGTTTTATCAAAGAAGCAGATAATAGAAAATAATGATATGTTTCGATTAACATAGTTGCTTCAATAGAAGAGAATATATGTAACTCAGGGTTGAACTGTGGAGTACTTAGTGCTCTCTGAGCTTGGTGGTTTGATTGCAGATGTTTCATTACCTAAGTAACATCATCAGTGCGAGTAAGTGTGGGGTTAGCTCCCTATTTATATACAATAGCTTGCACTGGCACTTTTGGTACATGTTACACCATTTAGTGCTATCTTTTATACAGTACGATATATTAAAATACCTCATGGCAGAAATTTGATTGCAACAGAAATGAAATTATGAACTCTGCTAATATACCTACCTTGAATGAATTTTTGCAAAAACAAGATGGTACAGTTAAGGGGAAAAAAGAGGATTTTAGGTGATGATATTTTAGCTTGAATATATAAACCTGACCACCTCTGAATCTAGAACTATCTTGGCTGGTATCTTGCAGGACTTACGGCCAGAAGCTTTGAAAATGAAGATTCTTTCCTAATTAAATTATTTGCAGTTGTCAATTACAACTGCATACAAATGGTGTTTGGTTTGCGTTTGTGAAACATTTTAATAGCCTTAGGCAAGGTAATATTATGATAATGAGTAGCATCATCAAGGTGATTTCCTAGTTGCCTAAGGGAAAAATTAATTTATGTAAAGAAAACCATTATAGAATGGAATCATAGGAATAATATTAATTAAATAAAAGGATGCATTTATGTACACGATATATATATATATATATATATATATATATATATATATATATAATGATCTGCAAATAGTTTGAAATAGATTATTGAGGATTTCTAAGTGGTTCAGTTAATTTTCTTTGATTTGAATTAAATTTATCTTAAAACAGGGTTATCTCAGAATTTCAGCCTGTAACTTCAATATATCTTGAAGGAACCAACATGGAAAGGGGTTCATTGTAGGGACCATATTTTAAAGATGTTCATCACTTGTAAGACTAAGTACCACCAGACCTGCTCTATCCAGCCAGCTCAGCTGTATGCAACAGTTATTGCCATCAACTGATATTTGCTGCTACCATTTTTTTCATCTCAACCAGGGTTATAGGAGCAAAGTTTAAGGAAGGAAAACACCTTTTCCTTTTCTGCTGGTTGAAAAACATCTTAAGCCTAGTCTTAGGCCTCCTGAGACATATTACAACATTGCAATATTTAAAATACAAATCTGGATAAAAAATATCTGTTTAAATAATATTTAAAGCTAAATTTAGAATGGCAATTAAAGGAAAAAGGAGCTTTCAAGAGAGCCAGACAATTTACCTTCAGCACATGCAAAGTAAAATGAAACCCAAATTCCACTTTCTGTCTAGTTACTCCATAAACCTAGGATATTTATGTGAGTTCATTTCCTTCCTTCATCCTGGAGATTTTACCCAATAACTGGGAGGACTTAGATTTTTTTCCCCCCCTTTCTTGAAACCTAGCTGCTTCTTCCTGAAGAAATCCATAACTGCAAAAGTCTCCAGCAAACCCCCACCCCCACCCTTGGGAAATTGTGCTTGTTCATGGATTTAGCCAAATGGTGTTCCAGCTTACCTTCCTAGAAATTAGTCTATAGGTCAATTGTGGAGGTGTTTCTGACTGAATAAGAAAAGCTTGCATTTTCAGAGAGTCCAGTTACAATCATACTGATGTTGCATGAAGGATTTATTTATTTATCAAATTTATATAGTCTCATGAATGTGACTCTGGGTGGCATACAATAAAAACAAAAAATACATCTTAAAATAACCATTAAAAACAAGAAACATGCATATAATTCAGGAGAGTGTTTAAAAACTCAGACTCAGACATAATACAGCCATCTCACAGGCTCCCTGCTTCCAAGGGATCCCCAAGCCTGTTGGAAAAAATGTCTTAAGTTTACAGTACTACTGACTTCAAGCAAGATGGTGACATGCTAAGATGCAATTATTCTCTATTTGTCAGCAGCAAAAATAAGGATTGTCAACTGTGTCTGAAGAGAGACAATAAGCTGAAAATCTAATTAAACAACTGCTGCCACTTCTGGTGATTTGGAAAGGTAAAAATGTCTCATAAACATAAGAAGCAGCATTTTCCTTCTCCTTCATCTTCTCCCAGAGCTCAGAAATCTATTGTTCAGTACCACCCATCCTCAGTCTCAGCTTTCCAAGAGGCTGTAGTAATGCTGGAGAATGAAGCTTCAAGTGATAAACTACCTCCTTCTTATCACCAGGTGGAAACTTTAACTAGGACCCCATTTCTAATGGGATCTATACCAAGAAATATATTTACCCCAGAATTTGCATCTGATGTCATTCCTCATGAAGTGAGTAATTTTGAGATTCTTATTATGTTAGATTTGCTGAATAGTCATTTATTAGATTTTGCAGATAAGATCAGAAAGATCAAGTGGCAATTAAAAGAACAACAAGCTATGATTGAAGCAAGTGAGAAACGCATTGCTGCTTTAACAGCTTGAGACATAACATTAACTAAAGAGCTGGTGTCCTACTAAGAAGCCTTGGCTTGTATCAAAAGGCAAGAAAGCAGAGAAAAAATATGTTTGCTTGGTATCTCTTATAAACAGCATAAAGAGACTTTAATGGAAGCCATTAAAATGTTTCTTGGATCTGTTTCAGTTGGAATGTGCAGAATTATAGAGGCAGCCTACCATATCATCTGGATTCAGATCTTTACAATCTATTTATCCTATTCTCATTTAAGTTCTCCAAATAGCTGACTGAGACAAAATATTATAAGCAGCTAGAATGTCAATAAATCTGGAATATGAAGGAAGAAGGAAGGGGGGTGGGTCTGTTTACTACTGTCCCAGTTATTTACTAAACTCTTCAGGTTTCTGAATTTTAACCTCCCTTCCCAGTTTCACGGTAGATTTTGGTTATTGCATAACAGAATAGTATAGCAACTACTTAGGTGATCTGAAAGGTAGAAGAACATCCCAAGAGAAGGTGTGCTAAATGTAAGGATCACTGCATTCGGTGCTGAACAAAAACCTTGTGAGACACAGGCTTGGATGAAAGTTAGTTTACTCAGGCGTAATGTGTAACGGTTACAGAGAAAGCCAGGATTGGCTCGGCGCGGTTTCTTACAGTGTTTTATAGGGGTCCCCCCTTGACCTGTAGTACCCCTGGGTTCCGCCCCTGCCCTTGTCCTGGGTCACCTCTCTGCTTGTTGTGATCTCCCTCCCCTCTCCTTAATGGCAGATTCAGTCAGGTTTCATTGTCCTCATGATTGTTATCTCTTGTCCATGTTGTCGGTATGCTCATGGGGCTTTTCTCATGTGGATGAAATGGGGTTTCTTAAGTCGTGTTCCAACTGGTCTCTGATTGTCTCCGGATTGCTGTATTCCTGAAGCATTGAAATCTGCATTGCCCAGGGCATCTGGGGAGCCGCCTGCACTACAATGTTGCCGGTTTCAATTTACTCTTGGCCATGTGTTAATTGCCACCACCTGCCAGCAATTAGCTTGCGGTTTGCCTTGTTTCCCTTCCCTGACCGCCTATGCCTGAGGCTGTGAAATTGACTAGCGGTGGTGAAACTGACCAGTGGCGCTGGCTGTACTAGGCTGAATCTGACACTAAACAGGACAGCAATTCATATTACTAACTGAAACACACATTTCACTGAAAATTATGTATTATAGGATTATAGCTTTTCTTGACATCAGCTTTCCATAATTTCTTGACTCCTGCCTATTGGCTTACCTACTTTTTCCAAACCATGCCTAATTGTAAATCCCTTTATTATGTCCTTTTACCTGCCATTTTTTCCTAAACCAAAAACAAAAAAACAAAAACAAAAACCCCACCCTTATGTTGGCATCTTTCCTTATATCAAATGAGTGATCATTTCTGCACATTCTCCTTTTACCTTAATGGTTACCATAACAATGAAAGATGGATTATATCATATATAAGGGCATTTTGATACTGACAGTTTTGGTTTTGATTGCTTTATTAATAAGAATAAATAATTATAGTTTATTAATCAACTTCAGTGAGGAATTTCCCATTTTCCCAGCAACCAGATGGTCTCTGTTACCCAGCACAGCATGGTTTCAAATCAGATCTCATAAGTCCTAGTTTTTGCAGCATTACAGAGCAATTCAGATTCAATACAAACCCCATTGCAAGCCCAATTTGTATTCAAATTGGCACCTGAAGTTAGCAAATTGCATTGACACTGAGTAAATATCAGGCAAGATAGATTTTTCTGCTGGAGCCGAGAGTCTGAACACTAAGTGATCAAGCTCAAAACTAAGTGATTAGTAGTACATTACTTGTAGACAGCACAGTAGATGCATTAGTAAAATGCAAAAATTCACTCTTTATAAAATGATACATAACTTCATTACTTAAATATAATCAGAGACTAATGATTAAGGAAGGGTATATGAATATCTCTTCAGGGAAAGGGCATTTTCCTGCTGGACACAGAATTATTTAGGTCAGGGGAAACTCTGCTGCCTAAAACTACCTTATGAATGTCAGTTTGTGTAGTTCACTGAAATAAAATGAGACTTCTGAATAAAGCTGCTTCTGTTGCTTATCTATATTCCATAGGATGCCCAAACCTCACACTTTTACAAATGATGGATTTGGGCTTGAAAACTGATGAGGCCATTCAAAATGGAAAAGCAAACAAAGCTGAGACTGAGGGACTGATTGTGCTATTCAACAGTGATTTTATGCAGGTAGTTTGTTCTTTACAAAAAACCACACCATTCTTAATGGGGAAGAAAGATTTATTCAGGTTCAAAGTTCTGGCGCAAGGAAAATTCTCTGAGATTGTTATACTGGAATTATCAAGGCTGCTATTTTGTTGTTAGGCCCTCTAAGGTAGAAATTGATTCTTGAAATCCCCTTATGAGTGGCTAAGTATTCATAGTATGAGGCTGACCAATCCTTTTCTTGGAATTCCCCTTTTTTAATGTATGTTTTCAGAGATTTAGAAACTTCATTACAATAATAGGAAGCTGATACTAATAGTAGATAAGGTTCTTACTTGTTTCTTATCTGACTTCCTTGGCCTGAAGTGTATAACTCTCAGCTGTTATTGCATCTCAGCTGTTACAGAGGATGTTCAATATAAGTGGCTTCATTCTATAGTGATTGTATCTGGCATGTCTGTACACCAGGAAGAGATTGGTGAACTTGTTCATCACTCTGAAGAACTTGTTTCAAGTGTGAGAAATCCATTTATTTAGTTATTTATTTGTCTAATTGTCTAGCTGCCCATCTCACAAAGCCAATGACTCTCGGTGGCATACAACAGAATTAAAATATTTAATAAGCACCTAAAACCATTATCATTATTAATTATTAAAAGCATTAAAAACTATAAAAACAGAGCTATTCTGTTTATTTATTTATTCTCTTCTTCCAATTGTTTTATTTGTCCAATATCTAAATTCTGATATGTTATCTTCTGCTTCATCGGTACTCTAGAATGGATGACCTGTGGCCAGCGTGAAAACCTCAGAAGCTGCCTGTTATTGATACTAGCTGCCTGTTATTGATAACTGCCTGTTATTGATACTGTCAACTGATCGTGAGGCTTCTTTTTTCCTTATAATGAAATAGCTGGATACAAAGTTGCATGCAAAAGTTTAGGAACTTCGCATCAGGTACCAGTGATCAAATTTTAAAATGGTACATATACAGTTTTGACCCAGTTTGGTTTAGTGGTTAAGGCATCAGGCTAGAAACCAGGAGTCTGTGAATTCTAGTCCCACCTTAGGCACAAAGCCAGTTGGGTGACCTTGGACCAGTCATTCTCTCAGCTCTAGGAAGGAGGCAACAGCAAACCACTTTTCAAATCTTGCCAAGAAAAGTGCAGGGACTTGTCCAGGCAGTCACCAGGAGTCAACACTAACTTGAATATGCACACACAAACACACATATACAGTTATATGCAAAATGTAGGCACTCCTGGGCAACCTGTACATTTCAATCAATCTCTACAGGAGCAGAAGTTGTGACAACCTCTATGTGGTACAAAAATAAACACAACATATTCTGCAAATTTAAATGCATACTTATTATTTATATTGGTTGTTTGCAAATTCAATATAAGAGAATAATGAATATGGCAGGTACAAATTTAGCACATCCTTTTAGTCAGTACTTTCTAACTCATTCTTTAACAGAAATAACAATCTCTAATCTGCAGCCAACTAAGAGTCTTCATATTCTTGCTTCTGGAGCCAACTAAGAGTCTTCATATTCTCCCCCCCCCCCCGCCCCAAATTATTCAATGCAGAACTCTTATGGCTCAAAAATATCCTTAGGTCTCCTGGTATTCACTGAAGTTTTGTGATTTATCCCCATATGTTCAAAAATATTGAAGTCTGGGGACTATAAAGGCCATTCCAAATATTTTTCTTTCTTTTTGTAATCTGGAGGTATGCTTGGAATGTTGTCTTCCTGAAACATGCAGCACTATAGGAAATTAGCTTTTAGGATAATTCATATCTAGTTGAATAGATTTTTTCTTCTGCCCATACAATATTTCCTGTGTGATTGGTTAGCACACAACCCCAAAGCATAATCAAGACACTCCCATTCTTACCAGTTAGCAAGTGTTTTTTCTTTAAAGGTTTCACTCTTTCTTCTCCAAATGTATCTTCTGTAGTTCTAGTGGCTAGTTTAATTTTTCCTTCCTTTGTCCTAAGCACTTTGTTCCAAAACTTAAGGTTTATCCTTATCAAGATTTCCTTTTTGCACACTTTAGACAATTACCTGTATGATGAGGTAAAAGAAATGGTTTGTTTCTGACAACTCTCCCATGCTGATCATTGCTGTTTAAACAGCTCTGCACTGTGGATCTGTGGATACCTACTTCAGTGTCAGGTAAATGTTTAATGGGTTATTTGCAATCCTCTGTAGGTTCTGTTTTGCCAATCTGACCAATTTTGGGGCAGTTTTTCTTTATCTTCCATATATTTGACTTTGTCCTTTAATGAATTTTTATTAACTGAAAATCAGAGAACATAAAATATAGTGGTACCTCGGGTTACGAACTTGCCTCGACTTACGAACCGAATCCACGGCCATTTTCCCTGCTGCCACGCAGTCGCGGCTTCCTGTGGGCGAGGTCGCGGTAGCAAGGAGACGTTCGGTGAGGCTTGTGTGTTTTGCGGTGTTTTGTGAAGGTTTTTGGTGTGCGTGTTAGCATGGCTCCAAAGAAAATGCAGAGCAGGCTTGGTGGGAGTAAGGCTCTGAAGAGAAAATTGCCTCGGGTTGCGACCAAATTCGGGCAGAGGGCAGAACGGATTAACCGGATTTACATTGAACCCTATGGGAAAATCTGCTTCGGGTTACGACCAACTCAGGATACGTCCAGAGTCACGGAACGGATTAAGTTCATATCCCGAGGTACCACTGTAATTTCACAGCATAAAATACAAATATTGATATTAAATGTTAAGATTATTCTTATAATTATAAATATTTCCAATCTAAACCATTATCTACCAATTTTAGAAGTTTTTTATAAATATCACATACTTCCATAACAGAATGTAACAAGCAGACAGTTCTTTGGATTTTTTTAAAGTTAATTAAAAAAATGTCTTTCCATTCCTCAAAAGGGGCATGGTTTAGATTGTTCTGTTCAAAAGTATAACAAGTGAATTAATTTTTCTTTGTTGCAATGCACTAAACCTTATTATACTAATCAATTAACAATAAAATTCCCTGTTTCTATTTTTGTTTTGGTTAGTTTTCCCTATTCTTGCAGCTACCAATTTATAAACCAACAATTTAGTTTGGAAGCCAAGTCTTATTCAAATCCCATTCATGAATAACCATTTATAATGTATTTTCCCAAACTCATTTTAAATAATCTAATAGCAATGTTTGTTCATCAATAAAATAAGCGTATTTTAAACTATTTTAGGTCAATGTTTCTTTTACTTATTGATATCTTGAATTAATTTTAAAAATTTAGGTGTCCCTTAATAACTTGGGTATTATCTTGAAAGGAGGAACAGGAACGCAGCTGTAGGACTGACATATGAGAATGTTTCCTCTGCTCCAGGGAAGTAAAATTCCTTTATAATAAATATATTTCATTTTAATCTGATTGTCCTCTGCCCTTTCATTCCCTCCAAATATTTCTTCACAGAAATGATGACCTACGACTAATACAATGGTGAGATAGTTGAGATTGTCACCTTTTCTGAATTCCCAGAGTTGATTTCAACGTTGGATTATAAGAATTGATAATTTCCTTAGTATAATTAGTTTATCATAAGGACACAATTTTAATCCTCTTTTTAAACATTTGCCTTGGAAATTCCATAGATAATTGTAACATGGGTTCTATGTTGGCTGCCATTTTCACAATATTTTCAGCTGTGCAGCTTTGTAACACATCTTGAGATTGGGAATGCCTAATACAAAATCTTTTGTATGGTAATCTTGGTAATCTTGGGGTTCTCTTTGCATCTAAGAAGACTTTTTTTTTTTTTTTTTTGCTATCTTTCAATTTTGGAATAAGATATCCTAGAAGAACCTGAAATAAATGTAACAACTTAATTAAAAAAGAGATTTTGATGGCAGCAATAATTCCAAATCATGAAAATGAAATTTATCTCAGTCTCTGCTTTGTTCTGTTTCAATATAGTTAATGACTAGGTCTTGATTCAATTGATTAAACATAGTTAGTTTGGTGGGCATTTTAATTCCCAAACAAATAGTTACTTTTGATGTTTTAAGTATATTAATCATAGAAATTATCATTTTGAGAGGATTAGATATTCCTCCAAAATTTACAGATCTAAAATACAAATGCTTTTTCATTATCTCTGAAGAAGAATGTTAAGGAAAATGAAGTTTCTATGATGCTGTACAAAGGTAGTCCCTTATACGGAAGTGTTACTACTTTATGCCCTCCTTGCAATCTGAGATTATTTAGTAACAATTTTGCCAGTCTACTAACAGGCTGAATTTCTGTCTTGATTCATTGCATTTCCCCCTTGATGATTCTTCTAGCTGAGTTGTTCGTAGAGGTGATTATGTAAGAAAGCCAATCAGCATGGTGTCTGTCTTGTAAGAAGATTGCATGAATAGTGGAGTACTGTTTTGATACAAACCAAGATATGAAATGAGAGAAAGGATCCACAAAGTTCATTAATCATGAATGCTGGGTTTATAATTGTGTCGTGATGTTTCCACTGTTTTTCAAATAAAACTCCATCTATAAAGTACACAGATAGCACATAGATTTGGGCCTGAAGCTGTTATACAGTCCTCATTTGTCTGATTCTTTTCCTCTCTGCCCAGCAAATAGACAATCTAGCAGATTGTCTAGAATTTCCATGAGAGTTTGACCAAAATAACGTTTTCAGAGACTATTGTTTTAAAGAAGATATACAAGCTGTATTGATAGTCTGAGCGTTACATCAGAATTCTATTATTGCTGTTTATGGGTGTTTATAAATGCTCAAATGAGATTTGATTCCATATAGAATTATATGAAAATATCCTTTCAACTACTTCCTTTTGTTTAGTCATTGTGTCAATATTGGATATACTTTGATTTAAATATTGCTTGAAACAGAACTGGTTTCTTTTTAAATTTTTTAATTACACATTTTAAAGAAAGTTATAAATAATGAAAGATAAAAGACATATAAAAATAATGAATAAAGTACAAATAATAAAATGCAAACAAATAAACATGAAATCCAAAATGTCATGGGGATTACAATTTTTCATTGTATTATTATTTATGAAATTATGAAATTATATCCCTTTTTAAAGCAAAAGCTAAAAGTCATTATTAAGCTTTAAACTAAGGATATCTGGTTAACACTAACAAAATTATAAGCTATAATAAATTAGATCAATGCTAGTAATCTAATTGCCTGTGAAATTGAAATACAGACAATTCCACCTATACTATCCCACCACTCTCTTCCACATTTTGCTCTTCCACAATTTTGTCCATCACCATTTCAAATTTGCCTTCTTCCTCCTCCCTCTCCACAAACTTCCATAGTGCCTCCCTGGCCTCTAGCTTCCATCTCCACTTTAACAACTATCTAGCATCCAAAAAAACTATGTTTGCTGTTGAACATTTTACTGATCTAGCAGAATTTTGCTAATGAACCAATTTCTCTACGTTCTCTTCCTACACTAAACTTAAATTGTTCACTTGTTTAGTTTTGGAGCATATTTCTTCATTTTAGTCTTGTACAGTGAAAAATCAATAACAGGTAGTCCCCAGTTTAAGGATGAGTTCTGTTCCCAAGGTCTGTCCTTAAGTCGAATTTGTATGTAAGCCAGAACAGTATTATTGTATAATACTGTATATTGTATAATTAACTTGAACCATTCCATATGTAACTCAAGTCATTGTGTATTTAACTCAAATTTTGCTACAATAGGCTCCATTCTTAACTATGGGTTGGTAAACTGGGTGTTCTTAACCTGAGGACTACCTGTATGTGAGCAGAATAATTAATTAATTGTACAGTAATTTATTAACTATTTGCACATCAGATGCCAATTTGTCTGTACATGTGAAAGAGATGCAATAGCAATCCTGGTAACAATCCTGAATTATTTTTTGTATTAGTTAGTTTTGTTCTACAGTGCCTTATTGCATATTGGGTAGCTCTGATAATCTGGTAATACACAGTAATGTTACAATTACAGAGATATATAAGGGAGAGAAAACTGTATGAGTTAACAAAATTTGTGTGAACAAAGCTAGGAAATGACTTTTGAAAGAGGGAAGATGTTGCCCATAGCTGTGCTCTTATAATTATTTAATTTGTGTATATAAAGTTCATGCTAAATATAAATGAAAAAATGATAAAGTATACATTGACAGAAGGAACCAAGTGAGTTGCCTCTTCATTTATATGCCATGTAAGATTAGTCCTTTCCATGTACTTGAACCAGAGGTCAGTCAAACCGTGTGAAGTTTGGTACAAAAGAGCTTTCAGTTTTTCAGTCCTTTAAAGAAAAGGGAGCAATACACAGTAGACTGATGTCTCTACTATATATCTGACAGGCTGTTTCCTGGGCAGGAAAGACTTCCACAAATTGTTAAAAAGTATTAACTAGAGCTAGGCCTGAAATAAAAAATTTAGGAGCTGGGTTAAAGATATAAAATTGTACAGCTTTAAGAGGTAAAGAACTAAAATGTTCTCTCTGTGTGTCTTCCCTTCTCCCTGCACACACTGTTCATACATTCTTGAGATACTTCATAGTTTCTGTGAATCTAAGTCATCATTCTTCAGACAGTCAGGTGTGTAAGTCCGTACATATATACACAAGAAGGTGCCATTCAGTTTACCTGATTCCCAGAGAAATATGCATAGGATTACATTGTGAGTTCCTCTGATATTTGTACATATCAATGCTTGTCAACATATTAAGAAAATGTTTTTCTCTTAGTCTATTTAGACCCCAGCCTATATAGATGTCTTTACATACAGTGATGGACAAATATAGTGAATGCAAAAACTACACATATGTCATCCTATGCTTCATGGTAACATACATAAATTTTACTTGGTATCAGTCATGTTATTTCTTTCCTAAATCCACAGATTTACTTGTGTATCTTCATTCTCAGCCCTTATTCTTTGTGCTATTTAAATTATAAACACACATCTACATACTGCATAACTTGACCCATGATTAGCACTATCAGTATTGACAGTTCTTGTTAATACAAGGAAAAATCCTAGAATGGCTAGAATATCTGCAGGTAGATGATCACCTAAGAATTTTTGTTTCCCTTTCACTATTTAAAGTACACGTGCAAATCTACACAAAGAGGAAATTATGTGAAAAAGTGTCAACACTTTCTTTGTCTTAGCAATGAATTCAGATAACATGTAACAAGAAGGATTTCTAGATAATTATATAGGAGGTGATCACGTCTCCTGTTACCTAGAATGCACTGATGCACTACATGTTTAAACCTAAGGGACATGTAATGTTCACAAACCACAATTCCATTAAGGATTGTCTGTTGAATATTCATATATCCTGATATTTTCAATATTATATTTATTTTTATGCTGTTGAAGGACCAATGTGAGTGTTTTCAGATGGATATCCAGCTAAAGCAGTGACCTTCAGTGCTATGTCTTTTATTCTAATATTTTAAAATCACTGCTAATATTTTGATGATGTAATTGCATTTTATAAGGAGACTAATATCCATACAGGAAAACACCAACATACAATTAAAAAAATATGGCCAGGATTTTCAGTTAAGTTTGAATGGAATTGATTATATAGCTGTTCAATTAACTGACAAAATAAATATACTTTAATTTCCCCTTTCAAGGTGTCACTGCTATTACTCAACTACACTAAGGAAAGAGGAGTTTAATTTTGGACTTATATACCTTACAATAATGCTCTTTTTAATTTTCTAAGGGAGTATTTTCATTTGGCTCATACATTACATATTTGGCATTATATATTGTACAAAGCAATCATATTAAATAAAAAATGAAAGTGACCAGCAAACTAATTCCTTCTGATTTTCTGGGGGGGGGGGGGGACAGATGAAATTAAAGCTCTATTGAACACCTACAGTCAATATTTTCCTTGCTTGTAACATGGTAACAAAATTACAAGTGAATTTGCCAGTAAAAGGAGAAAGTACTGCTGAGAATTGGAGAGAAAAAAAAACTATTAAGATAAACTTAAAATGGTTGCCATCCCTCATATGGAAGCTGAATCTGTAAGACTGCAACACCAGCTAGATTGAAAAATTCTCACCAAGTGCAGGTGTATTGTCAGAAAGATGACTAAGTGAAATCAGTGTCCTGGGGGTGGGGGCTCCTAGTTGAAAGAAAAAGCCACACAAGCTTACCTGATGGTTATGTTTATTCTGGGAAGTGATTGGCAGGTGACTTTTCTTCTTTCTTGTTCATCCAGTACATCATTTTCACTTTTGCTCCCCGTGAATAAATAAGCTCAACAGCCACTTCAGGGAACACTTGCCTCCACTGTACATCACCTTTGGATTCTGTAGCCTCTAATATTACTGATGAATTCACTTGATTCTAGCACCTTGAGAATCATTTATGTTATATTGATGCAATCATGCCAGAATGAAGGTGGAGTGAGGGGCTAGCCAAAATTGCAGTTAGGGAAGTAAGAGTACTGCTGTTGATGAATCTCTCTCAGTCACTCCTAATGTGAGTTGGATATAAAATTCAATCCTTTTTTTTTTTTTACCCATCTATCCAACAGATGTTGTCAATCCTTTTTTCTAGCTGCATGTTTGTAATATTTTGAAAACACACACATATAAACACGCACGTGCACATACATGCAGAGGATTACAGAACTAAAGGACAAAATACGGAAGGGCATTCTCTTATAGTCTGATTTTCTATCACAGCTTAATTGTATTTTGTCATTTGTTCTTACACTTGGTTCTACTTACTTCAGTCTTAATTAAACAGTGCTGAATGATATCTGCCTCAAGAACCCTGTGTTCCAAAGTTAGTTCAGCTATGGAGTGATTCACTGATTTGGGGAAGTTTTTGAAAGCCAATTTTAAAAAAAAAATCTTTTACAATAAATTTGCTTTATAAAAATCAGTATGCGAAGTTCTCATAATATTATTAAAAGAAAATCCATTCAATTATTGCTGGTGAGTGATGAACTGGACTTTTGAGCTTCTGCAAGAGGTTCTTGCAAGTATGAGTAAGATAAGAATAATAGCCATTCTGAACATAAGGAAGAAGTATGTTATCTGTCTAAATAAGCAAGAGGAAAGGAACTCTGGTTTGTCAATGATGAAGTTACGCATTCGCAAAATGTGAAACAGCGTATGTTTCTTTCATACTAATACAACAAAATCCTATTTATTCCACTGAAACTTCTTGATAAAGGGGATCCATTTGAGAAATAAAGGGATTTGTCAGATGTTTTCTAACAGACAATATTCTAGAGACAAATATATTCTCTTATAAGGTATAGATTGGAAAAAGATAATGGGCACCGTTGTCTCAATCATAGGCTTTGTCCCAGAAAATTCGTCTCTTTTGATAAGAAACAGCTTCTGTTTTATATCAAGTGTGATTTTCATGGACCACTACTAATACACAAGGCCTACATACATATTGCCATTAAGAGATATAGCAGACCATTAATCTTATAATAAAATATTTCACTCCTTGCCTTACCTCCAAGTCTACCAAATTCAATTATACTTTGCTTAAATTAGATTAGACACAACTCACCTATCAAAATAAACTACAGTTTAATTGTGTGTTTTGGTAAAATGTCATTTCTGGTATTTCATTAACTTAATTTTTCTTTGCAATAGGATGTAACCTGACATCATCTACTCTTAAAATGTGTAGGAAGCCAAATTCACTACAGCAATACAAGAGTAACTTTATACTGTGCATCAAGCTAGAGATGGCCAGGAATTTATTTTGATGTGAATGTATTTTCCCTTTTCTCAAAAATCACAGCACTATGATGGTAAATGGTTTCAGACTCTATTATGAGACACCAAGGCTCTAGAAACAAATTAGCAGCAAAACAGCCAACAAATTCAAATACATTTCACCTACATTGATTAGACTAATTCAATAACATTATCAGAGCGGGTTTTTTTCCAGCCATAAATCCATTTCTTAAGGTCAGGATTTGGGAAAGACCAAACATACTGTCACAACAGAAGCAGGTGGCCTCAGAACCACCTTCCAAAGAGATAATGCTTGTCCTTCTTCCAATTTTACAATCAGGTATGAACACGTTTTTATCCTTAGCCTTGAAAGTGAGCAGGTCAGATTGTTCAGTCCTTTGGTTTGGACAAGGTTCAGGTCAGATAAAAACTCTACTTAACCTGACCTAGCCATGAACTGAAAGTAGTCCCAGAAATTACTTTCGTAATGGAAAAAAAAAAAAAAAATCCCAGTGATGCTTATCTATTGGTGAGACTGTTTATGTTTCTAGATAACAGTGGTTTTGTGGAATAGTTAGTAGAGTTCACTAGGCTTTCCTAAAAAGTAAAAATTAAAAGCATTTTAGGAAGACTAATGAAAGTTGCTTGTGACACCTTTATTCACTTTCAAGTTTGGATTACTCTGTTCCATGATATATAAGTCCAACAGTGTGCTGCTGAGGATTTTATCTTTTTGTCATCTATTTTCAAACGTTTTTATTTTCAGAACTAATTTGTAGATTCCAAATGTATAAACTTACCATCCAGTATTGCCATACCACATGTCTTTATGGTCTGATTGATTAGTTTCACCTTATTACTTTTAATTCATTAGAAAAAAGAAAGTTCATTGGGGCAAAGGCCAAATAGCAGATTAAAACTTCAAATATAAGTGCTGCTGTTTTCTATTTGGATGGACCAAGCAATATCGTGTGATCCTCATTACATGATAGCTTAACAAAGTCAAACTCTAATTAAAAAAAAGTACAAGTGAAGTCCATGAAAATAAAGCTGCATCAGATATGAACTCTCATGGGTTTTATTGATGAAGAAATGAAGGAAAGTCATTGATGGGCTGCAAGAAGATGAAAGGTAAGGTTGGGAGGAACATGAGTAATTATTTTGATCAACAAGAAATTAAAGTAGTTACGTAGGCCTATTACATTACTTTGATACAGTGGAATATTAATAAAAAAGCATTTCCAGAACATTTAAAGTTCTCATTCATTTACATGTCTTTAAATTTTCAAGTAGCTAAATTGATTTTTCCCTCTTATTTATCAATTTGTCTCACCACCTCATACATGTCACACTGTTAATATTTCTTCAATACTAAAGTTGAGGTTTGTGGTTTTATTTGCTTTTCTGTACAGGAAGTCAGGTGTCCCATCTCTCCTACAGTTCAAACCGAAATGGTTACAAAGGGCAATGCTGAGGAACCAGAGAAAAAAGTGAGAGCCAAACCAGTCTAAAGTGACCAGTAGGATTCTCACAGATCAGCACTTATAATCGGGGTCATTGATACAGATCACGATCACACTGGCAGAAAAGGAAATTAACTCCTTTTGTACAGGTAAAGACAAATCTAAGGGGCTTCTACAAGTGGCTAGAATGAGATAATAGCACTGTCAGGAGGACATATTTAATAAGAATTACTGTGGTTAGAGGGCTGTGAGAATGGGCCCTATGATTATGGCATGGTAGATAGTTGGGGACAAAAGGTGTATTTATTATAATACAATATTACATGCAGAAGTTGTCTACTAAATTATTCTCAAATATAATGCTCATGAGAGCACAAAGATATTTGTGATTCTTGTTCCATTATTATTTTTGGAAATCTGACCCTTTAGAATCTTTTCTAAATCTTTTGAAAATGTATTTTCTTTCACAACTTTCATTAACTAAAAGCTCTCTGTACTGTGCATGTGTTTAGCACAAATTCTTTTCTCCTGAAATGTTTAGGATTTTGTGAGGCAGCCAACTCTAAAATCAAATGTTAGGATACTCAGAGAAGCAACTGAAAGAAAATATAACATACAGTATCTTCTTGGTCACTTTCCACAATCAGTAAACAGCTAGTAGGCCACTGAAAAGATTGGCTATTTCCATTTAGCAACCTTGCCAGTTCAATCCAGTGCTGTTTCAGACCAAATATTCAAGTTTTTGAAAAAATGTAAGCATACACCCCATATAATGTAATTCTATCTGATGAATAGTTGTGGAACATGTCTGATCAAAAAATGATGCTGAATTAGTTGCTAATTTCTTCTGAAATAGCAGAATTAGTTGAAACATGTCTACCTTGAAGAGTTGTATCATTGATTAGAACTCATGCTATACTGCCTAAATAAGAAATGGAAACATTGTCTAATTCATAAAAGCTTGGTGACTTATTGATGGAAAACAAAATTAATTATGATGAAAGCCGGATTAAATTTGGAACTGTAAAAATACCTTTGTGAAACCAATTGATATATATGTGCGATACACACACACATACACACATAAATGTAGAATAATATTAATAAATATATTTTAATAAATTTAAAGAACTTTTACAGTTTTAATACTGTCTAGTTATCTTGGTTGAAAATGTACTTATGAAGTACATTCAAATGAAGAATTTAGCCAGCATAAGGGAAGGCACTTAAGAATGCAAACAATATTGCCAGTCTGCACATAACTTCAAAAACAATTCAACTATTTTAATAACATCTGTTTCTGTTGATAGTTTTTAAAAGATGTTTTTAATGTGCTGAAGTTATTGCTTTATTAGCAAAGTAACTGAAATTGCTGAAGCATGATTCTTTTAAAAAAATAAACAAAAACAGATTCATGTCCAAAACTTAGAATGGTGACAGTGATTTAAGTATTTCATTTTATTAATTAACAGTACAATTTCTGGCCTGATCAAAGGTAGTCTTGTATTCATTTTTTCTTTCAAATAAACATATTCATTGAATAACACGGCATTTCAAACTAAATTAGAAGAAGGTTTATAGTAATTTTAGTTGTGACATTTTGTGCAACACTTATAAATAAACATTTAATAGTATAAATAATTATTTGTTTAAACATCCTACTGATGAAGGGGAAAAAGGAAAAAAGCATTTTAAAATATTTAAATGTTAAATATGTTAAATGTGTTTTACTGTATTAAAGTTATAATAGGTTCCAACATTTAACATTTAACATAATGTTAAATAAACTATGAATAATATAAAAGTGATATATACATGAGTGTGTTTTCTTTGTTAGTATCTTGTTAGAATATATTATAAATTAGGTAACAATCTTAGGCAAGTTTTGTTGTTGTACATTTGCTAAAGGTTAATGCTAAGATTGTGATAAATCAGAGTTCTTCTATAATTCAGTATTATTGTATTTTCCACAAAAATAGAAAGTATCAGGAACTGCTTTTTTAAAGGCAGTAATCATGATTTGAACACAGTTATTTCTAAGAAGATTAATATGTGTAAGGTTAAAGCTAATTTTCAGGACAGCTTCTTTCATCATACAGCTTTCCACCAAAACAGAAAAGTACCCCTTCCCCCCAAACAGGACAACTTTATATAATATAATAAAGTTAATATTACACACACACACACATACACATATTGCATACAGAAAGTGCATATTGCATATAGCAAGTCCCAAGTAAGATTAGAAAACCTTCTGTTTCAGACCTTAGAGAATTCTTCTTCAGCCCAGTCCCATCTACATGTGTATGAATTACAACTCCCAATAGTCCAACCTGGCATTTAGGAACCTGACCAGGCAATGTTTATGCCTGCTTAGTCTTCTGTTCTAAGTTCTTTTGTTGAAAGATTATTTCAAGGCCCATAGTCTTTCTTTCTAAGGCTCTTAATCTTAGTCAGGTAGACTAAACCTTAAAAGAATAGATTCCTTCAGAGTCCTGGCTTCTGACAGGGCTTCTAATAAAAGTCTGCCTTCTGTTAAATGAGACACATGGTAGCCCTAATTATTATGGGCAGAGACTGACTAAAAGTTGGAGGGAAGCTTAGTATGACAACTCTTAAATCAATCTCAATCTAACTCTATGGGGGAACTAAAACATTCTAGCTTTCTGTCAAGCACCTGACTTTTAAGATCCCATAATCTTGGTCTGGAAATAATTGCATGCTATTGGTAATGATTGGTGAAAAATTCCCAACTTAGTTCCTAACTAAGTAGGACACTCTTTTTCAGTTGGGAACTGTAGAGCTTTGCAAAACCTGGGTGTACTTGATTCCTTAGAACAAATGTGAAAAGCCTATCCTCCACTAATTGTCTCTGTTTTCAAAGCAAATTAGAAAAAGGATAAGATGATAGGAAAGGAGAAGCGGTGGTTAAATTTCAAATATCAGGAACCGTATTGCATTTCCCAGTGCTACAATTAACTTCCTATTAATTGTTGCCTTCTCATTTGATGGGTGATTGGGTGGAGGAGTTGATTATTGCACTCAATTGTTGCATCATTGTTTATTGTTCTGTTCTACTTGATCTTAGTTGTTGATGAATAAACACTTGGATCGCTAGAGGACAGATCATAGCTTAGTGATTGGTACACATACTTTGCATGAAAATTACAGCTCCACAGTTAGAAGGTGATGTAAAGAACTTCTTTCTGAGATTCAGAGAAAGCTAAACAGATGTAATAAACAGGATCCTCCACCTGCTGATCCTTTTGGAACTGAACACTTGAGGTTATTAGATAAGCTTATGCATTTTGGATGACCAAAATTTATAGTTAATAAATCCACCCATGCAATTTATTAAATAATATTTGAGGATAATGTTATACAAGGTAGTCAAAAATCACTTGGGGTTCATTAATTACAATTAACACTGTGAACTTTTATACATGAATCATAAACAGTTAATAACCTCAAGGGTAAGAGTTCTTGCTTACTTAGCAGCATGAAGAGTAACCCAGAGATCTTGAGCTTTTAATTGTTTAAAAGATAACACAGAAAGGCTATGATGGTTAATATCCTAGACTGAATATATGAAAGGTAGGAAGGCAAGTGGATAAAGTAAGTTTAAAAAAAAGTGGGTGGGTTGCAGAATGTTAGGTATAGTGTAAACTTAAGAGTAGAATATGTAGCAAAAAGTTATTTATTTTGTGCATTGTTAGGAAAAGAAAATAACAGGAATCACCCCCTCTTGTTTGCTGGCTTAGCTTCCTTTGGCAATGAAGACAAAGAGAGAGGAAAGTTACTCATTTGAGCAGGAATCCATTCCTCTCTGGATAAAAATAAAACAGAGAGAGAACAAGAACAAGAACAAGAACAAGAACAAGAACAAGAAAGGAAAAAAACAAAAGATAGCTATTGATTATCAAGTTCTCCTTTGACTGACTGGATAGTTAAGGAACATTTTTACACTTCCTTCAGAGAATTTAGCAAAACAAAACAACAACAAAACCAAGCCTTTATTTATTGGGAATTCATTAATAAGTTGTCAAACAGAAATAGATAAAAGAACACTCTTTCCCCCCTTTTTATTCCTGGCTGTGTAAATTGGACACAAAGAGGAAATGCAAGTGAATTGGCAAGATCCAGGAGGAAGATGAACAATCCATGGAGAAGACATTCCTGCTGGCTTCTTGCCCATCCAGTCTCAGCTTTTGATAATACCCTTTCTACTCATGATTTTGCAAACCCATCTACATTTCAGTTCAAATTATTTAGAACCTATAGAACCTTAATTAAATATTTAGATAAACACAGCCAATTTCTTACAGAAATATAATAAGGAATCATTAAGAATAAGTGGCAGGGAAACCAAAAATCAAACTCATTGAACACTATAGAGAAATATCTTTTTCTAGTAATGATGGTGGTTAAGGTATATACAATCTATTCAAACTGCTTCCACTTGACAATGCCATTATTGCATGCAGTGCTTAATGTTATTTTCAGTTCCTGCTTTTTTTTTTTAATTAAGACAACTTAAATTGGAATTGATTTGCCCAAGTTCTTAAGGATAATCGCAGAGTGGCATTTCTGAAAGGAAAGAAATTGACTTCTGACCTCATGGAAGACAGAGGCACTCTGCAATTAATGGCCAAAGTCATTGGTTACTGCTAAGAGAGTGGTACAGATGCTGACAGAGGTGAGGGTCCAGATAAGGAGCATGTGACAATAAAAAAGAAAAAAAATAGCAGGCCAGAATTTACCAGCCATGCAACTTTTTCTGTTCTGCAAATCAAGAATAAATAAATCAAAATTCTTATGGGACTTTTGAAAAATGTCTGCCATTTCCTTATGTCTGAGTAATATCTATTTCCAATTAATTATAAGCAATTCAGCCCTTCCTAATGTCACAATCCCAGAGGTGAGTAGCAAACACTGCAGATTTAATTAACAATTCTTTCCTATGTATTGTCGAAGGCTTTCACGGCCGGCATACGATGGCTGGTGTGGGTCTTCCGGGCTGTGTGGCCGTGGTCTTGAAGTCTTGTTTCCTAATGTTTCGCCAGCACCTGTGACCGGCATCTTCAGAGTGCAGGAGCACAGACAGGAGCAGTTCTCTCTGTGCCCAGGGTGATGTGACCCTTCTGTGGGTATTTATAGAGATCTGGGGGGGGGGGTGGGTGGGGTTGGGTTACTGAGTGGCTGCTGGTTTTGGAGTCAGCATCTGTGTGTATTTTCCTGGGGATTAGGCAGGGTTTTTTCTTCTACTGAATTGTTAACGAGGGGCTGCTGGGGGTGATCCTGGGCACAGAGAGAACTGCTCCTGTCTGTGCTCCTGCACTCTGAAGATGCTGGTCACAAGTGCTGGCGAAACGTTAGGAAACAAGACTTCAAGACCACGGCCACACAGCCCGGAAGACCCACACCAGCCAATTCTTTCCTAATCTATTATGCTGATGAATTTGGAGAATGAAAAGAATAAAAATAAATTATAGAGTTATTCCTAAACCAAGGATGCAATTCTTCTTCCATTTTTTTCCCAACATAGAGATACTTTATAAAAGTAGATATTATGATGTTCTTATTAACAGAAGGGGTTTGTATGACATTGCATGTGTCTATGACCAAAGGGGTTTTATGTATATAAAAAACTCCCCTCTCACCCCATGGGTGGTATGGTCTTCCTCAATCTCAGATCCTCTACCAGAGACCGGGGTGTTTGAGGGTCCTGTGCAGTATCTGAGCTGTTCCTAGCACTGCACTCTTCTGGACAGAGAGCTCTGATGATGTTCCTGGAATCTGTTGGAGCCACTATCCCAGCTTAGGAGTCACAGCCTTGAGTGCTCCTACCAACACTGGGTTCATGTTGGCCTTTACTTTCCACATCCTCTCTAGTTCTTCCTTCAGGCCCTAGCACTTCTCCAGCTTCTCATATTCCTTCTTCCTGATGTTGCTGTCACTTGGCACCATTACATCTATCACCACCACTGTCCTTGCCTACTACCATGATATCTGGTTGATTGGCCAGTACCTGCCTGTCTGTCTGGATCTGGAAGTAACAACAGGATCTTAATCATGTTATTTTCTGCAACCTTCTGTGGAATCTCCCATCTGGACTTGGGAAGTTCTAGCCCATACACTGTGCAGATGTTCCTGTACACAATGCCAGCTACTTGGTTGTGACATTCAGTGTATGCTGTTCCTGGCTGCATCTTACACCCTGCCATTATGTGTGGGACTCTCTCTGAGGCTTCTTTGCACAATCTGCAACTCGGGTCCTGTCTAGTGTGGTAGACCCCTGCTTCTATGGATCTGGTGCTTAGTGCCTGTTGTTGTGCTGCTATGATTAGTGTCTCAGTGCTGTCTTTTAGTCCAGCCCTTTCCAGCCACGGGTAGGATTTCCCAATGTCAGCCACCTCTAGATAGATAGATAGATAGATAGATACACACACACACACACATATATAGATATAGATACAGATATAGATATAGATATAGGGGTGTGTGTGTGTGTGTATGTGTGTGTGTGTGTATATATTTCTACTGCAAATGAAAGGGAGGAAGCTCATTTGTCAAATCTGAAACAAAACCTATATTCAGTGTTATGTATTAAACACAATCATTTGGAATCTGGAGTAGAAGTTCATTTATTCCTTCTTACTCCAACATAACACAAGAGACTCGGATAGGTTCAACAAAGTAACAAGATGAAACAAGAAAAAGACAATGAAGAAAGAGAGAAAAGGAGAAAGAGAAATCATTTGCATAATATAATGATGAGAACTAGATGCATGTTTCTTCTCAGCCGGAATGCGTTGGAGCAATCATTGTAGTCTAAACAATCTACCAGGTTGTTGTTGAGATGAGGCAGGGGTGAATTCCCTGAGGCCTTAGGCCTGCACATGACCCTCAATCCTCCCCTTTTTAATAGCCCCTTTATTGCTGAAAACCTGTGGCATAGTTTCCTGCTTTCTGGAAGTGGGAAATACAGAAACCTAGTAGCATAAGACCTAAAAGAGGCTTAATGGGGAAAGAAAGAAAATTCCCAAATTCCCTAAGCCCGGAAGAAGGAGGAAGCCATAGAAAATCCTAATTGTACCCAAATGTATGATAATGACTTTACTTGTGTGGTTCTACACTTCTCACCAAATTTTTGACTGACCAGGTAACCAGAATAATTGGCTATCTCCAGTGTAAGAGGTTTATATATGCTGTCCTGAATTCCTTTGAAAAAAAAGGGGTGAGGGTTGGGAGGGAGGAGAGGAAATGTGAAAATGACATTTAAAAAAAGGTGCCAGTTGGTACCATTAATGCTTTCAGAACTGGCTCTACTGTATATGTACAATTAACAGGCTTGTCGCTTTTGGATCTGCTGAATCTGAGTTCTTCAGCAGAAGCTCCCCAATCTGTTCCTAAGAAAAAAAGCATTTTCAGTAGGGATCCTTAGTACAGCATGCCTGGCCTTAACTTCATATCTGTTTGACAATAGGCAAATGCTTCTTTATTTTCTCAAGTCTTTTTAAAATGTTTTGGAACCAAATTCTTCATTATGCTATGATTTTAGCATGCCTGTTTTATCCCATGGAATTTATCCATTTGACTTTCTGTATAAATGATAATTACTGGAATGTTTATTCTTTAAACCTCTGCTTTGGACTGGGTGTTTGTTTTTACAAAGTTTTAATATGCGGCTTTATTGATTCTAGTTATATTGGAAATTTCAGTCTGTTATGTTTTGTATGCTTAGAGAAATGTTGTTGGATAACTGATGAAGTGCAACAAAATCAGGGATAAAAATATTACAATATATATTTCACAGAGAGAGGCCTGCAAGAAATAGGTTAATGTGAGTGAATGTGCAACTTCATCCTTCTGCAGAAAAGAACATCTCAGGGGAAAGTGGATTGTGCCCTTAGGCTGTCCTGGAGCTGATCTGTCTGCCTACTAAAAGCCTGGTTTTCTTTAAATACAGATTTCTCCCAATCATGGAACTTCAGAAACTGTAGTGACGTTGCTCATCCTGCTGAACTGCATTCCTAAAAAATTATGACATCTGTGAACAGTGCTTAAGGAATGAACAGCCACTGACTTTTGCATAGCTTGGGGGTTGAAATGTATTTATTGTCTACAATACACTTTGTGCATTTCTTTTTAGCCATTTTGAAAAGTTTGACACTTCCTCTTGCCTACAGCACCAATGTGACTTTGCCTTTCTGACAGAGATGCTGAAATGGCTGACAGCTGTGCAAGAAAGCCGTAGAGAGATCATGTGAAATGGAAAGGGGCTTTCATCTGTAAGGCAAGAAGATGCACTCGGTTTAGCTAAATTCCTCCAGGGCATTCTCAAAGTCTGAATGGCTTGCCTATCAGCACAAGCTGGTGGTGTGAAGATTGTAAAGTAGTCCTCTTACATGGAAATCACATGCGCCCTTGTTTGAAGGTGTCTTGACTTCTGAATGCTTTTGAAGCATATGTTAACCCATTTAGCATGCAACCATCTTTTCAAACGACAGATCTAAGAGAGAAAATTCCTTTTTAAAATACAGTGCATACATGCAGATTTACATGTTGGGATCTTTCTTCCTGTAACTTATGAACAGAAGGAAATATTTAAAGTGCATGTTTGATATCTTTATAATCAATTTGTAGAGCTAGTCCTGCTGTGGGGTAATCTAGTGGCTCTGGAACTGAAATTGCAAAAGAAAGCTAATTTTGCCTGTTGAACAAAATAGCCAGAATCTATTCAATTTTCTGTGTAATTCAGGGCCACAAATAAATGTATTTGACTAATGTTGTCAGGAGCAGTCAGATTCCATGAAAAAGGCTTGCCCTTCATCTCTCCTGCACTGTTACGTAGCAATGGCCTTGGCCCAGTCTTGGGAAGTATTACCCAAGCCTGTAATATCACCTTGACATAATTGTGCATATCTGGAAAAAGGCAGATCCTCCTCATGCTAAATAAGGTAGACATAACACTAAAAACATACATGAGTACTATAAAAATATTGAGCACTTGATACCAGGTAGGAATATCTTCACACTGAAAAGCTTACTCCATGCTAGATGGTGTTAATTTCTACTGCATATTTGTGTTCTTGTTGTTTCTGTTATAGTGCTGTTTACCATGGCTCTCCAGCACATTAGATTTGATTCCAAAAAGATGTATCAGGCACATAGGAACATGAGCATACCATCAGTCTGCAATTCCTTAAAGCAGCTGTGAGATCTTGGGCAAGACACAGCTCAATGACCCATGCTCTTCACCCAAAACCCTTTTTAGTGTCAAATATAAAGCTTTTCAAAGCCCCATTACTTACCCAGTGGTTTACAGGAAAATTATCTATCATCTGTCTGTCTGTCTATCTATCTCCATTATTATATTATAAAAATAAGTAAAGAGATACATTTTAAAAAACAAAGAAATTAGCAAAAGAGTGGAATTATTCTCAGAATAGTACTATTGGACTTACGTTTCAAATATGCTGCTCAGATAGCATATTTCAATAAATCCTGAACTGAAGCTGACACAACATATACATGGTATAAAGTTAAACACGACTTCTTCCTGCAAATATGAATATATATTTACTATTTATGTGCAGTTATTTACAGATTTAAAATAAGGAAACAGGAAATATGGCAGAATTCTTTTGCATTTAATTTTGCATTACGAAGAAGCTATGTCAGCTTCTCTCCTCTTAAAGATTCATTAAAGCATGACATTTAAAGAGATGTGTCTAAACTTTTGCAAACAAATATATTCTATAAATATTTTGAGGTATATTATGCAAAAAGTGTATTAAAAGGGAAAAAAGGGAAAATTAATCAGAGTGAAAGAAATTTTATGTTAATATTCAGATCATGTCATTTTCAAAACTCTGTGTGTGTAGAATAAAAACAACAAATTTTGAAAGAAAAAAGTAAGGAAAATAAAGGAAAGAAATAAGTGAAAAAGTGTAAATAAAAAATAGAGAAGGGAAAGGAAAGGAAAGGAAAGGAAAGGAAAGGAAAGGAAAGGAAAGGAAAGGAAAGGAAAGGAAAGGAAAGGAAAGGAAAGGAAAGGAAAGGTTATTAAAAAGCAGCATCTAATTTTCTTAACAGCAGTTACAAGTACATTTATATTTTACCTTCTCTAAGGTTACAACATAATTTCCTTCTTTCCATTGTCTACCCTTTCTAATCATCAAACCCATAAATCAGAAGTTCATTTTTTTTCTTTTTTCAGCAAAAAGTCCATAAGGGGTTTCCAGTCACTAATAAGTGTAGTTATTGTCCTTTCTGTAATCAAAGAAGTCAAAACAGTATGTTTCTTATTGAAGTAAGCTGAATGTGATCAAATCAGGTCAGCTGCAGAATAAACATTTCCTTAAAATAAGATTATTTCAAAATTGTTATAAAACCTGATCAGAAAAGAATCTTAAATTGCCTTTTTATGTTTGGATCTGACTCATTTGTTAGCTTAAAATGTTGTAAGGCAGACTACCTCTGAAATAGGAAATATTCACAGGAAATATCCCTGTGATTTTAAATTTTTGGTGCTAAGTTATATCTGATGGTAAAAGCTCTGAGAAATTTCACAGCTGAGTTATCCTTATAGCCTTATAATACGAAGCATATAACCTTCTGTTATATGCTTTAAGTAGATACCGCATTAAATAACTGTGTCTAAACAAAGGTGAAGTACCTGTAAGTGCTGTCAAATACATACAAATGCCAGGGATACTGGTTAATCTGATACATAAAATATGAAAAGGTATTGGTGTATCAACTCCTTCTTTCTTCTTCTTTTCCCTATAATTCATTAAATAAAACAAATATGAGCTTTGTTACCAAAAGGGGAAAAAAAGAAGCTTCACATACCAGTGGCATAAAGCAACTGTAGGCAAAGCACTTCTTTCACCAAAACGTCAATCTATAAAGACTAAATAAATCTGATTCACATGGAGCATACATGTTAAAGACTTTCATATTCAAATCTCAATGATTCTTTTATGAATACCAGCACATTATCCAAATATGGTAGATGGGATGGTATAATGGCTTGTCTAAAGTCCTCATTCAGTTCAGGGCAAAAGCAAGATCTGAGAAATAGAATCTTCTGCACCATCATCTTTGTACAGTTGGTCTCTTAGCTGTAACGGTGGTTGTGAACACTATTAGGTTATACTATTGGAAATAAAAATGAATCAAAACGTAGTCTACTGAGCAATTTGACTCTAGCATTTTATTTTGTTCAATGGATTATGGCTCAGAAAGTATTGTGGAGATACTTTCACAATCAGATAGCAATCATTCACATGGTAGATATGGTTCTGCATTGACTTTGCAGCTGTGTCAGGGATTTCTTGCTATGGTAAGACCCATCTGCATTTGAAGTTCAGAATGTAGAATAGTTTTCAATTTATTATTACAAGAATGGCACAGGATATCATACTTGTAATAATAAATAATAAACTGAGTACTTAACTGCGCTGCATATAGCCATATCGCAAAGGATTGGAATAATAAACATGCTAATAAGCTATAGCAGCCATTATCTTCCTACATTCAAAGAAAGAGTACCTATTTGAATGATATCTATCAGAATGGAATATACAGTCCACCCTCTCTTAAGGTCTCAGAGGAGAAAGATACAGATATTGCATTTTATCAAGTGTAACATGATTAAAATTATCAAGTGCAACATGATTAAAATTATGCATTAAAACCTTTACATAATTTTTGTTTTACATGACTTTCATTACATTCTATATATCCTTTCTTACCCTTGTTGAGCACCAGAACCTGGATAGATGAAGGTCCATGAGTTAAATTCCTGATAGTGGGTTTGAACCCTGTAGAATAACACCTGGATATTTATGTCTGATGAACCCCAAAAAGGATGAAACCTACCTCTGGTGGTGGTGCCTACCTCTGGTGGTGAGTACAACAGTCTGAGTAGTTATGACACATCTGTACATTCAGTAGGCATCTGCCTTACTCTAGTGAATAATGAATCCATGTTGCTGCCCTTTTTTATTGACATTATTAACAAACTAGGATATTGTATTGTCGAAGGCTTTCACGGCCGGCATACGATGGCTGGTGTGGGTCTTCCGGGCTGTGTGGCCATGTTCTTGAAGTTCTGTTTCCTAATGTTTCGCCAGCACTTGTGACCGGCATCTTCAGAGTGCAGGAGCACAGACAGGAGCAGTTCTCTCTGTGCCCAGGGTGATGTGACCCTTTTGTGGGTATTTATAGAGATCTGGGGGGAAGGGGGATTGGGGGTGTGTGGGGGTTGGGTTACTGAGTGGCTGCTTGTTTTGGTGTCAGCATCTGTGTGTATCTTCCTGGGGATTAGGCAGGGTTTTTTCTTCTATTGAATTGTTAATGAGGGGGTGCTGGGGGTGATTAGCAAGTTCATTGTATGAACTGTTCACATGTCCTGGTGGTTGAGCTGAGTTCGTTGACCTTTTGCAGGCTGTATTTTTCAGGATTGGTAGCCAGGTTTGGTTGATTTTTAGACTCTCCTCTTTTTTATTGAAACTGTGCTGGTGTTTGTGAATCTCGATGGCTTCCCGGTATAGCCTGGTATAGTGGCTGTTGGTGTTGTCCAGTATCTCTGTGTTTTCAAATAGGATTTTGTGTCCAGTGTGCTTGAGAGCATGTTCAGCTACTGCAGATTTTTCTGGTTGCTGTAGTCTGCAGTGTCTTTTATCCTGGTATGGATGCTGCGTTTTGTGGTCCTGATGTATACTTGCCCGCAACTGCATGGTATGCGGTATACTCCTGCGGCGGTGAGGGGATCCCTTTTGTCTAAGACCTACACCAGCCAAACTAGGATATTCTTATTTTTATGTGCCACCTTTTGGCCATAATGGATCCCAAGGTGGCTCTCAAACATTAATATAAATATAACATTGAAGTTCAAAATGATGATGATGATGATGATAATGATAATACACATTTACACATATAAGCTACATTTAATATAAAATAGAAATATAAACAGCAGTTTTCAATCATGTATTTTAAATAACATATTTTTAATAATGTGTAAACCATAGAGTCATGGGGAGTTGGGTGGCATATAAAGAAGAAAAACCTAAACAAATGTTTCTTCTAGTCCAAATATCAAAAGAACACTAAAATAGCAACTTCAAGTCTTTGGGATGGGCCATGAAAATGGAGTATCAACCTCTCTGCAAATGTTAAGCTGCTTTAATGACTAAAGCAGTTCTGTCTTTTCAGAAAACTGCTAGATCCACGCACTGTAGTACACCATGGCAGCACAATTGAACATTCATATTCAAATCAAGTGAAAAGTAAAGAATTACTTATAGTGGTTCAATCAGCTTAAGGAAAGGTCAGACATATTTTAAGCATGGTTAGACAGAACTGTAGAATTTGTACAGAGATCATTAAAACCCAGGACAAACATTTAAAAAATATATTTCTGGGAGAAGGGGTTGGGGGGTGGGGAAACCCTCTGTATGTGTGTGTGTGTGTGTGTGTGTGTGTGTGTAGTTTTTTTCCTTTTCCTGAGCTGCCTACTCCTCCTGCCCCCCTTTTTAAAATAAGTCTAGCAGTGTACTGTTTCATCATTTTCACAATTGCTTGACGTTTTTACTGCTTTTATTCTGTTTTAATTCTGCCCAGAGTCATGTAGATGAGATGGGTGGCCTATAAATTTACTAGGTAGGTAGGTAGGTAGATAGGTAGGTAGAAGAGTTTCACCCTCAGCTACCAAATAGCCTGGATAGAAAAACAGCAATTTTAAAAAATGTTTCTGCAAGATTTCAAACCACAACCTTCCACTTACAGTGCTAACAGTCTAAACATCATGCTATTTTAGCATTCCTGCTAAAGGTAGCTCTAGAAGTTATTAGAGGTTATAATAATCACTGACTCATTTGAGGGGGCATTCCTGCCTCTGTAAAGTAGCAATGATTAACTGGAGTTAGCCTAGAACAGTGTTTCTCAAACTCGGCAAGTTTAAGACATGTGGACTTCAACTCCCAGAATTCCCTAGCCATCATGGCTGGCTGGGGAATTCTGGGAGTTGAAGTCCACACGTCTTAAACTTGCCAAGTTTGAGGAACACTGGCCTAAAGGCAGCATGAAAATATCTCCAGAGGTCACATTTCCAATGGGAGGCTTAACGCTATCCATTCCTGTCCTCCAAAAATGCTTGGTGGCCCACTCTGGTGATGGGACAACTGGACAGTGCAGGTAATCCCTATATCTAAAGCTAATGAACAGGAAGTGACATTCTAGCATTTTCTAAGTCCAATATCAACATTACCTTTTTCTGAAAGTGCAGAGATATGATAAAGCTATGTAATTCATAATGAAAGGTTGATGGTGTGCATACCCGGCTAAATAGCTAGGCTTTTACTCTTTCTCTTCTAGGAAACTTAAGTTAGGTCATATTTCAAGCCCATGAAGCATCTACCAGCATCATGAGTATCTTCTCCATTAATCAGAGTCTGGAATTAATGGTATCTATGAATGTGTTGGTGAGTGAAATAGTATCCTGTCACTTTCATAGCACTTTTTTGCTCCGGAAAAAAGTGTTGCAAATTCCAGGAAACAGATGACCATTTTTTTACCCTTTATATTCAAATGGCACAAAGTTTAGAAGCTGTTATTTTTATTCTTTAAGGAGTCCCAGTTCCTCTATCTTGTTTTCTTTAAAATGAAACATTACCTTGTTTCTATATCATTTTCCTTTGTTTAAACCATAAAAAGCCATATTGCTTCTTTCAGCCATGCAGAACTCCAAAGGTTACAGCCATGAAATACAACACAATGCTGAGGGCATGGCAGGACAAAAGATTCCAAATCTTTTTTATCAGCATGACTGCTTTTACAGTTTCCTTTATGGCTTTCCTGTTTACTTGTAATGTCCAGGTCACTACAGAAATAGAGACCAGATTGTTAGTCTTTGTTCTCAGAGTACCCAAACCTCATTTGTGCTAAAAATACAATGATTTGTCTCTATCTATCTATCTATCTATCTATCTATCTATCTATCTATCTATCTATCTATCTATCTATCTATCATCTATCTATCTGAAAGGGAAAAAGAAGAGTTTGGATAATGCTATGCAGATTTGTATTAAACATATTATCTGTATAGCTCAATAGGTAATAAAACCTATAATATTGTTAGGAAAATAGGAAAATATTTTTCACTGTAGAAAACTGACTAGCAGCAACTTACCAAGCTATAGTTCTTTCTCTAAATCATACTGTTTTGTGTGTGTGTGTGTGTGTGTGTGTTTCAGTAAGAAAATGCCCTTCCACCGTGATTAGACATTACGGGCTTATTATGATCACCAAGGGTATGGATACATTGCTATGTGGAAATATTATAGTGTACTTTAGGATAAAGTGGATATGAATTGGGAGGATCTGGTTTTAAATGAGGCTGGATGAGTGCGAAGAAACAAGATCTTTAATGAATCCCTCAAGCTTTAATTCTCTTTTCCAATTTCAGCCAAACCAGAGATGCTCAGCAACAGATAAAACACTTTTCCCTAAAGATCCTGTGCTGGGAGCTGCACCTATGTACCCATAAGTGCATTTCTGTTCATATACAAATATACATACTGTATATATGGGCATGATGATGTTACCTATTTGGGTCATGAAAGCAGACAACCAAGCTCAGGGAGCACCAGGGACTCCCCGTTTATGTACGCTCACGCACTTTCCCCACTCAGATAGAAGCAACGTATCTGTCTTAATGTTATCAGGAAAAGAAAACCCCATAAAACTGCTTTATGCAGGGTCATCCCCGCAAGGAGAGTGTATAATCTTCTTACAGCTGTTTGGCAGTTGGAAGGGATGTGAATGACCCTGGGATGGAATTCCTGAGGGTGGGATGGAATAGAGTTGAATTCTATTCAAGATGGATGCTTTTTTCCCAGCACTCCAGGGAATGTCAGGTGTGATCTCTACATTGGAACTAAAGGGGAGAAAATTAAAATTTCTCAGTGAAGTCCTGTGTCCTGCTTCTAGTACAGCTGTGTTGAAACTAGAATCTTTCCTACACATGATTGCTGGTAACTGGGCTAATTAGAAACAAGCAGGGTTTAATCCCAGGACAATTTAAATTAACATTGGAATTGCACAATTATCAATGAAAATTCACTTAATTTCTCAGAAACATAACATTTTTGTAGCTATCTCATCTTCACAAAACTTTAAAACTTTAATGGTTGTTTCATTTCTAGAAACACAATAATATTAAATTGATTGGGATATTGTGTGGGAACACTGTCACTATAAGAAAGATTACAAGTTGGAAATGGATCAAATGTTTTCCAAGCATTTTAATCCATCCAGTTATATTTTGCTATTTGCATATTTTATAAATCCTCCTTTTAAGCATGAATAAATAGAATAAAGATACACACACTCACACACCATATTTTTCCATCAATAAGACGCCCCCATGTACAAGACAACCCCCACTTTTCCAACCCAAAATTAAGAATATTTTAAAGATAGTGCAGAACACATTTTTATTTAGTAATTAGGTAACATTTACCTGATACACTCAGTGGGAGGAGGTCCAAACCGTCTCTCTGCAGCACTATTTCCCTGCTCTTTTGCATAACTGATTACATTCAATCATGAGTGAAACTGCCGATAGCTTGTCTCTGCAAACAGACTTCCTCCAATCGGTTTGTTCAGCATCAGCTGACGTCAATTATATAAGGCTCGTGATTGGAGGAAGCCTGTTTGGAGGCATGGTTCTCTCCTCGGCTTACTTCCTTGAATAAGACGCCCTTCAATTTTTAGCGTAAGGATTTTAGAAAAAAGTATCGTCTTATAGTCAGAAAAATACGGTATATATATTTGAGAAATATATATATATTAGAGAAATGCATTATATTTACAGAGTTTATACTGGAGTTTTCCTCCATCTCTATTAGCTGCTAGGATGGTGGTGGAGGTGCACAGCTTTTCATCGCATCAGGTTCTTGACAGAGTGAGTTAAGAAACATCATGCTTTGTCCATTTTCACCATGCTTTTATTCCCCTATAGAAGATCATCATCAGTTCTTTTCTTCTTCTGCTTTGTAATAAGTGGGTGAATTACTAGTAGCACATAAATTGTGTGCTAAGCTGGTCTTTATTACTACTTTCTAGTTACTTAGAAAGTGCTTCATCAATCAGCATTTGTGAGCTTTCCACAGGCTCTTCACTAGTAGAGTGGCATACTGTGAGATGTGGTGCTTTAGAAAGTCCAAGGATGGATTGGTCTGAATTGATATTGGCTTTACTTTATTCTTTATTTCTGCAAAGTCATATTTTCCTCCATTCAGCTTGTTGATACAACCTCATACATATTAGGCAGATTTCATATCATTCTATGACTGATTTGACACAAGCTCAAATGGTTGCTTTTTTGAAACAGCTGGATCTCAATGTTATAATTTGCAGGATAAACTGATATATGCTTTATAGGGCTGTGCAAATCATCAAAGATCTAATATGAATGATCAGATTGAATCAATTGTAAAAAAGGTGCATTTGCAAATGCATATTAAATTATAACATTTATTTGGAAGCACCTGAATTGATTTAGTGCATCTAATTGGTTTGATAATTTTATTTGGAGTTTTATTTGATCTGATCTGATTAAAAACAAATGAAGTACAGTAAATTGGATAACAGTTAATTATATTCACTGTCATAGAGGCTATAATTCTGCGCATAGGCAAAGGATGATGATGATGATGATGATGATGATGATGATGATGATGATGATGATTTTTAGCTAGGCCAGAATATGATTCAGTGTATGTAGTTGTCTGAAATTTTGAACAGAATCTCCTATAGCTTCTGTTAGTTTCTCACTTGTACCTTGGCTGTCCTATATAAATAAGAATAATCAACAATTTGGGATGTTGCCATATAAATGTCACTCCTTTAGATTATCTGCTCCCCTTAATATATTTAGAAATGCTGTGTTCCTATGAGTTACCAAATGACCAAGAAAATCACCCTTTGGAAGGCAAATAAACAAATAAACAGCATGTCATTCAGCACTAAGAACTGAGCGCTAGGAATAAAGAACTGGTTGAGATGTTCATGATGAATATGGATGAAACTTTAGACTTCAAAGATAACTATAGTTTTGTCAGATCAATGGGATTTTTTTGCTTTGCTTCCTCTGTGAAAGAGCTCATGGTAGATATTAGTCCTGGACACAACGTGGTGAGCTACATAGGATTCTAAAGGACATTTTGATTTCCTTCATTTCCTTTCATGTGCCTAATGATTGTTATAAATTAAAAGAGCTCAGTAAAAATATCTGTTGACTTCCCTCTATCATCACAGTTTGTGTACTGCTTTGAAAGACATATGTTAATTTCATGGTTGCTTTAAGGAACCATCTTTAAATAAAGAGGCCAAACATGTACTGTATGTCATTATCTAGAGGAAATCTGGAATCTTAACAGTCTGTAAATATTCTGTTCCTTGAGTTAACTGGAAGAGTCACCAGATAAATACCCAAGTGATGGGTGGTTGCAGAGGCAAAGGTATGTGACACAGAGAGCCCAAGTGAGGAAATTGTTGCTATGCTTTTCTATCATTTCAGAAGTGAAGAGCAGCCAGTACAATGGTGCTATAAGGATATGCTGAACTAAAAGATGACTGCAATGGCCCATCTGTATGGCTAATGTGTTTTTAAGTCACAAGAGTTCCAAATAATCAAACCACACCAACTATCTATCCAGGAAATTTCTGATATATAGTTCCTAGACTTGTGGATCAATGAGATGAAGACTGGGATTGACAGATCTCTGTCTTTATAACTAAGAATAATTTCTTATTTATACATTATTCTTAGTGATATATCAAGAAAATATATTTAAAACCAAACATCAAGGGATTACAACATTTTGCAAATACATGTTAATCAAGCAGATGCATGTATAAGAATTCACTTCTTTGTTTTAAAAAAGCACATCTTACTTTAATAGATATGGAAGATGTCATAATAAATATCTTTTTCAAAATATTTTATAATTTTACAGTGATGAAAATTCACAGCTTGAATTCCAGTTAGTAAGCAGTCTGCTGAGAAGCAGAGATTAAGATGAAGTGTAATGTTTGTGTGTTCTTAACAAGGTATTTACTTAAAAATGAAGTAAAATTTGGGAAGTATTTTGTGATATATAGAAATATAGGTCAAAGTGTGTGTATATGTATGTAGGTATGTGTGTGTGCATGTGTACATATGTAGGTGTGTGTGTATGCATGTGTGTGTGTGTGTATATACACACATACACATATATATTTACACTTACATATATATATATTCCTACAAAGTTTTTGGTACACGTTTCAACTTATCTGGCCAATACAAAACAGGTTACCAGTATTTAAAATGTGCTCAACAAAATACTCTAGAGTTTGATAAATAGATTCCTCCCCATGTATTGTGCTGATCAGGCCCATCTTTAAGTAACTAAAATTTCAGTTAGTTTTGAATGCTGTGTAAGCTGAAGGGAGTACATGGTTTATAGTCACATAGATTTGCTTTTCCTATCATTAGCATCCATGCTGTAGTTCAAAGGAATTTCTGATTTGTCAACATGAACAAAAATAATTTGAGGACCGCTTTCACAAAACTCAGTGTGTCTTCTCATTATTGCAATTTATCAAGTTTTAGGTGGAATGATCTTTTTCATAATTAATAGCTATCATATTATATAATGAATGTTCACTGAGTAGAAATGGCAGTATTTGAATATTAAGTTGATACAGAATACAAGAACATTCACACATCAGGGAAAGAGCATATCCTGGATTTTTTTAGATCTTCATCTGCTGTAAGGAAAAATAATAGTTTGATGCCTATATATTCTGAATGAAATCAGGAAGGAGATGAAATCTGAACCAAAACGCAATATGAAACCACATCTTCAGCTATGATTCTGAGTCTAACACATCCATTCAAAACTGATTATTGAAAACCAAGTCAACTATTCATGTTCCTTATTCTGTAAATGCATACAATACTTTAAATAAGTACTAATGATGAGAGCATGGATTTCCATTGCTTCAGACTTATATTGATGGAACCCAGAAGAAGAAAAGCCTCCCCTCTTATGTAATAGATAATTACAACATACTAGTCATCTGAAAGATTGAACAAGGAAAAAAAAATCAAAATCATTTAAATGTGAAATTTGACACTGCATTTTTTTCTTTCAGTGGGGAGATTTAATGTTCAAAGCACTGTGGACCTACATAGTTTCTCCTAGATTACAACTAGCTAGAATGTTCCAATAAAAACATATACTGTATTACATTCCATAAAGTTATACTTTTTTTTCTTAAAATATGGACAATCAAGTATTGCATGTATGAATGGGCAAATGGCCTTTCAAAACTACTACTTAATTTGTGGGCACAGGAACTGGATGGAAAAATTTTTCTGACTTTCTCCATGGAAAGAAAACAATTTCCAGGATTTTTTTTTTTTTTTTTTTGTAAAAAAGTAGAGTTGAATTACCTATTAGATCCTTAGTAATAAGATTGGAATGACTAATGTTAAATCACAATCCTGGATAGCCAAATTGACCATCCAAAGGCTAAGTTGTGAAAATATACTATGTGTGGAAAAAAATACACAAAAACCAAAGGAACTTTAGTAACCTCTTTTCCTGACTTCAATAGTGATACTCATTGTAAAAACTCCTGCCTTGGATGATAGTGGCTTTCTAAAATCTGGATAGATGTTTTCAAAGGAGGAGAAAAAGGACTCTAATCTCATATAGAACAGCATTTCAAAGTAATACAAGTAAAAGCTTAGACCATGTAAAATTGAATTTCTCATCCAAATGAGATCTTCATCCTGTATGTAAAGGTTATCACAGGAAGGGATAGCCTTGAAACAATCAGACCACCTGTCATCCATGAGCCATTTACATATCTGACAGCCTCTGCAATGATCCTGCTTTTACATTAAAATGGCTTTATCAATATCCTATCATTAGAGATGAAATAGCTTTAAATGGGTTCAGTACAGCCGGACTTTCAAAGAGATTCCAGTTTCACATAACTTCATATAAACAGAGAATCAGAAGATATAACCAGACACCACAGTTCCTGCTTACTAATTGCCATAAAGCAGAGCCATCTGCTTTATACAAAGGCTAGGTCAGGTGAACCTCCTAAATGATGACCTTTGAGCCTCCACGGGATTTGTTTTTGATTAAAGAAAACTGTTCTTAGAAATCTGTTAAGCAATCATGCAGTGCACAAAATTGAGTGTGCACTTCTATAAAATGATAACAATGTATTGGTTAAAATAAACAAATCATGTGAAGTATTCATGGATGGCTAATATACTCTGGTTTCATTTACCATAAGTAGGATTTAGATGGTCAAATGTTTATTTCCTTTCCTCTTGTCCATAGTCTTGTTATCACTCGGCTTTCTTTTAAAAATATGATTATTGCAGAGAAATAGGAATACACTAATGCATGTAGTTAAACATCTCACCATATTATTTAAAATACATAAAATACATGCGCGCACTGAGTAAGGCTAATATGGGGGTGATAACTTTAATCTCTCCTCTTGAGAAATATTGCCTGGGCAACATACACACATTCCTCAGCATGACTGATAAAATTTGAACCTTAGTGGTCAGGGCATCATATACCTGTTTTTTGTTTTAAAAAAGGATTTGTTGTTATCTCTCCAGTATCTCTCCTAGTTTGGTTCTCATTCAGTTTCTTTTGACTCAGAACAAGAAGACTTGGACTGGCTCTGGTCCAGTTCAAATCAAAATAACATTGGTAAGATATCATTAAATGAATGAAACTGGATTGAAATGAGTGAATCAATTTGATTTGATTTTCCAACTTCATTGAAAATAATTAAACAGACATTGGATTTGAAGATTTTGATTTGACTTGCTGATTCAATTCAATAGTCAGTTTAATATGGAGATTCTTGAATCTCATCTGAAAGGATACTACACACATCCACATTAAGCAGAGAATTATGTTAATTTATTGCTCCTTCCACCCCAACACTCTTTTTAATTTACCAGGTTTTAGAATATGGAATTCTAAAAATCCATCTTTCAGAATTATTTTGGACTTAATTGGATTCCATTGTTTCTCTTGATTCTTATCACTACAAAGGTCACAGTTCCCTCGGAAAAAAATAGTAGTTTGAATTCTTACTAAAGATTTCATTATAGGATTATATACATACACACACACATGCATTTTGGCCAAAACTGCACAAGCCTGCAGTTTCATGGATAATTTATACTACAAATAAACCAAGCTGGACACAAACACAGAAATTGTTCTTCCTACAACCAGAGACAATATTTAAGGAATAACATCTACACTTTTTTTAAAAAAAATCTTAAATATAATATTTGGCAAGTAATTTTCTTAATCAGCGATATACTATACAGTATATAATCCAATTATTTTATCTTGGCTTAAAATGGTTATTTAAAAGCTATGGTGTATTTGAAGGTGTGGTTGCATGATATTTGCATATATTTTGGGCAGAGATTATCTTTTGTGATATTTTCACTTTTTATATCTATATATAAAGTTTTCTGGGGGCATTCTTTTGTATGTTGGCACTTTGGGAATGGGCAGCACACAAGCAAAATCAATCAATCAATCAAGTTTACTGAAGAAAGTGTGTTTTCATGAAAGCCTACCACATTGATCCTAATTTCTATCTGACAGCATGCATCAACAAAATTAAAAAAGAGCAAATATAAAGGATAAAATAATTATGCTATATGTATCACTCAAGGTAGATTCATCAGTATTCAGTATTGGTATTGGTACTGGTATCTGTTATGTGCTATAACACCCAATTACACCTTTATTTCTTTAAAATATATATTTTGGATTTCTAAAACTGTGCTTAGGCTTCAAAATTGTTTTGAATCAATATTTCAGCATCACAGATGTTCTGGGTCTGTGCTGAGTTGAATGATAACTGAACTGTGCAGGTTTTTGTGTTTAAGGACCCAAGTAATTTATACGAAGTTGAAGGTGGTATAATAGAACCAACTAATGTTACAGTGAGTGTTTAATCAAATTAATAACAGTATTCCTGCAGACTCAGTATTGATATTTTCTCCCCAGATGCTCAGTATTGGTTGCCGATGGAGGTTTGAATAATTCTAGTAATTGAATAATTGAATAATTCCAGACAACCTTTCTTTCCACCCAGCACCTGCTATGTGTTAGGCATTGGTGGCAGTGTTGCTGTAACTTCCTGCCATGCGTTCCTCTTTGACCAAATATATGCAAATATCATGCAACCACACCTTCAAATACACCATAGCTTTTAAATAACCATTTTAAGCAATCAAGAACACAAAAGAACCAGACTGAATCTGCCATTTGAGCAAGGGGGGGATTACTGCGGGTAATCTGTAACCAAGCAATGGGGTTAAGCACGGGAACAGGGGAGCTATAAATTACGATGTAAAGTGTGCCAAGCCAACCCTGGCTTTGTCTGTAGTTACCTACATTTCGCTTGAGTAAACTTCTTTGCTGAACACGCGTGTCACGAGAGTTTGTCTGAGTCGAACGGGGTAAACCTTACACCTTGATGATTAAAAGTGGATTAATATGCGAAGATAAAGGTGCACAGCATCTTCTTGATACAGTGTTTGGAGAAGTGAAATGGGAAAGCTGTCCCCAAGTGCTTTTTAGCTCATACAGTTGGGTAAATGATAGAATTTCTGGTATCATTCATGAGAGATCTGCCTGAGCTATGCATATCTTGGCAAATGCCTCAGTGGGTCAGCTGTGGATATTGCATATGGCTGAAAGAAACCTCGGTTGCCAAACTGACTCTGCTCTCACAAGAAACACCTTTCTGGCTCAAATTTCAATGGGACTTTTATTCTAAAGGAAAAGGTTAAAAATCTCACTAAATTACCTGTTTCATAGCTTGTCAGCCACAAAATATTTACTTGAATTTGAGTGGACCATCTTGAGTGGAAATCTCAAGAATAAGACAAATGACTTTTTTCAATCCAAAGGAGTCATGCAAAAGATAACTAAAGCATGGATCAAAGGGTCAACAATCAGGAAATGTTCTAGAGTTCAAGTAACTGAATTCATGGCATGGTAGGGATATTAAAATCTAGTTTGAAAAATCTGTACAACCTTTAGATGGTAGAAAAGAGAGAGAACCACAACTGCCACTTAGATTTTCACAGCCCAGATCTGGTAGTTATATGGTATGCAAAACAGCAAAAGATTTCCAGTGTTTGAGACATCAGAGTTTTGTAGAAATGGTAGATTTAGATGTTTATTACCTACTACAGATGTCTATGATTAAGAGCCTCCAGGAGAATTTTTGTCCTATAATGTAGGCATGGCCAATCTCATGGCCCCCATTCTCAAATGTCATCTTCTTTTGGGTACTGGGAGAAGCTCCATGCATTTATCTTCATGTAGTTATAAGAACTAGAGATCCTTCTTAGGCTTGATTCTGCATGAGGAGGAATCCTGCTCAAACACGATGCCACTCCAGTCCCAAATTTGCTGCCTTGTGATGCTTTTTTTTAAAGGAGAAGTTAACAATGATTACATTTAGTACAGTGAGTGATAGACCTACAATTTAAATGGAAGATATTTAAGCAAACTTTTTTATTGGAAATCATGAAACTTCAAATTGCTTAACTTTGAATGGAACATCCTGATACAAAGAAGTAAATATGCACATTTGAAAATCTAAAACAGCATATTTGTAGCTTTCAGAATAATTTGAAAATGATCACACTGCAGAATTACAATATAGTTTATGTGTTTATGTGGCCAGACATATGGTGGTCACTTCAAATAAGGTTCATAAAGGGTTCACAAGGTAAAGTGATACACTAAGCCACATATCTGGCTCTGCTTTGCTCTCTCCCCCCTCCTCCCCAGTCAAATATTTCAAAAATACAAGGTATTTAATGCTAGGGGTATTTAATAGTTCATAATGTTTAAATTGGATCCAGACATATTAATGACTTTGGTAATGGTGTGTGTGTGTGTGTGTGTGTGTGTGTTGAGGAGGGGGGTTAGAGCTTGGCCCATTCAGAATTTGTTGCAGAGCCAAATATTGTCTATTCTATTTGAGAACCACTTAGGTTTATGTTTAAATTAACATTTAGAGTGAGTCAAGTCTGTGCAGCAAACACATATTTCCTATTTGGCCTAGGAATGTGCACAGTTTACTAGGTTCAGTTCAAAAATGGCAATTCTTCAGCAAAATATGCTATTTCAGTTTGGCACTTCAGAGATCTTCATAACTTTAAAGACAGACCATCCTGAATTCCAGTAAGAGTAATAAAAAGCATACTTAAATCATTTGTGTTAAAGGGATATTTCTAAACAGGGACCTAAATATTGAAAAAGTCCATATAGCAAGAAGGCAAAGCATTTTTCCCCCCATTTAATACTTGCTTTTTGCTTTCACAGTCTTCGGTTGACACCTTCTTTCAGAAACGCTAAAGAAAATTATTTTAAAAAAATGTTTAATCTACTGCTATACTTTCCATAGGGTTGATGATCAGGATGTCAACAGAGCTGGAAGAGGAATCTATTGCTGCAAACAAACAAACAAAACCCCCCAAAAAACACCCTTGTTTGTACAGTTTTTAAAATTAATTCAATCTAATGGTTTTTAAGCCAAGGAATTGGCAAACTTTATTTTTCTCTGTTTTGGTTATTCAAAATTTCATGAATTTGACCAAAAACAATATTCTAGTTTCCTTCTTTATATACTATCACAAGTACTCCAGTAACTAGTTGGTGCTGCAGTTTTGTAAGTAAAGAGAGCTACTCATATACCAAACAGCACATTAGTAAGCACCTCAGGGTTAAATCTATTGGTGTCACTAGGTTATGGTAAAAAAAAAAAAGGCAAGATAGTAGCTAGAACTGACTAAAGCAACAACATAACAAACAGGAAGAGCTTCAATCACATGGCTGTGGCTACCATCTTGACTTTTTCTTACCATACTGTGATGACATCCCTGCTATAGTTTCTGGATGGGTATAATAGGCAGCAAAAGAATGATCCTTTCTGACAATAATGGAATATTCTGGGGATATCCTAGAAGTGGATCTGTGCAACTGAAGATCTACAGTTTCATGTCACATCCTCTGGATTTTTATCTGCATCAACAGCATCATACTAACTTAACAGGGTAAGATGGGAGGGTTTGGGATTTGATTATTTCTAATCAAATTTGATTGTCTATTTTAGATTGTTCTACAGAATAATTTTTGGATACATGTTTGCAGGAATCTGAGTAAGGTAAGGTAATGTAATGAAGGCATGCGCAAGGAGGATACTGGAATGGAAGATCAAGGTTATCAGGAAGGAGGAAGAGCATTCCTGGAATGGTTACAGGGCAAGCGCTTCCTCAGCCCACAGCAGGACCGTGAGAAGATGAAGAAGCTGAGACTAGCCCCCCCCCCTCCAGAGTTTCACGGGGTATATCCAATAGTTGCTTTAGCATAGGCTTAGTCTGGCGAGATTCTGTCTAATAGGTGCAAGCTAATAAAGGAACTATACTGGACTGGACTGCCTCGTTGTGGTTCTTGGGCTGGGCCTATCAGGTAAACCTTTATTATGGTCTTTGACCAACACGGGTACATTCACATATACATTAAATACATAAAATATACATTAAAGATGGCAATTAAAATTAGTTATATGAGTTAAAGAGGAAGAAAGGAAGGGGGGGGGAAGAGTTTTAAAGGTATCAAAGAAATGCAGTTTTGTTGGACAGTATTTGATGCCTCACTCCTGTAGCAGTAAGGCAGAATTTGGCAACCTTATGGGTGATAGTGCTTCTATGGTCTGCTAAAAGATAGGAGACGTACCATTGATTCAGCACGTTCTGTTGTACTGTAATTTCTATTTAAACCTACATGCAGTATCAATTCAGTTACTCATAAAGGAATTCCCATGGAGAGATGACCAATGAATCTAGGAAACATTTAAGTCTTGGACTAGTGATCTTAGAATTTATAGTCACATTTGGATTGACACCGATGGGGTGAGGGGAAAAAGACAGTGTACTTGAATTTAATGAAAATTATGAATTGCAGCACTGCTATTACAAACCAGAGTTCACAATGAATCTTGATTTATTAAAGTTCCTCAGACACTGCTCTAACCCCACATTTATTATTTGAATCTATGGGAACTTCACAGCTTGCTGACAGAAAGCAGTCTGTGAATAGTTACTCCTCCACTCTTACATTAATATGGGAAAATATGTTCATCCATTATTGACAAAATATATTATAAAAACATTTCAGTTGGCCTGACAATTATTTTAAACTCTGAAGCCAAACAAATATGGATTTAAACTCTCAATTCTTCAAAACTGAAAATTTAAACAAAATATATTCCTGGAACAAGAGAGACTGGGCTATACTCAGGTTGGCCAGAGGAGGTCACTCCTCACCCTTTTTCTCTTATGCAGCATCTGCAATCACCCCCCTCCCCCCCAAAAAAATCTGTTTTAAAGCAATTCATTTGCATTGGCTGGTAACTTACAGCCTGCTTTCTGATTAAAATGTATACTACTGTATATGGCTTAACAATACTTAGCTCATGTATTAACCAAGGCTATTCTTTTCATTTCTTTACTCAGTCTGATAGTTCCTGAAGGGGAATTGTGAGATTGTTTAATGCATTAAGTTAAGTACCACAAAACAGCAAGCATCATAATCTCATTGTATACAAATTCATAGTGCCTTAATAGGGAGAGAAAGATACACATTTATGGTTGTGTGTTCTATTTACAAAAATGTTGTAAAGCTGGAAGAAGTCTAGAAAAGGACAAATATTATCCGGGAGTTAGAACATATTTTGAAAGGAAAAGAAGAGGTTAATGCTGATTAGTTTAGAATATAATGCTACTAAGCACACTGTAAATATGATAGCATTAGACAGCATATGAATGGTATAAGAAATAGGCAATGTTTCTAGATGATGGTGTTAGAACTTTGGGGCTCCTGATATTGATTGGTAGAAAGTTCAAGGCAGATAAAATACATACTTTTTACAAATAATCTTAGAATTACATGGACAGGATCATAATGTTCATATAGTTCAAACTACTGCAGTTGCATGAAAGTCATTGTTCATAGTCTTCATAAAATCCTCCAGTGAGGGAGAACCCATAATTTCTTCAGGTAGACTGTTCCACTGTTGCGCAGTTCAGGAAATGTTTCCTTACATGTAAATGTAATTTAAGTAGCTGGAACTTAAACCTCTTATTCCTGGTTATGGTTGCTTGGGAATGGAAAATAGTTCTGAACCATCTTTTCTGTGGTACTCTTCTATGTACCTGAATCCTGATATCCTGAAACCTCATAGGTCAGGTCCCCAAGTCCTTGTATCAGCTTTGTTGGTTTTCTCTGAAGTTGTTCAAGCCTGTCATATATTCTTCTAGAAATGTGATGTTCCAGGTGTGGTTTCACTATTGCAGAGTGGAGGGGAATATATATTTTTGATTAATCATAGAACCAGAGTAGGAAGGGACTATGTAGGTTATTGACTCCAATTCCTTGTTCAGTAGAGAAATCCAAATTAAAACATCCTTATTCAGCTTTGCTTGAAGACATCCAATGATGGAAAGCTTGTACTTCTCTGTGTATTTGGTTTTGCTGTCAAACTGCTCTGTTATGAATTTTTTTAACCTATTAACATATTTCTCAAAGGAATTTTAACATATTCCTGAAATGCCATCTAAAAAGTTACGGACGAAGTTGTGACACTATAGTCATTGCTTCTCCTGATTGTTGCCATTCATTGAAAATTATGGATTTGCAATGGATAATTGTGGCAATGGTGTAAAATGAGTAGAATCTCAACAGGCTAATTGTAATTAACAAATAGTTGTTGCATCTTTTTGGTTAAAATTGGCAAGTTTGTTTGGGAATGCTGGCAATGACCTTGTACCCCTTGAATTGTACAGTCTCTCACACACACTGTCTCACAAACAAACATTATAGAACTCCTCCTATGCTTGAGCCTGAGAACTTAATTTGAAGCATAACAAAATATTCACTATGTATTGGCCCTTATTACTTTAGATTAAAATTTTAAAGTAGATGGAAATGATCCTGAATTTTTATTTTGTTTTTGCTACCTATCCTAAATATTTGAGGTGGCTATACCTTATTCTGAGCGAAAACAATAGAAAGATTAAGTATAGTGATCCTATATTATTAAAAGCACAGTTCTATGTTTGTTTATTGGGGAAAAAGTCCCCTCTAAGTTTAGTGGTTTATATTCAGGTGCCCATGTAAAGACAACAACTCAGAAAGCCTTCCAGTTTTAATTTCTAATGAGCACACTTGTTACTTATAAGTTTCCATATATCCTTTCTTGCTTTTACCTTAACATAGGATGCTTTTATACTGTCTCTTAACTTAATTTTAAAGATTTTATAGTGTATTTAAAAACATACATTTAATTTTTTTTCCAATTTTGTTGTGAGCTAGGGATGCAAAAGAAAATGGTCAGACATTTTAACGGGAATAAAATTACTCCATTCTAACAGTTGTTTTCATTATGTTTGTGGAAGATGTCTTTGTATGCAATCCATATTCTAGATAATACCAAAGGGCACTCTGGGAATCAGGAGTTCAAAGATCACAGATGCTTTAAATTACATATATACTCACAACATAGGTTCATGTTAAACTACAGCTGTAATCATTGTCTCTCATAATATATTCCTCAACGTTCTTTCAATTTTTTAAAAAAAATCTTAACAGTGTTGAGCACTTGAACTTTATTTCTCTTTATTTTTATTTCTTCTTTTTCACATTCCTTACCATTTTAGTCTGCACTATATCAGTATCCTTAGAATTCACCAAGGATGCTCTTTTGATTGTTAATGCCTTTAAAAATATTTTTTCTTGGTAGTAGGTGTAGCATTAGAATGAATCCCTCACCTTCAATCATAATCTTCATCTCCTCACAATATTTTTGGACCCATGAAAGCTCATAGATATCCTTAGGGTATAAAGATGGCATCTTTATATGCATCATCATCATAATCTGCACTGCAGCTTAATAGACCAGCGAAATTGATATTATTAGATATTTGACAGGATTAAACTAGGCAAGCTGGTAGGAATTTTAAAAAAACAAAACAGGGGATTAGAAAAAAATGGAGAAGCCAACATGAAGTATCCTTTGAGAACCTAGAACAACTGCAAGTAAGGTGATGTGGAGAGATATTCATGTGTAGCAGAAAAAATAAGTTCTTGGGGGGTAGCTGTGGATTTTTGAACACGAATGACAGACTAATGTGTATGTTGCTTAATGTGCCATATTGTTATGTTGGTTTCTGGGAAAAATGTGTTTGAATGGCCTTCTTTTTTGTGGGGGAGTGGGGAATAAATTTTAGAGTGTATTTTAGATTATTGTGATCACACTGGCTTGTCTTTCTGTGAAATGGTTCGATTAGAGCAGAAAATTGGTATCACATTAATTTTCTACTCTGTGAAGTAGGTCAATTGTGTCAGTAATAAATTTGATGACTCTCCCCAAAACAGCCTATTTGGACCTCCACAAATGTTACTGAATTGCTGGATCCTGACAAGAATATGTTGCATGCACCCTCTTTCTGACAACTGATAGGGCTAGAGACAGGTCTGTGCCTAACAGTAACCTAACCAGGCACCTTCCAAATGTGTTGGAATGGAAGCTTCCAGAATTCTTAGCCATAAGCCAATGGTTTGCTTCTATGGAACTAGTCACCAGAATGATTCCTTTAAAGAAAATAAAAAGGTTGAAATATATTCTGCTAAAAATAAGGAGGAGGCGGCGATCTGAAGTGGACTTTCCCACTGGTATTCAGAATAGTCCATGATGTTGCCTCATCCTAAGTGAAACACTGCCATTTGTTCTATAAGGAAATTTGCACAGACCTATGGCTTTTATTTGATACATATCCTAGGTGTGGCTATCATGTTCAAACTCTTTTATAACGGCCCCTGAACCTCTTTATAAAGGAGGGAAGATCTTTTTTTTTGCACTCTCCACTGTATAAATAAAAGAGCTAAAGGAGCTAATAGCATTTTTTTTTTCTTTAAGTATTACCATGTTATTACTGTTTTGTTAGCTGTAACAACAACAACAAATCTTATGAAGACTCTTATCATTCACACTCGCCATAAATTGGAGCCTTAGCAAGCTGTCTGTCTGCCAGAGGTGTGACCAAATGTGAACAAGTCCCTCTGAACATATAAGCCATCTGCTCTTTACCCAACAGGCTTACTCCTCGTCATAAAACCTAAAACAATGCCTGTTCCACTATGTTCCTTCCCCTCTACAGGGAGGCATAAAAGTTCAGTTTGAGCATTAGGGCAGCTCTACACAGCTTCTTTATTGCCCTTCAGTAACTTTTAACTCTTTGTTTTCTTCATCTAGCTAGACAAATATCTAGCCCAACTTAAAGATATTTGTTCTGTTATCAAACTTGACAAGCAGTGCTGCTTTGCTTGGTTTTTGTAGAACTGTAATAATAAAAAGGGTAAGATTATATACATTTCTGTGTAGGTGGTCATATATATTATTAAGTGAGCATCTGTTGGGTGACACTTTTGAACTTTCAGTATTTAAAATGCTTAACTATATCATAGATAGATAGATAGATAGATAGATAGATAGATAGATAGATAATCTCCATCCATCCATCCATCCATCCATCCATCCATCCATCCATCCATCCATCTATCCATCCATCCTTAATGTGAGGTGTATCAGAACAGCCAATCTGTTATCAAAACCAAAGTTTTGCTTCAGATTCTATGAGGTTTTCCTGCTAGTAGCTAACCAACAAAATATGTTACACTAACTAAATGGTTTATGCAAGTGTAATGATTGTATAAATATAGTAGCTAATAGTCCCTCTCTTTACATGCCACAGGTGACTAATGTGACATCCAGAAGTTGCTGATTAAGAGATAATTAAAAATGTTTTTGCACAGGGCTTGATTTGCCTATGGATGTTGCTTTCCTTTTTCCGAATCACTTTTCTTAGGACTGTACAAAATAATTCATCCAATGCAAAGCACTTAAGAGAGTTTCAGTATCAAACTGCACTGAAGTTACAGATGCAGTGATCTCCATAGGAATAAAACCAGCACCAGCGAGAAAATCAGTAACTGCCAAAGACAAGCTGAAATAAACAAATTGTACTCTTTCTTTTAAAACTCAACAATCTGCAAGTCTGGCAAAGTTCCCAGGGTATTCTGTAGCAACAGGAGATGGCCATCATATCTCCTTGGGTTCAGCCCTCAGATCAAGTATGCTTGAATGACCATGGGTGGTGTGGGAGCATCATCTTAGTGCAATTGTTCCTGAAAATAATGTACAGTGGTATCTCTAGTTACGAACGGCCCTCCTTACGAATTTTTCAAGATACGACCAGCTCTGGCCCCAAAAATTTAGCTCTACTTGCGAACTCCGCCTCTACTTACGAACTGGATCCGCGGCCATTTTCCCTGCTGCCACGCGGTCGCGGCTTCCTGTGGGCGAGATCGCGGTAGCAAGGAGACGTTTGGTGAGGCTTGTGGTGTGTTTTGTGGCGTTTGGAAGGTTTTTGTGGCATTTGGAAGGTTTTTGAGGTTTTAAAATGCATATGTTTCAGAACTATTTAGCCGTTTTTACATTGAAACTTATGGGGGAAATTTGCCTCGTGGTGTGACGAAATTTGGAGGGCAGAACGGATTAACCGTATTTACATTGAACCTTATGGGAAACTTTACCTCGACTTGAGACCAACTCGAGTTGCAACCAGAGTCATGGAACAGATTAAGTTCGTAACTAGAGGTACCACTGTACATGAATACAAGATTGTTCTGAGATTGTAGGTCACTATCAGAGTTTTATATTGAGCCTAAAAAGGCATTGACAATCCCAGAACCTATGAGAGTGTTTTGATTTTATGGGAGAGGATTCAAAATTGACCAGAAGGCTAGTCTTAGCTATTTTCTTCCTGTTCCAAATGCAGAGATACTCCATAAGTTCAATTTATGAACAAGAAGTGAAATAACAAATAATTCCTTTGATAATCATTAGTTTCTTTGATATATAAAAGTTCATCTGTAGATTAGAGTTATAATTATATGCATGCCAACATTTAATGTAAGTGTAACTATTACAGAGAGCAGCTGCAACTGTTATTGTTAAATTAGTACAAGGAACAAATTTTTCACTATAACATCCCTTGTTACTGTTTCCCAAATGTCTACTTTTGTGATAGCATATCCTCCATATCTACAGTGCTAGAAAGAGACAGCATAATAAAGGTATATTTCTCTTCCTTTGAACGTGGAATGACAGTAACACTAGACAAGGTCAAAAATATTCTTACCTGTGGAAGAAAATGCAATTCTTTAAAAAAATAGCCACTGATTTAGATACTTTGATATAAAAGAAGAACAGCCTAATGTAGGAGCTTGTGGATTGAAATAAATTTTATACAATATGTTCAAAAAAATAACAACCAGGAGGAATAACTCTGTGAAGAGCACATACTTTATATTTCTGGCAGCTGTTAAAGATCTCTATGTGAATCCTATCTGAAACCCTTGAAAGCAGTTGCCAATCAATATAGAGTACACTGAGGTGTGATACAATGCAGTTTTCTATATCTCCTTCAGAATAACTTACAAAACAGAAGTCATAGTGCTATAATAACATCCTAAAAGCAGCAAATAAAACAATAGCAACAGCATTTGGGGCTCCATGAATAGACAGGACAAGCAAAGCAAAGACAATGAAGTTTGCAATGATGGGTAGAGAAAAAAAGAATCAGGAATTGAAAACCTTACACAGGACTTATTATAAACTACAACTATTAGTGAGAAAGAGTAAAAAAGAAAGAATATTGCTTAAAGTTCCAAATACATTTTTATAAGGTAAGAGATTGTATACCATATCTTAATGCATTTAAAAATTTGGGACAATTTAAGTTCAGAAATTTAAAAATAAAATAAATTCTTATATTTTCATGAGGATTTGAGGTACGACTTCAGGAGAAAGGTTAGAAATTGTATGCAACTGAAATGTTAGTGAATTTTCCTTGAATCCCACCCACAGTGATTTTATGAATTACTGCTTTGTGTGATTATAACAGATAGCTTGTGTTTTGTGTTAAAATTAAAGTGCATTATTATTATTTTTTTATAAATACCAGAAATATTTCAGGAGATTGTTCCTGGGATGTATTCCAATCTGTGATAGTGTAAGCAACTTAAAGATTTAATCACACAGTGTGACTTTAATTCAACTTTATAAAGTAGATCCTTAGGACATCACCATTGACTAGAATTCTATTGCTGGTTATCATGTATATACATCTGCAAATTATCAAAACCTGAATTGGAAACAGAAGACTGTGTTGCAGAAACATTTGGGAAATAGATAGTTTTCAATTAAAGCCTTTCAGAGTTATTGAAATCAGATAAGCAAATGCAAGAAGTCTCCAAGGAGTAGATGAGAGCTTACTGTACCCCAATAATATAGCAACACATTATGTCTATTAGGACTTCGGATAAAATTTTGGCAGCAAACATATTTGCATAAAAAGGAAGGATACAATATTCCTTCCTTTTTCATATGACCGATCTTCTTTGTTCCCATTTCAGTTTAGTTTGTAGCATATCAAAATGATAAAGGAACTGGAGTAATTCCCCTGCTAGGGAATAATACAACATTTAGAGCTATTCTCTTAATTTTGCATGGAGAGAAAAATGAATAGAAAGACTTTCAGCTTCAGAATTATCCACAAGCTTAGTTGTGCAAGATTGGATTAAAATATTAAATGGGAGACTGCTTCAAATAGCACATAGTTAAATTTAAGGAATATTTTTTTCCTGTAAGTTAGCTAGCTAGTTGGATAGTTTTAAAATTTATGAAAAATAAAGTGATCATGATTACTAGTTATTCATAAGTGGCAATATGTTTGCAATAGAAGCGAATATGTGTAGCTCAGGGTTGAACTGTGGAGTCCTTGGCATCTCTGTGGCACACAAACCAACTAAAGCCCTCCAAAACATCTTAAGCAAACCAAAAGACCCAGTAGCCCAAGAAGAAAAAACAGGAGTCATCTACAACATACAGTGTAAGGATTGTAACAACCATTATGTAGGACAGACAGACAGAAGTCTTGCAGAGCACATCCATGAACACCAACTAGCAGTCAGAAGACGTGATGAAAACTCCTTAATCTCACAACACATGGACAGACATAACCATAGTTTCAACTGGGAAACTGTTAACATCTTAGACCAAGCTAAATCCAAAAATGCGAGGAAATTCCTAGAAGCTTGGTATTCAGACAAGACAACCATCAACAGGCACATAGAGAGGAACATCTATACACTATTCAAAAAAGACAATAAAAAGAAAAACAAAAGAACAGAACATCTCCCCACCAGCAGTCATCACCCAGATAAGTGGAGATTAACACCAAGATTATCACCAGACATGCAATCAGCAGTAAACAATAACCCAATCAAGGAACTACCAGAAGGGAAAAAAATAAAACAAAACCCCTACCCCCACCAACACTGGCAGGGCATGCCACTGTATACAAACAGAGTAAACCCCATTCCATTCTAGCACTGAAGATATTATGCATCCAGGTAACAAAACGTTTGCAACAAAACAGCCAACCTCAAGGACTCCACATGGCAATATGTTTGAATAAGGATAAAAGGAATTATGACACTGAATAGGGACACATGGATTGAAAAAAAAAAAATCTCCATAACAGTATTCTGGTCCAATGGATTTTTTTTAATATCTGAATTTTAAAAGTTTAGTAAGGGGGGGGAACTGTTCACATTTACAACTTCTCCTAAAATATGTATTTGTATGTATCTGCCCCTAATTTATCTCAATGCTAATACAAATTCTTCACTAGCTTCTTATAATAAAAATTATCCTGCTTCTATTGTTTGCCAAAGCAGAATTCCTTAACATTTGTCTCCAACATAAGCTATGTTTCAAAATGTAATTCCTGCTATTGTGTGCAACTGTCTGTAGTACTTTTACATTTTAGACTTTTAATGTGAGTTAAAAGCATCTTTGTCACTTTGCAGAGAAATGCCTAAAACTCTTTCCATCTCATACATCCTTATCTTGGAATGCTATTTGGGGCAGAACAGCAGTGAGAGAAGGCTATCCTGCTATGAGTTATTCCCATAGGCATTATTATTAGTATTATAATATTATGATTATAGTATATTACTATAGTAATGATATTGTCATTGCATAATTATTATTATAGCATATAATTATAGTATAGCACTACATTATATAGTATTATAATATTATGGTATTGATATGACATGATCCAGCAAGGCTGTCCTTCTGTTCTAATATTTACATAATAACCTTTTCTTACAGATTTGTTCAGTGTTCATTTCTGACTGCATATGTTAGGGAACAATGATCTGGAATTCTTATGATGCAGCAAAACAAAGTGAAATAGAGAAGAACAAAATCTTCTTGGTTCTGCTATTACCATCCTTACAAAAATGGGAAGATACTATATGGAACTGATGGCCATGGGACCTGCTAATTTCATGAATCCCCTCAATTGGCTTGAGAAACGAGCTATGTTCTTTCCATTTCCAATAGCAGATTTGACAGGAGACCCATCAACTCATTCCTAACCTTAGAAATTATGTTTCTAGTCATCTATTGACAACAATGGGAAATTCCCCTACAGTACAAATATCAGCTTCTTATAAGCACTTTATTCTTATTTTTGCATTATTCTAATTCCACTGTGTGTTACACTTGAAATTGGACAATTTTCTTCACACACACACACGTTTATTACAGCCCTAAGGCCAGAGACAATCAAAGTATTCAATACAACCATCTTAGATTTATATATATCTATAAAACAAAACAATCAGTATTATTTAATCTAGTAATTAAAATAACAGTGCTAAAATATATCAAAGTAAGATACTATGTTGTGGAATTTTAACTCTAAATAATGGTGGAGCGTATTGTACAGATGGTAGCACAAAACTGGGCTACTTGGGAGGATATTTCCGGGTCTTTGTCCGAAAGACAAAGCATTAGATGGAAGTCTCACTCCCTGCCAGGAAATCTCTTCAATATCGGGTATACATATATCTGTCTAGAATCCTTATATAGGGAGCAATATAATAACATATGGCTTAATGTTTCTATTGAGCCATCTCCACATGGACATAATCGAAAGTGCATAGGAATGCCCTTAAAGTGTCCAGAAAGGACTGCTGAGGGCAATGCGTCCATTCTAGCTAGGGTGAAAGCTTTGCAAAATTTCAGAATTGTAATAGATGTTAAATAAGAAGCTGGAATGAACCCTTGTGGTAGAAACTGACAAATTTTGGGGTGCAACACCTTACTTAAATTTGTTTGTAAATCTATGTCCCAGATACATTGTTTAAGGGCAGTTCTAGCATTATCAAATCCTAATAAGCACAGAGTTTGCATAGAGAAGCCCAGCAATTGAATTCTATCTAAGGCTTGTTTTTGCCACGATGATTTGAAATGATACCTAAATACTAACGGGGCTAAACCTATAGGAGACTAAATTTTCTTCATGATTCAAGCCCTCCCAAGCCCTGGATGATAACATGAAAACACTCTGAATATGGGCACTTTGTTCTTTATTAAAACTTCATATATATCATAATTAAATTTTAGAATCGAAAATTTATTTATTTCTCAAAATTATGGGCTACCTTTTGCAGAAGGGAGGGAGGGAGGGAGGGAGGGAGGGAGGGAGGGAGGAAGGAAGGAAGGAAGGAAGGAAGGAAGGAAGGAAGGAAGGAAGGAAGGAAGGAAGGAAGGAAGGAAGACACACCCCACTTGTGCCTCTGCCAGTTTTGTTTTGCTTTGCTTTGCTTCCTATTCACCTATGCATGACAAAGAGTTTTGCGTGAGCAATTTTTTTAAGCTTCATAAAAGAAGTGGAAGAGCCAGTTTCTAAGAGTTAACCAGTGACACATGCCTTGCTAAAGCATTTGGCAGCTTTAGACTGTTCTCCATAGCAATGGTAATGTGCTGATTTCCAATGTTCCTTAGTAATTCAGATTATAGGATTTGGCCTTTGGTTCCTGAATTCTCACTATGCTTTGCACATACCAGAGCATTTGAATGGGAAGCATTGAGGTTTTTGTTTTGTTTCTGTTTTACTGGCAAGGATTGCTTTATTCAAATCTCAAGTGTGGAATTAACAAGATGGTAACCCTCCTTCATAGCACAGATTGCTGAAAGCATACTCTTTCATAAAGACTGTGTTGGAGACATTCTTCCTAGACCACCTGAGTCCTCTCATGAAATATAACACAATATATTTTGGAAATATTAGGAATTACAAGGGAGGCTTGTGAAGTACGAACAGTTTCAGTCACACCACAGGAAACAATGATGATGCCAATAAAAGCAACAGATGCACCTGCAGAAAACACAGCAATCTGAGATGGAAAGAAAATGAAAGAGGAAATTGTTATACATGCCTTGAGAAAGGGGATGTATGGGCCTAGCAATGAGGCCTCATGCGCCTTTCCTTCTGAATCCACAAATTTAAATATTGGCAAAGCAATTTCTTATTTCCAATTCATTTTTGATATAAATAGCTACAGAAAAACCCTAGTCTGTTTAAATAAGTATCAAATAAAGTGTTTAAGTATCAAGTATCAAATAAAGTATCATTCCACAAACTCCACTTATTATTTCACATATTTGCTTGAAAAAAAGCCATTAAAAGTATCTGCAATATAAATGTCAGCTAGCCATTAGATTGCATGTGTTTTTAAAAAAAAGGCTTGTTCTGTTTTCTTGCTCATCGGAAGAAAGTCCAAGCAATCTCACAAATAGCACAAAGGGAAGCTCTATGATATTTTATTGTCATGGGTGAAAAGCAGGATACCGTTACTCATTTAAGTCTGACTATGAAATATCCTCATCTGCTGATCTGGGCTTTAAACTTTCTTGGCTGGCTCAGCACAATGCTCAGTCCTACCCGTTGGCAGCTATCTTTGTCTTCATAAGAAAGCTGAGCTTGCATTTTATAGCGATATCAACTTCATTTAAACTCCTTAAATACAGCTCACAATTCATTTATGGCAAACACTTTATCTTCCAGTGTTCAAAAGAAAAAAATGAGCTCAGTTCTAAATATCTGGTTTACCATTCAGCTTCATATCTGAGGATAGTCTTTTCTTGCTATTCATGTTTTTTTTCCAAACAAAATAATATTTTAAAATAAAGCTAATTCATAGAACAATTGACATAAGATTTGTTTCTTCACACCATTTGAAACTATGTGAAATGCCAGTATTATAATTGGTTCCATATGGTGACTTCCTAAACATGGCTGGACTTAACTTACTGCTTCCCGCTTAATAAATGTTGGATACATAATCCCCATCCACAAAATTGTTTCCTTAATGATGCAGAATAGAGGAAGCATCTTATTTTCCATCTGTCTACCACTACTGCTACTGTTATGTACCTAAAAGGGTTAAGTCTGGAATAATGAAAGGCCACTCCCTTTGGCCCTGTCCAGATTAATTATTGACAGTATTACTTCCAGTGGCTGTGGACATTTCCGTGCCTTGTGATATAAATATAGAGACAATGTAGATGTTTGATATTAAGTTCTCTGAACCTTTCAGTCTGTTGCCTGTTGTTCATGTCTCTTTCTCTCTCGCTTGCCTTCCCATTACATTTATATGCATTTCTTTTTATTTGGGGCTTTGAACATTTAAAAATACAACCAGTTCCAATACAAACCAAAGGAATATGTTTGACAGGGCCTTGAAGAAGTTCTGAAGGAGTAATTTAATTGCATAGGTTTTTATTGCAATAACATGGAGTGGAGATGTGTCAGGCTGAAATCTCTGTTTGGCCAAAACAAAAAACAAAAACTCATACATACGTACATACATTCCTCTCTCAATTTAAGGATATTTGTCCATATCATACTGTAATGTACTAGCCCCATAAAAAGACATTACTAGTTAGAGAAGGCTGGGGCTCTACCTTAGCTCTAGCTGTCAAAATTTGTAATTCTTTCCATTCCATGATATATTTGAGGTAAGCAGTTTGTATGCATAAATTTCATCCAGTTAATTTTCCTATGACTTATATGTATAGAGGTCTACCTGAGATATACATGCTAATGTGTAGAAGATGGGAGAGTCATGAATGACTAGGTACAAGGCCAAAGGTATTGCTCAGACTTCTTACATCCTATCAGATCAATAACACAGGAAGGAGAGAGTGCAGCATTGCACACTATAAGCTGCCCTGAGCCCTTGATAATATTTTCTTGAAGAGTGGATAGTTGCAGCCCATCAGAGATCAAACAGTTCTCCTTCATACTGTTTAATAGGAAAAATAGATAAGAGGTTTCAAACACAACAAGTACCTTAAAAGTACCCTCTTTTAAGGTACTATTCCATATCACTGCTTATATTGAATTGTTCTGAAAGTTGCTACAAGCTGACAGCTACATTTTAAACTCAGTTATGGGTTTTCATCTTTAAATATCACATTTGTTTTTTGCATCTCTGGCATGGCCTTTATAACTTTCCAAAACCCATTTGCCTCTTGCATATTTTAATTTGTTTTTACAGAATCATATTGAACAGGATGTGATGTGTTGTGACTTCTTTTGACTAAATTGCTTGCTGTTTTAAGCATCTACAGCATTTTGCCACTAGAGCAGCTGCGTTTCAGCACTGGGTGAAGTCATTCCTGAATATTCATTAGTAAATATATTCTAAGCTATTCCCCCACCCCCGTATTTTCCAAAATGGGAAAATGATTTCTGTTGCAGCAATGTCCTTCATTTATTTGCTATGTCTTAGTTTATACACACTAAACTAGAATTTATAAGAACTTTAAGTTTTAAGATAGGTCCTCCAAATCTTGTATGGCTCCAGAGTTTGCTTTTATTTCTAATTAGTTACAACTTGTTATGCCATTTATATCCATATAAACAAATTATAATTAATCTTAACTGTCATCAGTGGAAACAAGTCAACTTCAAACCATAGTTATAGTTAAGGAAAGAAATAGAGGCCTGGTTTGCACATCATACTTAGTCTTGGTTTATTTAATCAATGTTAACTGAACAAACCTGGGTTAGAACAGCAATCTAAGACATGCTGTTGTTTAGTCGTTAAGTCGCGTCCGACTCTCCGTGACCCCATGAACCATATTGCGCCAGGCCTTCCGGTCCTTCACTGCCTCCCTGAGTTTGCTCAGTTTCATGCTCCTTGCTTCAGTGATGCTATCTAACCATCTCATCCTCTGCCGTCCTCTTCTCCTTTTGCCTTCAATCTTTCCCAGCATCAGGGTCTTCTCCAAAGAGATCTCTCTTCGCATTAGGTGACCAAAGTATCTGAGCTTGAGCTTCATTATCGATCCTTCCAATGAGCAATCAGGGTTGATTTCCTTTAAGACTGACTGGTTTGACCTCCTAGCAGTCCAGGGGACTCTCAAGAGTCTTCTCCAGCACCACAGTTCAAAGGCATCAATTCTTCGGCGCTCCGCCTTCTTTATGGTCCAGCTCTCACAGCCATACAATACTACTGGAAAAACCATAGCTTTGACTATGCGGATCTTTGTCGGCAAGGTGACATCTCTGCTTTTTAATATGCTATCTAGGCTTGTCATGGCTTTCCTCCCAAGGAGCAAGTGTCTTTTAATTTCATGGCTGCAGTCTCCATCTGCAGTGATCTTGGAGCCCAAATAAATGAAGTCTGTTACTGCTTCCATTTCTACCCCTTCTATTTGCCAGGAATTGATGGGTCCTGATGCCATGATGTTAGTTTTTTAATGTTGAGTTTCAAACCAGCTTTCACACTCTCCTCTTTCACCCTCATCAAGAGGCTCTTTAGTTCTTCTTCACTTTCTGCCATTAGGGTGGTATCGTCTGCATATCTGAGGTTGTTGATGATTCTCCCTGCAATCTTAATTCCGGCTTGTGATTCTTCCAGCCTGGCATTTCGCATGATGTACTCTGCATATAGGTTAAATAAGCAGGGTGACAGTATACAGCCTTGTCGTACACCTTTCCCTATTTTGAACCAATCGGTTGTTCCATGACCGGTTTCTTGGCCTGTATACAGATTTCTCAGGAGACAGGTAAGGTGGTCTGGTACTCCCATCTCTTTAAGAATTTGCCACAGTTTGTTGTGATCCACACAATCAAAGGCTTTTGCATAGTCAATGAAGCAGAAGTAGATATTTTTCTGGAACTCTCGTGCTTTCTCCATGATCCAGCAAATGTTGGCGATTTGATCTCTAGTTTCTCTGCCTCTTCGAAACCCAGCTTGTACATCCGGTAGTTCTCAGTTCATGTATTGCTGAAGCCTAGCTTGTAGGATTTTGAACATAACCTTGCTAGCATGTGAAATGAGTGCAATTGTGCGATAGTTTGAGCATTCTTTGGCATTGCCCTTCTTTGGAATTGGAACGTAAACTGACCTTTTCCAATCCCGTGGCCACTGTTGCGTTTTCCAAACTTGCTGGCATATTGAGTGCAGCACTTTAACACCATCGTCTTTTAGTATTTTAAATAACTCAGCTGGAATACTGTCATCTCCACTAGCTTTGTTGTTAGCAAAGCTTCCTAAGGCCCACCTGACTTCACTCTCTAGGATGTCTGGCTCAAGGTCAGTGATCACACCAGCGTGGACATCAGGGACATTAAGATCTTTCTTGTATAGTTCTTCTGTGTATTCTTGCCACCTTTCTTAATCTCTTCTGCTTCTGTTAGGTCCCTGCCTTTTTTGTCCTTTATCATGCCCATCTTTGCACTAAACGTTCCTTTCATATCTCCAATTTTCTTGAAGAGATCTCTAGTCTTCCCCATTCTATTGTTTTCCTCGATTTCTTTGCATTGTTCATTTAAGAAGGCCTTCTTATCTCTCCTTGCTATTCTCTGGAAATCTGCATTCAGTTGCTTATATCTTTCCCTTTCACCCTTGCTTTTCGCATTCCTTCTTTCCACAGCTATTTGTAAAGCCTCATCAGACAGCCATTTTGCTTTCTTGCATTTCTTTTTCTTTGGGATGGTTTTAGTTGCTGCCTCCTGTACAATGTTACAGACCTCCGTCCATAGTTCTTCAGGCACTCTGTCTACCAAATCTAATCCTCTAAATCTATTCATCACCTTCACTGTGTACTCACAAGGAATATGATCTAAGTCATACCTGAGTGGTCTAGTGGTTTTCCCTACTTTCTTCAATTTAAGCCTAAATTTTGCAGTAAGAAGCTCATGATCTGAGCCACAGTCAGCTCCTGGTCTTGTTTTTGCTGTCTGTATAGAGCTTCTCCATCTTTGGCTGCAAAATATGTAATCAATCTGGTTTCGGTATTGACCATCTGGTGATGTCCATGTGTAGAGTCGTCTCTTGTGTTGTTGGAAAAGAGTGTTTGCTATGACTAGCTTGTTCTCTTGACAGAACTCTATTAGCCTTTGCCCTGCTTCATTTTGTACCCCAAGGCCAAGCTTGCCTGTTATTCCGATTACTCCTTGACTTCCTACTTTAGCATTCCAATCCCCTGTGATGAAAAGGACATCTTTTTTTGGTGCTAGTTCTAGAAGATGTTGTAGGTCTTCATAGAAGCGGTCAACCTCAGCTTCTTCAGCATCAGTGGTTGGGGCATAGACTTGGATGACTGTGATATTGAATGGTTTGCCTTGGATATGCACTGAGATCATTCTGTCATTTTTGAGGTTGTACCCCATTACTGCCTTTCCGACTCTCTTATTGACTATGATTGCAACTCCATTTCTTCTAAGGGTTTCTTGCCCACAGTAGTAGATATAATGGTCACCTGAATTAAATTCACCCATTCCCGTCCATTTCAGTTTGCTGATTCCCAAGATGTCGATGTTCAGTCTTGTCATCTCATGTTTGACCACATGCAGCTTGCCTTGGTTCATAGATCTTATATTCCATGTACCTATACAATATTGTTCTTTACAGCATCGGACCTTCTTTTTGCTTCCAGTTACATCCACAGCTGAACGTCCTTTCGGCTTTGGCCCAGTCGCTTCACTCTTTCTGGAGCTACTTGGAATTGCCCTCTGCTCTTCCCCAGTAGCATATTGGACACCTTCCGACCTGAGGGGCTCATCTTCCGGCGTCATATCTTTTAGCCTTTTACCATTGTCCATGGGGTTTTCTTGGCAAGGATACTGGAGTGGGTTGCCATTTCCTTCTCCAGTGGACCACATTTTGTCAGAACTCTCTGTCATGACCTGTCCGTCTTGGGTGGCTCTGCACGGTATAGCTCATGGCTTCACTGAGTTACACAAGCCCCTTCGCCACGACAAGACAGTGATCCATGAAGGGGAATCTAAGACATAAGACATGCTTTTATGGTAGAGTCCAGAAATTGTGTTAAGCCCTCAAACAATAACTGAATAACACACCCACATGATAGTTTAATGTTTGGTATGAACCAGGCCATGGCTTAAAGGAAGATGACATGTAGAACTGTGATTCATCTGTAGGGAATCGAAATGTCCAGTATCTTCTTCACAACCTGGACAGGAAAAAAGAAAAGTAGAAAACATGGCCTAGGTCCATACTGGAAAGCTCAGTTCATGTTGAGTTATGTTTCATCCCAAGTCTCCTTGTATGAGCAGGTGCTTAAATGGTAGTATAAGATGTTTTAAGTGCTAACTCTATAGCTGGAGACTGAATATATGTACAACAGGACTTTCTACAAGTTGAATTCTTTCTGCAAGATTCACCCTGTAGGGGAAGATTGTGACTTGCAGTATTTATTACTTTTCAGACACAGGTTTGGTGTTCCCATGGGACAATCAGTTGAGGAGGATGAAATGCTGCACTAAAGGTAAAACCTATGGCTTCTCTAAAGACAGAATACTGTGCCCAACATTAACTCTACTGTGGCACAATGAATCAAATTTACACTAACTATGTATGTAATTGGCAATTTTACTGGAGAAAAAGGAGCTTATATATATATATGTGTATATGCGTTACTGTTCTCTATTGCTAAAAGTTATCTTCTGTTTACATTGTTCTAGGAGCAGGATATATAATATGAATGAATAAGGACAAACAATATATTTAGTTTTCTGTAAGATACCTGGGCAATGACATTAACATAATTATTGACAGCAAGGTTTGCAAGAGGAAGTTTTATTTCCTGTACTTATTTCCCTGTAACAACCAAAGAATTCTTACAGTAAAATACCCAAGTTTATGATGTGAAGGAGGCTCACAAATTATTGCATTGAAGATTTTTATTTTGGACCTTTGAGAGATTACATTTATTCTGACTATGCTATGATTGAATCCAAGAAAGATTATTCTTTTTTATTTTATTTAGACTGGCAAAACATGATCTCAAAGCTTTTAATATAGGCTTACCTCTCACAGTTAATTTAAAGATATTTCTTCTAACAGAAATTGCTGCATTTTATCTCAGAATTGTGCCTTATCTATGGAATGTTTGACAACTGCTACAAAATAATAGATTCTCCACCACCAGGGTAATCAAATAAATTTTTCTCATATCCTGAATGGTTAATTGTTCCTATGCTTGCTGGGTTTATTTCTATTAATAATCTCAGCGACGGAAAATTAAGTTCATTATTTTCATTTTAAATGTGATTACAAAGTTTGAAAGAAGATATAAAAGGAGGTAGTGGGTTGTTATCAGATTCCTGTTAAATTTGACTGGTTGACTTTGGGTGAATAGTTGCCCTCAACAACTTTGCAGATTCCTTGCTGAGGTAAAAAAGGTTAGGATTTTTTTTTTTTTTTTTAGTTTGTTAAAGAGAGAATAGAATAGAAATATCTGCTACCATAGCATACTAAATATTTCCTGTAAAGTGAATCTAAATGTCACTAAAATATGCAAAGTCCCAAGTTTGATTAAATTAGAATCCCAGAGGAAGAAATAATATTATAGGTACATTGATTAGTGAAGTATTTCCTTGGGGCTCCTTCAACACAAGCATACTATAAAAAGACAAATAGCTGAAATTGCCAGAAATCTATTCAGAAATGAACACTTTTAGCTGTTATTGTAAATGTAACAGCTAAATAACATATAGTAAATAAGTACATAGTGCAAGACAATACATATATAAAGCTGTTCCTATATTTACCTTAAAGGAAGGCTATTTTTTTGTCTAAATAATTTACTTTCAAATGGGGAGCTGAGAATATGGTATGGAGGTAAATGAGTTCCTCCCTCCCCCATCTTTCTTTTACATGGAGTGGGTAATCATCTTAGGTTCATCTTCCTTTCAGGAAAGTGCTGTATTACATTTTTCTACCTTTCCTCCCATGAGCTCAAGGCAGAATAAATCCTTCTCCTTCTCCACCTTTACTTTCTCATCAATCTTGTGAGGTAGATTGGGTTTATTTATTTATAAATCAAATGCGTAGGCCACCCAACTCTGGGAGACTCTGGGTGGGGTACAAGATAAAAACAATCAATGCAATACAATAAAAAAAGGTGATAACCTGGAAATTAATATACCAGAACATTAATACAATTCCTACAGTGAACATACTTCCTAACCAAGCACCTGTGGAAAAAGCCAGATCTTCAAGACCCGTTTAAAATATGGCAAGGTCAGGGCCACTTGAATCTCTGGGAGATGCTATTCCAGAGAGCAGGCACTGAGACAGAGAAGGCATGCTGCCTAGGTCCCATCAAGACACTATTTTAATGATGGGACCTGAAACTTGAGTACATTGTCAGATCTTACTGGATGGACTGAAATAATAAAAAGAAGACCCTCCCTCAAATAGACAGGCCCTTCGCCATGAAGGACTTTATAGGTCATAACTATAATTACTGGTAACTAGTACAGCTCATGAAGCAGAGGTGTTACATTGGTATACTGAAGTGCATCCATAATTGGCTGCATCACTGTATTCTGGATCAGCTGCAGATTTTGATTGATCTCAAAGGGCAATCTGTGGCACAGTGCCTCTAAAAAACATTAAGGCTTCCTGGATTACAACAGCTACCCCACCATCCCCCTACTCTTCATAGCTGGTGCCACATTTACAACCCAGGTGGGCACATTTCCAAGAAGAGAACCCCATCTTGGGATGGATAAAGAGGGAGTGACTAGCCCAAAGTTATCTAGTGAGATGCTTATTTCCTTGGGGATCTGGCTCTAGATCTTCCTGCTTCTGATCTGACATTGTTCACAACAGCATGAGTTTTTGAAACAATTACGATGAAATCTGTTCTGTCTCTTCAAATAGCACAGAGAGACAGGAGGGAGCACAGCTGCAAATAAATAAGCTGTATAAGAAAAGCCAAGGAACATTATATTCAGTAATTTCTGCTGATGCATTTACTTATTTATATTATGCATTTTCATTGTTTATTATTTGGTGGAAGACTTATTTCTGTACTCTTGTAGAACAATGATCCTCTACTTTTGTTTCAGTCAGTACTGAATAATATGGTAACAAACTGAACTTAGTAGTTCTGCTATGGTTACAACCCTTTCAAAACACTCAATAAATTTGCATATTCAGATGATTTGGCGGTCCAAGTAAAATTGAAAAAAAATCAATTTTCCATGTTATACAATTTAAGAGAATTCACCTAATTTTCTTATTTTTGCATATTTGCTTCCTCAACCTCTCTTCTGTTCAGTACAGTCCAATGAAATGAGAAGGATTCTCTTCTATCAGACACTGTAAAAGGGAGTTGAAGATAATGAACAATGTTTGGAGAACTTCATACTTGCTTTTTTAGCAAACAGATCCTTCAGATCTACAGTGGGAAGTGCTCTTGCTTTAGGAACCTATAAATGCCATTGTTCCACAAGATGCCTTTGCACCAGTCCTCCCTTATCTCAGACCTATTTGCATGCCTATTAACAATCATACCTTATAAGGAAAGGACCAAAAGTTGCCCTGGATAAGTAGTTTTGAGCAAATCCAGTATCAGAAGATAGTTAACTACAAATTAGTTTACATTTTATTTTATTTATTTAGTAGACTTATCCCCGCCCATCTCCCCCCAATGGGGGATTCTGGGTGGTTTACATCAAATTAAAACAAATAAATACATAATTAAAATTTATAAAAAAGAAAAACATATTCACACAAAATGGAAGGAAGAGAAAAAATCCAAGAGGCAGATGGAAGCAATACCAGGCCTCTAGGGGGCTAGCCAACCCCATTTCGGATGACCTCCCTCCCCGCCCCAGGCCAGATGGCAGAGCCAGGTCTTCAAATCCCTCCGAAAGGCCTGGAGTGATGGGGCCTGTCTCACCTCTGGGGGCAAGAAGTTCCAAAGGGCGGGGGCCACAGCAGAGAAGGCCCACCTTCTGGACCCCGCTAATCAGAGTTCTTTTACCGCAGGGATCCGAAGCATGCCCTCTTTGTGAGATCGGGTGGGACGGGTTGAAATTGGGTTGAAAAAAACATTATTTTTACATAATTTCCATTATGTTGCAGTTATTACTAGAAATCTATTTCTTAAAAAAAGTTTATTGTAAAGATCTGTGTGAATTTAACCCCTTGCATCTTATTTGCTTACATCATTTATATATTGTATTTATCCTGCCCTGAAAATATGGAAATATTAATTCTTGCTGAAAAACAAACATTGTTAGCATAGAAAAGCAACAGCATGCGGCAAAGCAATAGCCAAGTTCGGTTGTCATTTCTCATTACTTTTTTTAGGGTAATCATTTCGATCAGTAATTTATTTTTTATGATCCATCTCAGACAGCCATAAACATATTTCAAAGCTTTTATTCAGAAATTCCCTCTAAAGCAAAACCTTGACTTCTGCTTCTGGAAATAGGATAAAATACACAATTCTTTCTTGATATTCTTTATAACTCAGTAGTTCAATACTGAGTATTATAGAGGAAAAGTGTTTATCTCATAAACTGCCTTCCAGCCAAACACCTGTCAGAACAAATAACTGAATACAATATAAATGTTCTTAATAGGGGGGAAAGTGACAAGAGCTCTTGACCTTTGGATGCAACAGTAGATTCTTGAAAGCCTTCTCTGAAAGTGATCCTTTTACAAGCCATTATCCTCAATTAATCATATCTTTGCCTTTGTGTGTAAGAAAAGTGGTAAATGTTTAAATATTTGGGAAATGATCTTGTAAGAACCAAAAAGGAATGCATGACTTGACTATGACTCTAGTCAACCAAGCTAGCCCAGTAAGTTCTTGGTGGCTTTGTTTATTCATATTAATTTGACAGTATTACTCTTGAAAGCTACTCTCCAAATTCAGATCGACTCCACTTCATTTTGGGAGAAGGGATTATTCTAAGTCTGTCTTTTAGGAAACCAAAACAATCAACAAATAATAACAACAACATTTCCTTCATCCATGGATTTACCCTAACACCAGCACCACAAAATAAATTAATGCTGCCCTCCAAACTCATACTCATACATACTCATATGTATTTGTTATTGGTTATGGTTCCATTACTGAAAGCATAAGTTGATCTTTTTTGCCCTAGTGTGTAATGGACTTGCGTAAAACATCAACCAAATTATGTTAAAGTGCTTTCTAGATTGGTGCTATTAAAGTTTGAGAAACTTCTCTTTCCTTTTTTACATGGAATCATTTCCATGAACCACTGTCAGACCATTCAGCTAACATTTGCAGATTAAACCTGGACATAGATATGAATCAGAACTACAGAATAACTCCTTACCAAGAAGAAAGAAAGAAAGAAAGAAAGAAAGAAAGAAAGAAAGAAAGAAAGAAAGAAAGAAAGAAAGAAAGAAAGAAAGAAAGAAAGATTGCTTTTATTCATGCCAGATAACTGAGTGAAACGTTTCCATGTTTTGGTTTAATTGGCAACTCGATTACAGGTAATCCATGCTTAGTGACCACAATAGGGACCGGAAAATTGGTCATCAAGCAAATCACGTGGTCATTAAGGAAATCCAGCTTCCCCAATAGACTTTTTTGCCAGAAACTGGCAAAAAAGGTCACAAATAGCAATCACATGACTACAGGACACTGCAACCAGTTGTAAATGCAAGCCAGTTGCCAAGCACCTGAATTGTGATCATGTGACCCCAGGACTGGTACAATGGTTTGCAATGGTCATAAGGGTGTGGACAGGTTGTAAAGCACTTTTTCCAAGGGCGTTGTAATTTTGAACCATCATTAAATGAACAGTTGTTAATCAAGAACTACCTGTAATGCATAAACATGAGTGATGCTGTGGCTACCCTTTCATGGTGACTGAAGATTGTGGGGGTCTGGATGGGGTTCAACAGGCTTCAGCTGAACCCTGGTAAGATGGAGTGGCTGTGGATTGGAGGCCCCTCTGTATCCAAGAATTTATAATTTTTGGTTTTGGATGGGGATGCACTGTCCCAGACAGACCTGGTGCATAATCTGTGGGTCCTCCTGGACTCATGATTCCTGCTCAAGGAACAGGTGGCAGTCATGGCCAGGAGGATCTTTACCCAACTTTGTATGGAGCACCAGTTACGCCCTTTCCTGGATCAGGAGGCTCTCCAGTCAGTCACTCATGCCCTCGTCATCTCTTGGTTAGACTATTGCAATGTGCTCTACATGGGGATACACTTGAACAGTATCCAGAAGTTACAGCTGGTTCAAAATGCAGCCATGCGGACAATCTTGGGTGCCCCAAGAACAACACATATAACATCTTTACTGCGCAAGCTGCATTGGGTCCCTGTTTGCTTCTGGGTCCAATTCAGGATGTTGATTATTAGCTTTAAAGCCCTACATGGCATGGGTTCAGGCTACCTGAGGGACTGTCTCACCCCTATCATATCTACCCATCCCAGCTGGTCAGGCACAGAGGGCATGTTACAGACCATGTCAGCGAGAGAATGTTGGCTGGTGGGGCCCAGGAGGAGAGCCTTCTCTGACATTGGCCCTGCCCTTTGGAATATCCTCCCCCCAGAGGTGTGGCAGGCCCCTACCCTCCTGGCTTTCCAGAAAGGATTAAAGACCTGGCTCCGTCAGCTCACATGGGGCAATAAGAGTTTTAATCAATCCTGGGGGTGAATGGCACCCTGATGACACTCCCTGAGCTCTTTGCCAATTAACATCAATTCTTGGAATAGATTTATTTATTATTTATTCAGGACTATTTTTATATTGTATTTTTAATTGATTTTATCTTCTCTGCAAACCACCCAGCATAATTTTTTAACAAGTTGGGTGGTGACAAATTTGATAAACAAACAAACAGGGATTATTTTATTTATATTAATTTATCTCATGTATTTTTAAATACTACATTCTGTGTTTAAAACTAAAATAAGGAATACTATTACCACGAGAAGTCATCTTAAGGACTTTTGTGATTCTTAACTGTAGCTCCCAGCAGCCTCATTTAGAGTAGCTGGTAAAGCGATATGCTGGTAGCTGTAGTTCAGCAATAACTTGAATGCCAAAGATTTCCCATTCCTCATACAGTAAATATAAAATATCAGTTACTTATTCAGTTGTCCTGTGTCTTAATCCATTTATTTCCACTTCCTGATTGGGACTCTATACCTATATACTATATTTAATTAGACCTCAACATGAGGAGGAGGAGGAGGAGGATGATGATGGTGATGATGATGGTGATGATTAATATTACCAAAATTTAATATTATTCAATATGTATTAGATCACGGTCCTAAAATATTTATTCATTCCTTTCTGTTCCAGCCAAATACTCTCCCCACCTGATCCCCAAATCCCATTTTTATGTGACAAATAGGGCCAGAATGAGGTCAAGCTTCAAGTGGCACATGAGCAATGAAGTTCCTCATAAACTCTTCAAGAGTTCCTCTCATTTAAAAGGCTTTCCTGAGTTCCTGAATCTAGCCTACTCACTTGGCTGGGATGTCAGAGATTATTTCATAACAAATGTCAAAATAAGATCTTGTGGCCTGTCCATAATTTCTGCGCAAGAACTTGAGATGAGGCACCATCTTGATATTTGCTTCAGGCAGAAAAGTATCTTGGATTAGTTTTGGCCACAATAGTTACTTTCAAATATTAGTGTGTACAGACCACATTGGGTACATTAAGTTTCATCACAGCCTGGGCACTGCAAGTTGTATAGTGCAGTATCAAAAGTTTAACTTATTTATAGTATCTTTATCTTACAGCTCTTCTCCTCTATGGCAACACACTTTTTCTTATCATGAATGACCTATGAAGCTGATAAATTATGAAGCTGCATGAGATATGAAGCTGATCTATCATTGGTGGTAACATTTATCTTAATATTACATAAAGTTCAAAGATTATTAGAAATAAAACTTATACAGGAACTGATTTTTAGTAAGGAACAGTCATGGCTTCCTCCTATCTGCTTACTATTTTCTTTCTTTTCTTTCTTTATGAAGAGGTGAAACATTTGTTGTAAAAACTGACCTGTTCTTCTTGCTTTCTACATCACAAGGTATTTATACAACCATCTGTCCTGCTGCCTTGGAGTTTTGTATGATCATTCCAGCTAGTGAATTGTTGAATTTCCATCTTTAAGGTGGGGAGTAGACCTATAGATTTATCAGAACTGAACACTGACATGCACAAGATAGACCAATTCAAACAATCAACATTAAGATACTCTGAACTTATTGAGGTCCGTTGGAATTTGCCATCAAAATTGAAAGTAAAGGCACTTCCACATGGCACTTTTTCCACTCCCAATCCACTCAACCATTTTGAAGCCAGCAATGCAACTGTCTTCACTGTTTGGGGTGCAGGGAGTACCTTTTACCACCACCATCTGCAGCTAAACTAAAAATAAATAAATTGGCTAACAAATACAGACAATTCAATGGGGACCCATAGCTGTAGAATTGATTCTAGGGTGATGCAAAGACTCCATGTGAAATTGTCCTAAGAATATCATGGTTTATAGGATATTACTTTTTTTTTCAAGAACAATCCTACTAATACTTATAAGATGGTGAATAAAAGTATTAGATTGAGATACTTATTTCCAACTAATTGCTACGAGAGCAGTTAGAGAATCTTGCTGTAAAGAAAAGAAGATCCCTCCATCGACTGCTTTGAGCTTCAGCCAAGTAAGTTCCACAAGCAAAACTCTGCTGTGTTTGTGGCAACAAATGTCTGAATCACAGCAAATGGGGAAGTGAAAGGTCATGGGGTAAATTCTGCTTGTTCTTACACCTTTCAGCAACTGGGCTTTCCACATAGAATCAACCTGTTTCTTTTCTTCTGGATGTTGAAGATGTCTGCCAGATGGTTACAAAGACCTGGGAATCAAATTAGCAGAAAGTGTGAAGTGATTTGACTGTGGGCTCAGTTCCGCTTTCTCCCCACCAAAAGTCCTCAAATGTAATAGTTTTATTCCAGTCTTGCCCAACTAAAGTTAAAATTAGGAATCTGTGCCATCATCTGCTCTCCAGCTGGTTGTTTGGTTTCCTGAATCTGAGAAGAAAACAAATAGGAAAATGGTGTAGACTTCATTGTAGCTTTCATAATGAGAAGCCAATCAGAAGCCAGGCTTTTCGAAAGAAGTGAGTCGTTGCAGCAAACTTCAGGAAGGACAATGTCTAATTATCCTACCCATTGCTTTCTTGTCAGAATTTCCCATATCAAATGCTTGTAAAAACACAAGGAAAATCATTGTTTTTAGCCACATATACCAGGGCTATGCATTAACTTTGGACGAAGTTAAAAACTGAACTGAAGCAATCTGATGTGACAACAATACAGTATAAGATATAAAGATATATGTTGTGTGTAGTACAGTGTGTCAATATTGTCACCTTTTTAGCTATACTTTAGTTACAACAAAGATAATAAAGGTGATGGTCAATCTATTTTGTAAGCAGCATCTTCGACAATTGTGTACAAGAGAATCTCATCATGTGTTTCACTCACTGAAATTCCTCCTTCTATGAAACTATTTAAGCTGTATGATCCTCTTCTCTTCTGCATCTTGCCAATCTCAAACATGCTCTGGAAGACTGAAATCCATTTACATACATATATTCATTCTATCTGTGGGGAAGCATGAACATGGAGCTTTCACTGTGCTCCATACATGATTAATTTAGTGCATTGTAAAGCTTAAGCTGCTCTCTTCTTGGTTCACTTTTCATCTGTACATGTCAAGTGTATAATAGGGAGTAGCCTCTAAGTTAACTGAACATATTCTAGGTATCTAGTGGTATTGAACAAATGTATCAACACCAACTATTTAAGTTTGTTAATTGTGATCTCTTTAGCACAATAGGACTTCTACAGCTGAGAGAAATCTGAAGCTATTATATATCCACTACAAAGTCAGCATCAATTATGACAGAAGACTTATGTGAAGAGCACAATGTATTGTATGTCTTTTTTCTTCTTCTGTCCCTGGTAATTAATCTGTCTGGCCTCAAAACAAAGTAAAAAAGAATGAGAGAGTATTTCCTCAATCAAATAATCCCTCACCATTCTCAAACAAGGCTGTCCTTTTCTTTTTTTCCTTGTCTGTGATATTTTACAGTTGTGTTGCAAGAAACTTGCAAATCATCCCTAGAGGTCAATGAAATTGATAAGTTCTGCTTTTGCTTGTGAGATAGAAGATCATCAAAGATCCATCTTCTGAATGCTCCTCCTCACTGCCACTGTTGACAGCAGGGGCCAATTGATTTCCCTTTGATTTCTCTGCTGCAAGGAGCCTTCAACATGAGAGTCAATTTAGAGTCAAAAGCCCTGAAGTGATTTAATAGCTTCCGTATGAGGAACAGCAGAATCCAGGAGAGTTCACAGATCTTGATTGTACCATGTGCCTTGGCATTACTATAGACTGTGGCTATGGATGCTGAAACACCCTGCCTTCTCTTTTCAAACTGGTGACCTCATAATAAAAGGCTAATGTTTGGAAACAAAGAGGGGCCATAAAGGCTCTGAAAATGAACAAAATTATACATACTTCTCTTCCCCCCCCCCACTATGATTATATAGTAACGCCTATTAATCCCAGGAAATACCTGTCATTAAAGAAAAGTATTTATTATAATGGCAGATTAAAGTGGAATGGCAAAATGCCCAGTGAGTATTGTGTTCTACTTAGGTTTCATAAATATGATCTCTCATCTTATTTTTATTGAAAATTTCTATACAGCAAGTGCCTCTGTAAGTAGACATTACCTTGCAACCTATTTTTGGTTTGGGGGAAAATGTAGGTGCAGTTATAAGCTAGACTGATATCTGATTGAATAATATAGACAAGTGCAGATATCATCCAGTACATGGAGAAAATCCCATTGCATTCAGTAGGGTTTATTTTTGAATAGACATGAATATGGTTGCACTGTCAGCAAACACAGGCAGATGTTATGGATTAATGCTGTGCCAAAATCTGCCTTGCAATTTCTCAGAGTTTCCTTCAACACCTCCCCCGCCACCCCGACAAGAAAGTTCTGTTTTCTACCTTCGTCTCAGGATGCTTGATAATTACATTTGTTTATTTTTCTGGTACTGCTTCTGAGCTTAATGTGTTGCCAGAAATAGAAGATCTGCTCCTGCTGCTGCTAGTAATGTCTACACATTGTTCTATCACTCAGAAGTCTCCTTAACTATCCACCGTTCCAAATCTGAAAAGATTGTGGAAAGAGTTCCAGCTTGGCATTTGCCCTTGAGATTTCATGGAAATGAGGATGCAAACCACTTGAGAACCAACAGAAAGGCCAGGTATTCATGCTATTTCTTGGCTACCTCTTCACTGAAGAAATAGAAGAACACCTGACCCATAAGAATTTCAGTCACATGTTCTCCTTTCAAAAAAAAAAAAAATTGAAAAGCAAATAAAACTGAACATAACTGGTAAGGAAATAAATAAATCTTTATTGATTAGCTAGGAGGCCATTTCAGAATACAAAATAGAAGACAATAATAAGACCATACATAGCAAAATCAAGTAAAATACAAAACTAAAAGAGAATACAATTCATATTTCCACATCATCCCTAAAATTACCCCAATCAGTTCCACTTATGTAGTTTTCACTGTAGTTTTTTTTTTTTTTTGAGATAAAAGGCTGTAATATATGTAGTATTTGGGTTCTGACCACATATAAAATATGTTGTTCTAATGTATGGATCCCAGTGGGTCACTTGTCTCATGTGTGGCCCAAGATATTGATCTCTCTCTTTGCTATTCTAAATAAATAAATAAATAAATAAATCTAGGGGTTTTGTTTTGTTTTTTCAAAATATTATTATGTATAACATGGTTCTCACATGTAGTTTGGCATTTCCAAGCCAGAGTTCTTCCTGTAATATTTGTATAAGTAATATTTGAGAAATTCTGGGTGGTTAAAAAAAAAAAAGAATTATATGGGGAGAAAGTGTTCTAGCTCTTGTTCTGATTTACATATTTGTATTTGCCATGTGTTGGCTTAAATGTTTGCATAGCCCTCACAGATTGAACAGAAGACAGAAAGAAAATGAAAATACAATATCAGTGATTTCTACCTTATTTTTGGTTAAGTAAAATATGCCATCATAGTATAGTAGTGGGGAGGGTATTCTTATAAGTAGAAGCTTTCTGTTAATCATTTGTCTTTCTTTTTACTAAATTTCCTTTGGTGCTGTTACAGGTAGTGGTGGAAGCATCAAAAGACATTCTCCCTTATGCTGTGAGTGCTATACTCTGGGGAAGTAAGAGAAAATAACAGTTATCTCCCCACCCCTCAAAGCAGTCCAAGCAGATGGAAAACCTGAAGCCAAGAATACTTCTATATGATCATCCTTTTCCATTTCTAATCCTTTGGATTCCAGTATAAAAGGCAGCTGAGATTTGACAAAGGTTCTTTGAATTGTTTATGGATCTATTCTCTGATTTCCTTTTTTTGCAACTCTTTCTGGGCATACAGTACCCTTGGCAAAGCAAACGGTTAACATTGACCAGAGATAATTAGTAATAAACCACCTGAATCTGTTTTCTTTTAAGCAGGCTAGACAGAAAAATGCCAGCATACAAGACTGTACATGGCATGGGTTTAATGACTGTGGTTTTTGTTTGCCTTTTTTATTTTCAGGGATACTTCAGCACACTACTAAAGTCCTCTTTTTCTTTGGAATAGGATGAAACAACAAGGGTCATGCTGCTTAGAGTTTTATTTCATGTCTTCTCAGTTTCTGATAGAACAAATAGCTTGAAATGTAAGTTTTCCATCCACAGGAGACAATGAGGATCTATTAAGATTGCCAACTCTTAAAGGTAACACCATATGATTACCAGTGAGCTCATCTTTCTCCAGAAACAAAAGTAGATCTTCCTCTAGTAACGACTGCTAGACTGGTATCAGTATGCTGGTTCTTACTTGGTTCCTTTGATTGTCATTTCTTCTGCCTGATCCCAAAACCTTTGGTGCTTAACCTTAGATAGCTGTTGGATTTTATTTTATAAGTTTGCCTTTTGGTTGTTTGACCCTAATGTTAGACTTTTGGCCTGTCTCCTGACCTCATAAAAACTAATTAGAGAACTTCCTTCTGACCCATTGCTATCTCTACAACAGAACACCTCCTGCCTTCTCATACTTCAGTTAAACTCCAACACAGTGTCATGTGGAAACTTCTCTCATGAGACTTTTTCAGATGAAGAATGTGAGAAGCAAAGGAGGTTGCAGTTGACAGAAGTATAACAGAAAACAAAGAAATGACAGGAAATTTTACTTCAACCCATGCAGTAAAGTAAGTTCAAAACCACCACCAATTCTAAAGTATCCTGAGAGTAAGATGGAAAAACGGAGCCTCTTCGAAGGCTTAAAGGAAAGATTTTTCTCACTGTGTTAACTTCAAAGGCTAAATGTTAAACTGGCTTTAACAAATTATACTGTCACCTATAATATTGCTGTTTTTAATGTTTTATTGGTTAATTGAATGTGATTCCAAATTATTAGAAGTCTCCAATATTTTATTTAGTTAAATTTGCAAACAAACTAGTAGCTTTTCTAACGTTAACCAAGCTATAATGCTTTGAAGTAAATAAAATATTTTAGAATAAGACCGCTAAGTCTATTCATCTTTAAGACATATCTTGAGGATGACTTTGTGGTAATTTTATTCATTACTTGTTTATATGTTGCAAAAGTACCATTGTCAGCACATGGAGAGCTTCCAGTAATATAAAAGATGTAGTCAGAACAGCTCTGGGACTGCAGCGAAAGTATGCTCAGCTCTATGGGCATCTAACACAAACGGCAATTATGCAAACATGATGCAACATGTGCTGTGATGTCACAACACAACCCGTACCTTTCCTACTTGCATTCCAACATCACATACAGGTATGTAAATCACGTAGAATGGGTCGCAACATTGCAACACACATTTTATCATTCAGTCCCCCCCCCCCCCCGCTATGGATGCCCAGGCTTAGCCCTGAATATCCCTCAACGTTTAACATTCAAATGTAAACTTGAGGTGGAGAAATAGATGAATGGTCATTTCTTGGTTTTCTTACTCTCAAGGTCCTCTACTCAAAGTAGCAATTTATTATACTGCAACAAGCAGGATGCGTGGCACCATGTGCTGGAGTAGTACGAGAGTAACTGTCAACCTCATTGACAGCACTGTTTATACTACAGAATCGAGGATTGTATCTTTAATTATATTAATTTGTATGTTTTTGATGATAGGGAAATATTTGGTATTCATTATTTTTATAGATGCAGTTTCTCAAAACACATCCAGAAAAAAGAGCTCCTTTTTATTATGCAACTTCAGCATAAAAGACAAAGGATCTTTCCATCTTTGAATTGGTCTCCATTTTGGTCTGTAGGACTGCTTTGGAATAACCAAACGAGTTCCTTCTGAAAAGTGGATCATGGGTGTGAACTGAAAAACAACGAGAGAGAAATAGAAATCATTATTAGAGAGAGAACTAGCATATTTTTCTTTTTCATAGTTTCTTTTTTTTTCTTTTTCATAGTTTCTTTTTTTTTCTTCATAGTTTCTTTTTTTTTATGTGGAGAACAGCTACTTGGATATGATTGAAGTATGTGAAGAGTTCGTGCATAAAGTTTGTTCATCATTAAGTATTAGGATATCTATTGCACCGTACGCCTTTTATATGGTTGGTTTATTGTTTTATTCCAATGGGTGGTAAAAGGAGAGGACCAATAGGAATTGTGGGAGCAGGGACCATAGCCAACAAAGCATGCCTTAGATTGATTCAGTGCTGAGTCCCAAATAATGTCATCTGGTTTCTAAGCCTTTAGAACATTTTAATATTGGTTGCAAGTCCTTCAACATGTGTCAGAAATTTGTCTCTGAAATAAATCAGCAATTAAAGATGAATTTCAATGGCCATTGGGGCTGAGGCATATGCTAGAGATGGTAGGATTATCTGGTTTCCCCCTTTTGAGATCAAAGGACAAGGACCCCATTTTGAGTGATGACACATAAGCCAGCAAAATCTTGCCAAACAGCAGTAGCAGCTTCACAGTGTGATGCTCTGGCAGCTGGTACAGCCAGCCAAATCCTCTACCCTGGGAACAGAGGAAGAGAAACCAGCATAGTGTATGTGTGTGGGGGGGGTGGGGGGGTGGGCGGGCTGGGCATTCCACTTCACTCCACTTGAATGGCAGCAATGGGAGGAAAGGCAGGTCTCAGACTGCTGCTGATGGCCAAGGGTTGGAGTCAATGCATTGAATCAAATTAAATGATATAATCAACAGCAGCACCAAAGCTTTTTTTTTTTTCTTCCTTTGAAATGCAGGGGGTTCACCTGGTTCACATAAACAGCTGACAGTGGAACTCATTGCCATTGTTGGCAAGTGCATATTTATTTCAATTTATTGTTATAATTATTTTTGTCAGCCATGTTTGGAAGAAACTATTCTTTTTCCATAACCCTTAGACATTGATTGAACCATTAACCTGAATGTCTCAGAAGAAGGGAAGTTCTGGCTATTGTTCACAGTTCTATTTGTGACATGCAAAACAACAGATGTGCAGGTGTTTAACCAGCCTATGATTTATAAACATGACTGTAAGAAAATACTTTGACTCTGTTTACTCATTGGTTCCACTTCTTTATATCTAACCATTACATCACAGTTATTGGGCAAGCTTAGTCTCTATTTGATGTCTGAAACTTATCCTATTTCATTTTGTGAATAAATGGGTAGCCTAAACATCTCAAACCAACTGGCAGGCACATTTAAATCAGTACAAGATTAGGCTGTAATCTTGCATCACCACAGTCAAACACAATATGAATTATGCTTAACTCTCTTTGGAGTTAGTTACTGGGGATACAGTTCCAATTAGAGCTCCATAATTCTTTTTATTTTATTCTACTTTTTAAAAAATGAATTTCAAGTTGAATTGCATAAGGTGGCTTTACTACAGCATCAGAAAGTTGGTGATGTAAAAGTATGCAGCACAGAATCTGGGCCCTAGGAATAAATGAAAGGCACTTCAGCAAGTCAGCTGAGCCAAACTAGAAATGACAGTGCCATGGAATTTCCTCACACATAGATTAAGAAATGGGATCAAGGGAGTAAAAAGTAAGGAAGTGTCTCCACTTGGACATTTCTTCATTACACCTAATTTGGCCTTGAGCAGCTAAATCAAGAGTGAGCACCTGTGGCCTCTACAATTCCCAGCCCTGATGACCAATCATGATGGATACTGTGAATCATCATTCATCAACATCAGAGGCTTACATTTTTTCTATTCTTGATCTAAATAATGAAATAACCATACTTGTGCCTGAATCCTGTTCTAAGAAACAGTTAAAAATGACTCTGGAATGGCTTACTCCATTGTTGCTGGGTGGTTACTACTGATAGATTAACTTTTAAAAAATGTGCAAGTTTTAATTAGAAGTGCTTATTTAATTTTAACTGTGCACATTCTAAACTGCTCTCAATCTGATACCATGATAGAAGAATCCTTTGCCAAACAAGCTGCCTCTTCCCTTTCTAGATTCCAGGTCTGCCCATCCAGTTCCATTACTTATTACTCATTTATACTAAACTAGGGGGTTCTATGAAAGGATATTAGGCTTTTGGTTCCCCACAATAGTTAGAATAATTAGGCTGATGACATTAATTAGAACTCTGTTCAACCTCAAACAGAAGCTCAAGCCAACTCTATGGGATCTATGGGATTAGTGGTTCCACTGAAGTTTCTCTGCATCAGAATTACTTGCTAAAATACTGTAGCCTATCTTAATTTGGTGCCCTCAGATCTGTTAGGAAACATGAGTTTTGACGAAGGATAATAATATGAAATCCTTTCTTAAAATTTTATAATTCATCGGAGTGAGATATAAATGCTAATTCTATATTTTATACAGATTAAATTTGTCAATGGACTGTGACACCATGAACGTATATATGAGATTGATACAAGCAAAAAATGGATCTCTGACCCTAAGGAGTTTATACTGTAACACAGATGATAAGTAAATTAATATGGAAGGAAAAGCAGGGATAGGTAAAAAAGAGTTCATAAAACATGGCACTTCTTTTGAAGAAATAAGCCCACCTGAATATAGTGTGATTTTTTTCCCCCCTTGTATGAGAATGTGAAGGATGCTGTAGTCCAGAGTGGGGAGGGAAAAACCTAAGAACAGGCAGAGGACTTAAGAAGAAATTTGAAAGGAAAATATTATGGATTTATTAACAGATAATTGTATGTAAAATCACAGTCAAGAGACTGTATAAATTACATACTGGCATCTTACATCATGAGTTTTTATGAAAAACGGGATTTTTTTTTTCTCCACATAGATTTGACAGGATCTTTATAACAGAGCTTCTGATATGCAGACTTCTTTACTAGTAATTCTGTTCAAATAAAGCTGCCATATGATTGCTATATAATTGTGTTGGGGATATATTTGTATGTTCATATATTGTATTTATTTTGAATTCATTTGTAATATTCAGTAAATTCTTCTTTGTATTATGCAAGAAAAGTGGTGATCTTATAGTCACTTATTTGAAAATACATTGAATTTTGTAAGCCCTACTTTAACCAGAATTGTACTGTGAATATCTTTGTACTTTAAATATATTACTTCCTATAAACTTAGCCTTGTTAAGAACTATTTCCTGCATTCCAATCTCTACATTGCTGTGGTTTAGCTATACAGCTGAATGCTGCTTCTTTTTTTTCACTTTGATGTCAAGATTATGGATTGTGAAATCCCTAATTAACTTTGATATAAACCTGTAAAGAAAATAGTTAACCACATGAAAAATAGTGCTGAGACATCTTTGGTATTAATTTGCTAAGGAAGTAATTGTGACTCAGAATAAACAGTAATCCAAAAATCTTTCCTGATCACATTTTTTGTGGTATAGCAAACAATGCATTTATTTATGTTTGCAGTTGAAACAAATGTATCTATTTAATTCATGGAGACTTTTACAGCTAAATATGGAAAACAGTGTTGTGTGAGCGGCCCTTGTAACACATGACTGATTGCTTAGGATCAGTTCTGAGGATGGTTTAAGAAGCATAAAGGGAATTAGTAAGAAGAAGTCACATGCTGGATAATGGTATACAACCACATCTAAAAGGATCACCTGTATTGCAAACTCTCTTTGTAGCTTATCACAGCATGTAGTCAAAAATATTTAAGAAGACTGAAATACAATACCTCACTGAAGAGGTTCATGAGCAGATGTCTCAGTTGTCCCAAGAGCTGGAATAGTTTTTGTAAAAGTTAATGGCATCATATACCCCTAGTGTATAATTTAATGTCATTCACAATGTTTCCTCTACAGAGTATCAAGCAATTCTAAGCATCCGCTACATGAATTATCCCCCCAAACCTCTTTGTATATCCCAACAATGTGAAGATAGACAAAAAGGAAAATTAAGCTCATAATGCATGTTGACCAGGTCTTCAAGTCCAATAGCATTTATACTCCTACATGAACAAGAACTACCTCAGACTATACAATGAGAACATAAACATATTATGAAAATAGCTTCTTGGGGATATGTAAGAGCATACTTAGGGTACTTCCAAAGTGTAGTTAGACCTGCAAACTGCAGAACTGATGCCCATTTTAAGAAATTGTGCTTGGTTGTTAAGTGTTTTTAAAGTATTTTTAAAAAGTGTTTCTTACACTTTGGCAATACGATAGCTACACTGACTTTAAACCACTTTAAGTGAAAATAGTTAAGTATTGTTCAAAAGGCGATCTAAACAGAAAACTATATAAATATTTTCTTTCTTTTCAGGAATAGCAAGGAAATGGGCATCTTTTCAGACCCTGCAAGTAGAGACTGTATGTAGAATATCATGATAGTTTTCTTTTTTAAAAATAACTTTATTAATTTTTTTAAAAAGGAACAGTAAAAACAAGAACTAATATTAAGAAAAAAAATGAGAAGAAGAAAAGAGAAGTTAGAAAAAAAGGATAGTAAAGATCAAGAGTGTAGAAAAAGAGATGAGAAGAAAAAAAGAAACAATAAAATTAACAATATACATCAAACTCTTGCTTTAAATATACAACATAACTTCCATTATTTCTATTAACCCTTATTATTTCTAATCATTAAATCCATGCAACATGGATTGTTTGTTTCCCACAGAAAAAATCCAAAAGTTTCTAGTTAGCATTAAAATTACACAATGTCTTATCTTGAATCAAAGCTGTTAATTTCACCATCTCTATCAGCTTCACCATCCATTCTTCCATTGTAGGTAGTATCTTATCTTTCCACCTCTGTGCATATTAAAGCCTTGCTGCTGTAATCACATATAAGAACAAAGTTCAATAGGTTTTCTCCAACTGTTTATCCATCAATCCCAAAAGGAAAGTCTCTGGTTTTGATTGAATATTAATCTTTAAAATCTCTATGAAAATATGTATCTCATTCAAATTTTTTTTTTATTTTTTACAAGTCCACCAGAGATGATAAAATGTCCCTTCTTGTTGATTATGATCTTGTTATCAACTCCAACATACATTCGAAATACCTTTCTACATTTTAGATAATTTTTTCTGGTGACAAGTACCATTGATACATCATTTTATAAAAGTTCTCTTTAAGGTTATAACACAATTGAATTTCACTCCTTTCTGCCACATATTTTCCCAATGTTCCATCTGTATATTATAGCCAAAGATTTTAGCCCATTTTATCACACAGTCCTTAATTTGTTCATCTTCTGTCTCTAATTTCAATAAAAGTTTATATAACTTTGCAATGAGATGTTCATCATTAGTACATAATTCTGCTTCAAATTCAGTCTTACCACATTCAAAGAGCATCATGATAGTTTTCATAGGACAATTAAGAATAAAATTCATGACTTAGACATAAAGTCACAGTTAATTATTATTACAAATTGCACTGTCCTTTCCCCCAAATCATGAAGGGATCTGTGAAGGGTTTTCATTAAGAGTATGAATTTTAGCTTTTCAAATTAATATTGGTAAGGATGGCAGCACTTCTGGCCTCCCATCTCCTCCCATCTTTCCCATAGGGTGATGCTATGTTGTGACACAGCCTGGGTTTACATATTGCATTGTGGCTTAACAAAATATGCAAACCCAATCACAAGTGTTATGAGGGAGAACCAGGAACTCAAGGGGACCTGCCAATGTAAAATATTTTTCCCCAAGTTACCTTTGCAGCAGTGCTATATCATATAACAAGATTTCACAGACCAGCCTTCCCTAGTCTGGCACCCTACATATGTTTTGGACTACAGCTCCAAAATTCTTAGTTGGAGTTAGACATAAAATCCTTCCTTCTGTGAAGAATACAAATATGCATTTGAGGTTTATGTGAATGGAGAACATATGATAACCCTTTCCATAGACCCTAATGTTGGCTGTCTGTAGGAATTTTGTCAGAAACATGGCTCTTCACTCAGAGGGACACCCATTTCCCTTCTCTGTTGGCCAGCATGTCTTGTTGCCTGGAACATGTCATCACCTCATTTTTCCTGCCTTGAAATAATTGGGGGCAAAATTACCCTTACCTGAAGCTATCAGCAACAGAAGTGCTGTTATTAAGGAAGAAATGAAGTTCCCCTTAAGCTTTTACCACATTCAGTCTATTCTCATTTCCACCAAAGGGGATTTTTTCCTTAATGAGCAGCATATATTCTGTGAAGAAAAAAAATCTGTCCAAATGCTCACACAGTGTTTTCCAAGTCAGGATAGGATAAGCAGGTTGATTTCTGTGGACTTTTATGATGCTGATATGTCTATTCAAACATTTCATACTTAAAAGAAACAAAGACAGCTAAATCAATATGAACCAAAAAACAAAACAAAACAAAAATTCTGAAAACTATAAGCTGAAAGATGCATTCTTGTTGAGCAAACATTAAGAACCATTGTAAAATAATTTTCTTTTTCTATTTCTGCATAAGTTTGTATAATTGGTACTCATTTGATTTTCATGTAGGAAACTAGTTTTGCCCCTGCATGTGGCGGCGGGGATGACATGTCTGTCCAGTCTTTAACTATTCTAACATTGGAAACAGATGGCAAAGCAAGGTCTGTGCCAGAACAAACACAATTTATTAAACGCAATCCATTGTAATGCCAAAGCAAATATCCCTCACCCAGATCAGTCTCTTCTAAATTACTGAACCAACCAAAGCAAATAACCATCAAGAAACTGAAATTTTAAGAATAACTGTTTTGTGTGTTTGGTTGAAATATACCCATCCCCAAGGAAGTGTGAATCATTACAGAAAGACAGCTTGTGGGATATGGGTGGAAGAAGAGAAGGGGGAGATGACCTCACTACTTCAGCTATTTGATTAAGCCACAATTTTGTAATGTTTCCCACCAATTATTACATGAGGATTTGGAATGTCTGGATCTACATTAGCTGCAAATCTCTTGGCTCCATATCTATGACCTATTGTCATGTCTACACTCTAAATGAAACCCAACAACATAATCTATGATCACATATGGCCCATATAGACCAAAACAAGTGCATTTTTTGCATAGGATTACCTTTCAGCAATCCAGGAAGTCTTTGTTTTATCTTTCCATGAATACATGTGGATGCATCCTTCTTTAAATAGTAGAGTTAACAATGGCTAATTATATGTTAATATAACATAGTTTAGTCTAATTTGTCAACATTTCTACATCCAGGCTTTCCCTGTCCAGTGGACTATAATTGCCAGGATTCTAACAGTTCTGGAGGGTACTATAGTAGGTAATACTGTCTTCTGAATAGGACAGGTATTATTTTATAAATCTACCAACAATTCCACAAATTAAATTATGATTTTCCCCTTTCTGTTAGGAACTAAAGATGTGCCCAATTACATAAAACAGGAGAATATAAAAGCTATCACACATTCACTGTCTATATTCCAGCTGAAAACAACTTGATTCCAGGAATCAACACAACAAGGGTGATGAACATAAATTTGATTATGGAACTCAAGTATAGTCACTCAGCAACCAAACAAGATTGTAGATTGTAAATGAGTCAAAGCCAATTTAAACCTCCTTCTCCACAGCTTTGTATCTTAAGGATTCCTGGTGTTCTTGCCCAGGTGCCATCATCTGGCCCATGTAAGAAAATGGGAGAAAACTATAGAGCATGAAAAAGCAAGATTTTCTGTATATTTGATATTCATAACTTGGACAGTGTCCAATCACTCCAATAGAGAAATTGTGTTCCTATACAATAAACAAAGAGGCAACTGCTAAGATATATGGAATGTCTAGTGGATCATTCCCCATAGCAAAGGGGATAAAAAAAAAAATAACATGAATATGTAGTTAAGTCAACTGCTAATGTGCTGTGTATTCTCAAATATTTTTAGTTGATTTGTACTTGAGTCCCAATACAAAATGTATCCACTGACTCTAAGCAAACTTATGAACAAATAACACATCAATTTACTCTATAATAAATAGGAGTGAAAAATAGTTGAAATATCCACACTATGGTTCAAAAGATGGGTCTGTATAGCTTGAACCGAATGAAGATTCTGAGATTTTTCTGAAGTGATATCATCACATTGGCTTTTTCTTTACCATATATCAAATATTTTCCTGAACATGATCATAACACATGTAGAATAAAATGGAATAGAAAGAAATAAGGTTTTCTTGCACATCAAAGATTTTAGTACATTGTTTTAAAGGCATTTCCAAATATAACAATGTATTTTCCCTGTAAATGCTATAATTTGTATGTGCCTTTTCTATATTTTGTTTTAGGGGACCCTCCCTCCAGTTTTTGTAGTAACAGATTCTAGATTTTGTTACTGGGAGAGTGACCAGCATATGACCATATGAATGAAACTTCATAGACTGATGAATGCACCAATAATGTTTTAATGTACGACTATTAATTTTAATTTCTAACTAGGTTTGCTGCCTGTTCTTCATCCCTAATCCTTTATCTTTAATGAGAATTATTATAATCAACAATCATCATATCTGGAGATTTTCAGTTATATTTTTTAACCCACATTCCCTACTTTCTTAATCTGACTTGAACAGAATAAACGAATAATTTATGACTGATCAGCATTTTAATTCCTTCATTGTGACAATGTGAGATACTCTACATATGAATTACTATATTTAATTTTCAATTCCAAGGCTACTGGACTCCACAAGAGCTCTGGGTGGCTTACATTTAGAACGAATCAAAGGGAAAACAACATATATCAAAGAATAAGAGTTGTTCCAGTTTATTCTTATGGATAACAATCTAATATAGGAGGTTGTCCTATGCTTTGGATTTGAAAGCAGAAATATCCTTGCATTTGGGAGAACAAATGCACCTGTCCCCAACTCCTTAAATAAGCGGCATGTTTTTTCCAGGATTGCACAGTTAAAAACACATTTTTACTTTTGAATCCAAAGGGTTGCACACTCATAAAATAGGTATCCTACATCTGGAGCTGGGATATATAGTACAGTTTGGTAGTATGGTATCCAGTAATATATCCAGTAATATATAAATAATTTCTTGCTGTCTCATGTGGGGATGAAGAGAACCTGAATTGATAAGCGGAGATTATGAAGTCCTGGGCAGGAAGGGAAAGAATGCAAGTAGTCTTTTTGTCTATCCTTCCAGTTAAGGATCATAGTGTAAGAAGAGGTAACAGGATTCTGGATTGTTCCTGCTGAGAAATATTTAGTATTTTCAGCCAATGACTGTGCTACTTCCTTGATAGTTGGACTAGGTGTCACAAAGACTGGACAGGATGTATTTGGCACGCATCTCATCAATTTCATTAGGTGGGATGAACTAAACTAAACTAGAAGGAAAGACAGAAGATGGGAAAAGCTCAGGAGTAAATATACCACCAAAGACTGAAGCCTACAGCACAGGTGACAAATGGAGAAGCATGAGGATGGTAGGAAGACTTAGAACTTTGCAGGAACCTATAATAGCAAAGCCAGGAGAGGGTGCCACTCACCCTCTCACAAATTTCTCCTAGCGAACCAGCATCTTCATTCTTTTCTTAATATTCCTTTAAACTTGTACTTGTATTAACATTATTTCTTTTTCCTTCTCTTTGGAAGTTATAATACCTAGCTTGCAAAAATCAATAAACAAAATGGATAAGACAAAAAGCTCACATATTTCTATAACAAAGCACAGAGTAAAGGAAGCTCTCAACAGAAGAGGACATATGATGTCATAGGCAATGCTGAAACTGAGTGAGATTATATATATCATTAGGACATAGCCATGGAAATCTACGACATAGTCAAAAGGAACAGACTCAGCAGCACAGGGTGTTGCACTATGTATAAAACATGTCTGCACAGAAATTCAGGTCCTAGAGCATGGAATTTCTTTTGACAGTGTTTGGGCATGAATAAAAAGAAACAAAACCAAAAGTGTTACTATTGTGGCAGTTAATTATAGGCTGCCAGGACAGATAGAAGAAATGGATGAGGCTTTTGTGATGACCCACACTTTCAAAGAGGCACAAGATAGTGACAATGGAAGATTTCAACTGTCTTGTCATCTGCTGGAAATCTAACTCTGCCAAGAGTCAGAGGTCCAACAAATTTCTGTTCTCTCTTCCTGACAACTGCATTTGTCAACAAATGGAAGAAGGAACAAGAGGATCTTTTATCCTGGGCCTCATTCTTATCAAGAGGGAGCAATTGGTTGAAAAATCAAAGGTGATTGAAACTTTGAAAGAAAGTGACCATATTATCCTTGAGTTCATGATATTACCAGGAGGAAGAATGGAAAAGAGTCAAACCTATGTATTGTGAGAGATTGTGAGGAGATTGGGAAAGCTGGGAGAAAGTCAATTGACTGATTATCTCATAAACAGCAATTTAACTCAGGTGGGGAGATATCTGGGAAAAAGTACTTCAAAGAGACTCTACCTAAATTAATTCATTTTAAAGGAGGCTAGGAAATTCCTATTCCAGTTTCCAGGATTCTGTATTTAACTCAGACAAGCATTAAAGATACCTTACTGAAATGCATGTCATTCTTGCTTCTTTGGTCTTGGCAGACTTGACAATATTGAATTTCATAAAAGTGGATTTTGATAAGTCAGACAGAAGGTTGGTCAAATCCTGAAGGGGAAAGGTGTTTAAAAATACTGGAAAATCTTGTGAAATAACTTACTGAAACCACAGACATAAACAATCCCTGCTAGAAGGAAAAATAGGAGACATCTAAAGAGACCAGTGTGAGTATACAGCATACCATAAATACATTAAAATGCAAAAAAGAAAAAAAAAGGCATGTGTAAGAATAGAAGAAGTACAGTCAGGTCCAGAAATATTGGGACATCGACACAATTCTAACATCTTTGGCTCTATACACCACCACAATGGATTTGGGATGAAACAAACACAATGTGTGTTAACTGCAGACTGTCAGCTTGAATTTGAGGGTATGTACATCCAACTCAGGTGAACGGTGTAGGAATTACAACAGTTTGCATATGTGCCTCCCACTTGTTAAGGGACCAAAAGTAATGGGACAGAATAATAATCATACATCAAACTTTCCCTTTTTAATACTTGGTTGCAAATCCGTTGCAGTCAATCACAGCCTGAAGTCTGGAACGCATAGACATCACCAGATGCTGGGTTTCATCCCTGGTGATGCTCTGCCAGGCCTCTACTGCAACTGTCTTCAGTTCCTGCTTGTTCTTGGGGCATTTTCCCTTCAGTTTTGTCTTCAGCAAGTGAAATGCATGCTCAATGGGATTCAGGTCAGGTGATTGACTTGGCCATTGCATAACATTCCACTTCTGTCCCTTCAAAAACTCTTTGGTTGCTTTTGCAGTATGCTTTGGGTCATTGTCCATCTGTACTGTGAAGCGCTGTCCAATGAGTTCTGTAGCATTTGGCTGAATGTGAGCAGATAATATTGCCCGAAACACTGCAGAATTCATCCTGCTACTTTTGTCAGCAGTCACATCATCAATAAATACAAGAGAACCAGTTCCATTAGCAGCCATACATGCCCACGCCATGACACTACCACCACCATGCTTCACTGATGAGGTAGTATGCTTAGGATCATGACCCGTTCCTTTCCTTCTCCATACTCTTCTCTTCCCATCACTCTAGTACAAGTTGATCTTGGTCTCATCTGTCCATAGGATGTTGTTCCAGAACTGTGAAGGCTTTTTTAGATGTCGTTTGGCAAACTCTAATCTGGCCTTCCTGTTTTTGAGGCTCACCAATGGTTTACATCTTGTGGTGAACCCTCTGTATTCACTCTGGTGAAGTCTTCTTTTGATTGTTGACTTTGACACACATACACCTACCTCCTGGAGAGTGTTCTTGATCTGGCCAACTGTTGTGAAGGGTGTTTTCTTCACCAGGGAAAGGATTCTTCGGTCATCCACCACAGTTGTTGTCCGTTGTCTCCCGGGTCTTTTGGTGTTGCTGAGCTCACCGGTGCATTCCTTCTTTTTGAGAATGTTCCAAACAGTTGTTTTGGCCACGCCTAATGTTCTTGCTATCTCTCTGATGGGTTTGTTTTGTTTCTTCAGCCTAATGATGGCTTGCTTCACTGATAGTGACAGCTCTTTGGATCTCATCTTGAGAGTTGACAGCAACAGATTCCACATGCAAATAGCACACTTGAAATGAACTCTGGGCCTTTTATCTGCACATTGTAATTGGGGTACTGAGGGGATATCACACACCTGGCCATGGAACAGCTGAGAAGCCAATTGTCCCATTACTTTTGGTCCCTTAACAAGTGGGAGGCACATATGCAAACTGTTGTAATTCCTACACCGTTCACCTGAGTTGGATGTACATACCCTCAAATTAAAGCTGACAGTCTGCAGTTAACGCACATTGTGTTTGTTTCATTCCAAATCCATTGTGGTGGTGTATAGAGCCAAAGACGTTAGGATTGTGTCGATGTCCCAATATTTCTGGACCTGACTGTATATAACCAAAGAAGAATACATGGCAATTATCAGAAATTGTATTGCATCAAAAAGGCTAAAGTACAGATTGAGATGATGCTTGCAATAAATGGTCCATATAATAAAAACAAACAAAACATTGCCTTTTTAGGCAAACATGGCATAGCATAGCCTTCTTCCACTTGATCTTTAAAAAAAAAAATGGCAAGAGGCTGTGGGTCTGTTATAAACAGAAAAAGGTCAGTTGCTGACTAGTGATGATGAGAAGGTAGAATGTCTTAAGTCATATTTTATGTATACTTTCTTTCTAGATGGAAATAAATATCAAAACAATAATCATGCCAGCCATGGAAGAAGGGGGCTTCAGTTCAACATAGATCATGATAAAATAACACTTAGCTAAGTTAAAAGAAGTCTTCGGAGCCAGAGGAATTACATCCAAGGTATTGAAGATACTAGCAGAGATGGTTACAGAATTACTATCTGGAATCTTGAGAACTTCTAGATAATTGGTGAGGTTTCAGAAGAGTGAAAGAGAACAAATGTCCCTGTCTCTGGAAAAGGTTAGAAGGTGGACCCAGGACATTAAGGATCTGAGACATTGCTGTCCATACTGGACAATGTCCTCAAGCAGCCTGAAGAACAGCAAATTTGTGAGCACCTGGATAAAATACAAGAAGAACCAGCTTATGCTTGCAGATACAAATCATGCCAGACTAATCATTTTTTTTTTGGACAAAATTACTAGTTTAATAGAGTGAGGAATGCCATGGACATAGTTTGCCTTGATGTCAAGAACCATGTTTGTCATGATTATTTATTAATCCTTATTACTAAAATTGTAAAATATGAATTAGATGATCCAACTGTTAGATAGATTTATAATTTGCTGAATGACCACACTGAGAGAATACTCATAAAATACTCATATCATCTTTAAAAGTAGTTTTGATGGAGTGCCAGAGAGCTCTATCCTGGAGTATTCAAATGTTTTATTATTAGCACAGATGATGGTGTTGAAGGGATCATAATCAAATATGCGTATACTATATATCAGCCTATATCATATACTAGATGGACCAGACCAGGAAATCAACTCCATAGAAGGCCAGAACTACTTTTATTGAGATTGGCTATAATAACAAAATCTTGCAAATCCGATTGTGCTGTACTTCTTTCTCCTTGTTATAGTTAAGCGAATTAGGGAGACATCCCCCTTAACCAATTCCAAATGATATCTTACAGTTCTTGACTTTAAAAAATGTTTGAGTCCCTTTTATCTAGGCAATGGGTCCTACATATTTCCATCAAGGTCATCTTCCTTAGGGCACCTATTTCAGCTGGAAATGCTAGTTCATCATGTTAGTTCCTTTAGGTTCACCTCAATGAGTTTAAGAATACCTGAGTGTGATGGAATGGAATTATGAAGGGCAGGCTCAGGGAGATAAGCATGTTATTAGTTCACTGGAGGAGTGTGGGAAGTTAAAGAGGATGAGGCTGGCACCTCCCTGAGGAATTCATGGTGTGGATGGCTGGCTTGGGAGCTAGGTTTCAGTCTGGGGAGATTTTCTGTCTAGAGGTTGTAGCTAATAAACACAGTAGAACTGAATTTACATCGTCTCTTGGAATTCTTTGGGCTAGACCTGACACTGAGTCCCACTTCACTTTGCATTCAATTCCTCATAATTAGGTACAGAATTAGAAGTGGAATGGGGAAAGTAATTGCTATTGATCCTTATGCAATGTGCTAATTTTGACATATGGAGATACACGAAAAAAGATATTTTGGATTTGAATAGGCCAACAATACTTATATTTAATATAATAACAACCTTATATATAATTTGATTATGATATCTGCCTCCTGCTACCTTGTCCCTTTCCCATGGGGGCAAGGAGTGAGATAGCGCAACTTTCTTTTTTCCTTTTGACATGTTAATATTTTGTCTTGGTTTGGAAATTACCTCTGTAGTCTGGTATATGTCTCCCACACAAATTCATTTTTCAATTTATGTACTATAGTCACTAAGAAATGGATTGTGGCAATATTTTACCTTATAACTAGATTATAATTGAATTTCTGCAAATGACATTTTCTATTTGTACCAGTTTGATATGTTTGTGTCCCCTGCCTGGGTAGACTATCCAGAATCTGAAATTCATATGCTTAGTATTTCTGGATTATTTGAGCACTAGAAATCTTTCCTGATTGCTACAGAGTTCAGAGACCAGTCCAATTATTTTCACTTGCCTACCTGAACATCTGTTTGCTGGTAGTATTTGGAAATTTGTTTGCTATTTATCAGGCAAGAATCATGATTTAGATTCTTAGCTATTACTTTTAATCTGAGTGCCTAATTATCCCCTTTTATCTTTGATTTATACAGACCTGTATTACTGTATCAGATCATGTGGGTTAGCCTGCTTTAGTTTTCTTCAATATACCACTCACCATTGTTTTTTAAAGTATGTAAATTCATGTAAATATAGTGCTATGACTATCTCATGAAGGTCACCAATGATGAAATTCAGACTAAATCCAATCAGGCTTTCCCTTATTTTTTTTTTTTCTTTTCCTTTTTTCCTTTTTTAGGAAACAGGAAATCTTTACATTTGATAGCCAGGAAGGTCTGAAAACTTTTTTTTTTTTTATTTTATTTGAAGAAAATTGGAAGCTATGTTGATGCTAAACTCTATAAGCCTGATATACTGTGGTCCATAAATGCTAGACTTAAAAAGATGCATATCTTCAGAAGGACAGAATGGAAACCTATGTGCTTATATTTCCTTTCATTCTATTTTCCTAATGGCTGGTTAGAGTTAAAGGACTATTTCAGGCAGTAGATATAAGTATTGTAAAAAGGTAACCAGTTGTTACTTCTTTATTTTGCATTGACTTTATAATTTTTTTTTAAGTTCATACTAAAAATTGCTTTTATGTTTCCTGCTTTTATTAATATATTATTTTTATCACTGTATTTTTTAAATATCCAATTCACAAATAATAACAATCATAATGTTATAATAATTTGTTTATGTATGCTTACTAAGGTTGTGCTGAAATCCCTGACAGGGTTTATTGGGTGAATCTTGTGGTCTTGAATAACTGTGTTCTCAACCCCTGTTGGTTGAGAGATATTATGTTCCAACTCATTTTGGTTCCACAGCATAACTTAGGAAACACAGAACATTGTTTTTTGATAAGTTTCTCCTGTACCATTAAAAAATCAAAAACTGATGTTTTCCACCTCAGGAATACAGTATTTGTCTCTTTCCTGCATTCTTTTATTGAAAAATGGTTAGGATCCAGACATTGTTATGCGGGCAAGCTCCATTTTACCCCCATTTTCCTTGATGGCCAACTGTCAGAATTTAATTTAGCGGAACTCAGCCCAAGACTACAAGCCCTCACCACCTACAAGCCTCTACCACAGGTGCACCTAGGACATGCAAGTCTCCAAAGAAAGTAGAACAGCCAAGCTGTTGGTATAAGGGGGAGCAGGGGCTGATATTCTTTCCCAAAAACTGAGATGTGGAAGCTTAGAAAACAGAAAAAAGGGAAGGGGGAGAAAACTCACCTCTGTTCTTTTCAAAGTGTGTTTATTCTAAAAAATTGGTAAACTGAAAATACATTTTTCTTCTGGAATAATTAATGAGGTAGTCATATTTTGTTATTGTTATTTCTCCAAAATGTTTTTGATAACTTGTATTGGAAGACTTTATCTACAGTATCAGAGAACTGCAGCATTTCTGGAAATTTTACATTTCTACTAAAATCTCATTTTGAGAGTCTCATGGAGATTTGTTCAGGCAGCAGTAACTCTGATTCCTCCCAAACTGAACTGCAACCCTTACTCTGAATCTGACATAAACCTTCATAGACAACTCTCTCCCTTTCTTTCATTTTATAATTGTAGCTGCTACTTCGTTAAACTATTTTCTTTGTGTTCTTAAAGCACTCAATAATTATTGGGAATACAAAGTGATTAATACTTTGCTTCTCTGTGCCCTTTTCTGACCTCTTCAGACAGCCAGAAAGAATTTACTGTCTTCATTCTCTATATTGTCTCCCATGTATGACAATGATTTGGCAACTGAAGCTGATCTGATCATATCGGTCATTTGACAATGGGCCTATTGATCTTTCAATCCAATATTCCTTCTCTGTTCTTCCCTCTTCTATCAAGACATTTTACACACAGACCACATATTAGTGTTTTAATTTTGTTTTCCCTTACCTTTCAGGATGGCTGCAGCAGTACTACCTGAATCAACAAATCAGAATTAATGTTTTCCAACAGTTTTTAAATTTAGACAAGGCAAGTTCACCTTGATTGCCCTGATTTGTCCCTGTTTCAGGCTTTGCAATAAATCAAAGCTCAACACTAATTTTATTGATAGTACCATAGGATTTTCTGTCTCAATTCCAAGCTAACTTGATCAGTTTTGAATGCTAAAGACTTGAGTGAGTGTAAAGCTCAGTTTGTTGCTGAGACTTCCAGGAATTACTAGAGTGGCATGGTCTGGAAAAGAAATGGTAGGTTTTGAAAATTTTCTTTTTACCTCAAGGAAGATCTGGTCTAAGAGATATTATCTGAGAAAGATAAGATCTTTCCAGAAAATCTTCTGCCACATTTCTGGAATAACTGCATTGGTGTGGTCCAAAGAAGAAACTGAATTTTTCAGAATTCTTCAGAACATTCATTCCCAGAGCAGTATAGTTGTACATCCCTAGTAAATGCAATGCATGTCAAGCCATAATTCCAAATATTACCAGGCCTTCACTGGAAATATTTAACCTCTGTGATGGAATAAATTAATTCAATAGACTTGTACCATTATAGTTTGAGCTATCAAAAAGACATAGCTCACAGAACTCAGTGCAAAGTACAAAGCCACAATTTGATAAAACCAAAGGTTTAAAAGACTGTGGCGTTGTTAAATCCTCAAAATGATCTTTGTCCTACACCATCTCCTAACATAAGTACTATTAACAAACATTTAACATACATTTATGGCTTCATTCCAGTCAATTATATTCTTATTCTGACTTAAACTTTTTTAACCTACTAAGACAGGAAGCCAACTGGTTTTTACAAATGTCAAAACAAAAAAAATAAATGAAAGACCTTCATGGATGTTTATTAATATGTATTATGTGTAATGGAGGATTTAGAATGATGATGTGATATAATATTACATGGCCTAGTATTATATGTTACAATCATTATTTCAATGCTTTCATTTAATAAATTGCTATAATCCAGTTATTCTCATGAGCTCCTGATTTCAGGGTTTGCCTCACATATTCACTATTGTTTGTTATATTTTGTGAACATCAATTCATGAGTAGTACTGCAAAAGTTAACAGGTGGAGAGGAAAAAGGACCAATAAAAAACAGTTGAATTTGTTAGACTTAATCATATACCTAATTCTGAATTCAATATGAATAAGACTCTAATTTGAAGAATTTGAACATTGGTTGTCAAAATGTGCAAGTCCCCTTTGTTAGTGGCATTTGCAGATGATGCCTAAATCACAACACGTGCATGGTGACATCATCATGAAAGTTCTGCCTTTATGTATTTGCCATGGCATTTGCATGATGATGTCATCACTCACATTTGTCATCTGTCCTGTTTGATTTTGAGTCATGCTCAGCTGTTGGTAACTTAATGGACATGTCCATGTATATTTTTGGGGAGAGAAATACAGAACTGACTTGCCATTATCTTCTTCTATTTGTTTTGTTTTGTTGACTTCCTGGTCTATCCTAATGCCTCAGTACTCCTTGGAGGTCTCCCATCTAAGAACTAACAATGACTGACTCTGCTTAGCTCCTGATCCCACAAAATTTATCAGGTGGTGCCACAAGGGAATTAATAGTTTCATTATTCCAAAAATTTTATATAGCCATAATTAAAAGGAAAAGTTCAGTAGGAGAATTGTAAAACAAAGATGGGAAACCAAGGGCATAATAATTTTTTCAGCAAATGACCCCAGTTGGCCTACATACCAGCAACTAAGTGGAGCCAGGCTAAAGAAGTGGTTGATCAAAAAAGAAAAGCCAGATTTCTAGTAATTAATGCTTTGCTTCCTTTGTTACATTAAGAAATAACAATTTGGCAGTGACTTCTCAAGAACACAAATGTGGCTCTGAGGCTTGGCTCTAAGTGAAACCACCCAAACTGAAGTGTATTAAAGATTATACTTATCACAAAATATTTTCAACTTCTGTTTCCCAGGGTTGGCCCTGTCATTAGGCAGTGCCAAATACCCAGATAAGGTGGCATGTTGGGGATAGTAACAACAGCAGTCCTTGTTTTTTCTCCTGAATACTTGGTTATTTCCTTTTACTGTAGGACTCTGAACAGATAAACGTGTGAAGTTTTATATAGATAGATATAGATTATAGATATAAGAAGGACTGAAAAGCTTTGAAAGAACAACTAAATACTTCCTCAATTCTGAAGAGAATTGACTGAGAAAGGAGATAGTTACATGCTTCTAATTCCCAACTAAAAGTTGTGGACTACAAATCCTATAGAATAGTATTCTTGAATTCTATTGATCTCAATGGAATTTAAGCCTATTTAGCTATGTGTTGATTTGCAACTAACATCCTTATAGCAAATAGAGTGACCCACAGCATGTTACTTAGGCTTCTGAACTGCATTTTCTTCTTTCCCAAAATCCCTTCAGTAGCTAACTCCTCTCTTCAAAAGAACTCAATGCAATTACTGCTCTCTTAAACTAAAGCAAATGCAAATACTTCTGCCAGGGGTTGAACATCTCACTATAGCTATCACAGGACAGAATGCTCCAACTTTAAAGAGCTTTAGAGTAAGCTTTACATCTAATGATGTAATTGAAATGAAGACCAACTTTGGGGATACATTAATTACTGAAAGTTGATTTTATTAATGTTACCAAAAGAAGAAGAATTACATTCATAACTGAGCATAGTATTTTGCAGATTTTAAATCTCTTCTCAGTTGAAAAGATTATGATTTTAGTGGGATACTTTTTCATTTATTTGAGCGGTCTTAGCCACATTCAGTTCAAAACCATTCAGATAATCAGAAAATGATGAAATGAAAACTCATGTAAATAGAGTTGTTTATACAGAGTTGTAACAAAGTAGCCCACATGGGACTCACAATCAGGCAATCGTTTTCCAGGTAAGTGGATTTTTATAGGTTGAAATTAAAAGAAAGGAGATTTGAACTGACTATTAGGAGGAACTGCTGTATAAAATCCTTTCCCACTGATATACTGTATGATTCAATGATGTTATTCTGTTTAAATAACAGTCTGACCATCAGAGGTTTTGCAGTCATGAAATTGTGGGTGGAACTCCTCTGTTTTCAAAGTCCAGGTGGTTTTGAGTTTAATGGAAATGAACATTTCTTCAGGCATTCTATGCAGAAACATGCAGGACACTACTATGTTTCAGGAACTGAAGTCACTGATATTATATCACAATGTAAAAGTCTTCTCAGTTCCTAGCAGACTCTGGGCAGAGTGCAATAACAGAATAAAAAAAAGAGCATACAAAATTAAAATAATATCATCATCATCATCAGTTAACAACAAGTATCATACCCATAGAACTACACAACTAAACTATGTGTTGAGTGCACACTGGAATAGCATTATTTTGGTCTGAGTATAAAATGTCAGCATAGTCATGGCAATCTGTACCTTCAACTATTTTCTCAGGAACTGACAGTAAACTTACCTAACCTACAGATTCCTTTATTGCCCCTCAATCCTTAAAAAAAAAAAAAAAAGAGTTATGCTGGTGGTTTTCCAGTCGTTGAGAATGAAGATGCTGATTTTAAAGAAAAGTTGCATTTACTATGAAAAGTCGTATATCAGATACTAGCTCTTTAAGAACTTTTAGGTATATGCCATCTAGACTTACGGATTTACTTATTTCTAGTTTGATCATTTGGCTTATAATGTGATTTCTCATTATTTCTATTCATCTCAGTTTATCCAGCCTTCCTCCTGGAAAAAAAAAAAAAACAGTTTGAGCACAGATATCTAATTTACATTCAGCAGTAGGGACAGAAGAATTCATCCACTTTCCTAATTTAGTTCACTTTTATGACCCCTGTTATCTAATGCCCTTCCTGGTTAGTTTCTATTCCTAATATATTTGAAGTATATTTTATCATTTGTCTTACTCTTTTGCACCATGACCTTGGTCCCTTTGTTATATCCAGTTGTGTCAGGTCCAGATTTTCCAACTATGTAAACCTGACTGAAGTCACCCATTACTATAATTTCATTTTTTCAGATATTCCTCTAATCTAATTTTCTATCTATTGACAGGTCAGCTTTAACTTTTTGGTCAGTGGAAAGGGCAATAGCATGTCCCTAGTATTAACTGTTTGAGCATTAATATGGACATACATAGTGATTCGGTAGAAGAACATGCTTTGTTTATGAGCTCTACTTAATAGGACTTAATATCCTTCTGTTATACAAGGAATCTCTGCCCTCACTATGCATCTCTCTGTATTTTATATAGAACTGACATCCAAACATCCAAAGAGAAACATATATCAATTATTATTTCCATTTCACTAGATTTCTGTAATGCTTGCTGCAGCTATGTTTTCTTCTCAAAACAAGCACTCACATTCTGGCTTGGAGGCTCCTATTTTTCAACTGTAGCATTGTGATATCCTAAAATTTTTAAGTAATACCTTATTAACTCAAAGGTTAAATAGGGCAAAGGTTAAATAGGGTGAGAAGAGGTACAACCAACCCTGGGGGTGGCTGGTGCCTTGAAGACACTCCCTGAGTTTATTAACTAATTAACATAAATCTCTTGAAAGTATGACATAGGAATCTTGTAGTGCATTTTAACTAATTAATATTTATTTTATTTTAATTAATATTTATTCTGTTTTTTCTGTAAACTGCTTGGAGTTGCTCTGTAGTGAGATGGGCAATGACAAATTTGAAATATAAATAAATATATAAAAGAAAAATAAAGTTCATGTTATTTATCTACTGTCAGACTGACAAGATGTGGTTGTGACTCTGTCACCAGGTTCCATATAACCACCATTTTACTTCACCAACACTTACTTCACCAACAGAATAATAGTTGTATTATGACATAATTTGTTTAAATGGGTTAATGTTTTATTTGGTAAATTTGCCTTATTGATACTGTATTTTTTTATTTGTTTATTTAGAATGGTCAGAGTGCAAAAATGAAGATACTTAAGATGTGTTTAATTTTTTTCTTCTGTGAAAATGTGTCTCTATTATGGTTTTGCTTTTCTTGTCTTGATATTGTGCAGTGCTTCTGAGAAATGATAGAACACCTTTTATTTACTTGATTTGCAAATTGTCATCCTAGTAATTGGACACCTATGACAACATGACTAAAGCACTCTTGGGATGGTGGAATCCATGTGTCACTTGACCACTTTGCAGAAATTCATTACTTCATTTTTGTCCTTTGTCTGCATTAATTTATGTTTTAAGAAAGTCTGGATAAAAAGTTTCATTAAATATATGTATTCCTTTAAAGTGTTCATTTTAATATATTTTAAATATATATTTATGAGCTGAGGATGTTGTCTGAACATTTGAAAAGCATGAAAACAGATAAATAATTAAATTCCAGTCATGCATTTTTCTAGGAGGTGCTGATCAGGTCAGTTCATATCTTAATTCCGGACATGATTAGATAATTCTTTAATAACTTCTAGCTTCTCTGAACATTAATACTTGGCAAACGTTATGTTTTTTTTTTCAAGAAGTCTTTCATTTGATAAATTGCACAAAACAGTTATTAATATTGTTGAGAATGATTCTTTTGCCTGCCTTTGCTATCATAGATGCCAAACTTTTCCTCAGGCTTACACATTAAAATGAATAAACATTAAACCACCTTTTGTTAATGCAAGGAAAACCCAGATTTAACTCTGACATGAAAAGGAAAAGGGAAGTAAACAAACTCTCTCCTTCCCACCTGTTGCAGCATTATGATGATGCTAGTTCCGTACAAGTAACCATCTGCATGTATGATTAACGCAAAAGGGGAACGAAGTACAGACAGGCAGTTGCGGTATGGCCAGAAGCATTTCAGGTGATTAATAACACTATATTTGAAAGAAAACAAATGGGGAAAGGGATTTTGCAGTCAACTTTTAAAAAGTGAATTTTTGGTAATCACTGAGAATAAAGTAACACTTTTAGAAACATTTGAGTACAAAACAGAAATGGCTTTGTCATTACATGGATTATTTGGTATTGGTTTTTATACTAGATGTGTTAAGATACCATTGCCATTTAGTGTAATATCACAGCAGCAGGCATAGTACTTACATTTAATCAAAATCTAACCAGTTTTAATAAAAGTGAACAAGAAAAATAAAGAAAATCAAAATGTCAAGGCCCAGATTCACAGCTGGTATAAACATTGCTTCAGGGTTTACTGGGCTGTTACTAGCTTTCATCCAAAATGTGTTTCAGGGTGGGCCACATAATTCACTGACCATTTATACCACAGCCCTCCCATTGATTTCACTGACTTCAGTGCAGAAACCATGAAAATGTTTGCAGGGAGACTCCTAAAAACAAGTTTTTCTAATATGTTTTACAGGTTTTCCACTGACAATATTCTTAAAGGCAAACCACAGAGCACTAACTTGTTGGCTCTTATTCAATGGAAATATATTAATGTAAATACTTGGAGAATCAGATTCCAGTGCAGACCTATAAAGGTCTGGAAATTCCAATCAAAAAGTGGCAATCAAAATAATCCTGTAATATGCAATTATTATGCCTGACTTGATATTAGATAAAATAGGGACCAGAGGGACCAACATAACATATAAAAAAATTATATTTTTTCTTAGATTATTGGGAACTATATACGTTGTTGGTAAAGGTTTGCATGCTAAATTCTACTGATCATGTCCACAGATAGTTTTCAGTTGTAAAATTCCACAATAATATAAAACATGAAATTATAAATTGTGGATTATAACCATAATGGCTAGGTTCAGACATTGCAGTAAACCAAAAACAAACCTTTTTATGAGTTTATCATAATGCATGAACCCAGTCTTAGTGTCTTGGAAGAATCCACCCATTCTTTTTGCAAACCATGATATGGGTGATTGTGAATGTGATATGTCAACCCAGGAAACTGTGATCTAATCAACAAAACATAAAATCAGCACAGCCAATCATTATATTAGCATTGCATAGAACTCATAATTGATAATTCTTCAACAACATATAATGTGCTCTATTTAGCTAGATAGATAACATGGGGTCCACAATATGTGATTCTCCAGATTTTGCTGAACTACACCAGTAAACCTAAACTGATCATGCTGCTTGGAATTCAGCAACACCTGAAGAGCCACTCATGATATAACATAAGATCATCTATCCTGACTTGATTGTTCCAAGCAGAACTTTTCCACACTATCTACTACTTAATCCATTTAACTGGAGATGGTAGAGGTTCAGATAAAAGTCATCAGTAGAAAAGTTTATATTCTAACTTCTTAGATATGGGTTTCCTAGCCACTATCAAGTATGATAATAATAATTATCTGTTTGGTGAGCATGTCTACAGGTTTGATGCAACACAATAAGCCATTAAGCTAGCCAATTTTCTTAAGCAGACTTTTTGTTTTTGTTTTTTTAATCTGTAGGAAGTCTCAAAATTAATATCCAGTGATGGCAAATCATAGCTTATCATGACTAGGATCAAATGCCATTAACTTTAAGTGGACTTTAAATGATTGCTGAAGAACATGATTATTGTTTTTTTCCTTCAACTTTTATGAGTAGCTAGTGATAATTCAAGAACAGTAAAAAATGTATTTTATAAACATTTGGCCACTTCAAAACAGCTTCTCAGCTCAGTGGAGCATGAAATGTTTCCACTAGATGGGAAAAGAGGGTTTGAAACTCATGCACAGGGAGAAATTCTGAAACAAAGCAGCTGGCAGAAAGTCCCCCCTCCCCCCCATTTGAGTGTACTGACTAATTCAGATGGGAACCCATTCACATATTCTAGTCAGAATGAAAGAGGTTCATTGCTTTCTATGTGATTAACAAAATTTGTAGCTTTACTCTAAATAATCTAGAGAATTAAATGTAGCATTTGAGTTATATGTAAGTGCCAAGCATGGATTCACTGAAGAATGAGTAAAACTTTATGAAAATTACTGCAGTTTCAGAACATTACCGTCCAGTATTCAGTTAGAAGTGCTTTTTACAAAGGGTATTTTTGACACAGGAAGTTATTTCACTATCTTTTGTATCCAGTTTTTGTTTGTTTTAAAATCTGCCAAAATTGCATCATCTCAAATTTAATTAATTGAAGCAGAATAAATAAAAATTCAGTGAAAGCATTTGGAAGTAGAAAGTGTTATAAATTACAAGTAACATTACTACAGGCTGAGTATCATGCAAACAAGTATTAAATTCCATTAGGCCTACTCAGTTTCAACGATTAACTTGGACTTAATCCCCTAGAAATAATCACCTGAAGTTGAAATGATCATATGATAGGAAATACTTTTGTAGCAATAAAAATCAGACTTGAAAAAAAGAGCATTAGGCTTCTAATGAAGTTTGCTAGTATGAATGCAGTTTATGAACGTATTATTTTATATTGGCAAAAGAAGGGGAAATGTTCAGCAGAGAGGTAAGTAACAGATGAATAACTACTGTACCTCTATGTATACTTCTTTGCATATCTGTCTACATCTCCTTTGATATCTCTTTATCACCCACACTTTTGTTTTTAGATTTCTATCCACCTTTCATCCAGAAGCTCAAGGTGACCCTCAAAGCAGTCCATCCTCCATTTTCTTCCCCAGAACAACAAGCCTCTGAGGTATGTTAAGATGAAAGAGAGAACAACTGGCCCAAAGTTGTCAACTAACTTTCCATGGCTAACAAGAGATTTGAACCTGCATAGTGGAAAAAATAGTATCTGGTCAGCACTAGCTCCAATAATATTTTACCTTACACTATGTAGATTTACAAGTGAATGTATATGTTAAGAGTATGCACGGGCACATATATGCCCATGCAGAAGCAAGCAATACACCTTTATGTACTTGTAATAAATACCTACAACACAAAGCCTGAAACATAAAGGGAAGGAAACCAGGGCCAGCTGTGCTCAACAGGAACAGACAGAATTAGCAGTTATTTCCTTTCACACTGAGACATCTATTAACTAGCCTCTGGCATTTTTTCCAGTTGGGATGCAATGTTTGTAATTAATTAAGTTAATTTGTTCACAGCAAGTTGCCAGAACTGCACAAGAGAAAAGTACAAAGTGAAAAAGTACCCAGTGGGTAGCCTTCTGGTTTTACACTCTGAATGCCACAGGTGAGAAATTCCTTTTTAATGATTGCAATTTACTTCATGAATCCCTTCTTTTTTCCATTGCCTTTCATTTCTAGAGTTACATGCTGGGCTTTGCAATGTAAAGTGGATGATAAGGACAGCCCTGCCCTCCTTACAACAAATATGAGGCACAAGGGGGTAAGTATTAAATGTAGAGGGAGTAATAATAATAACCTAATATATAGGGCTGTCCAGAATCACTTTGTTTGAGTTGGCAACTATAAATCCATGAACTAAGTAAATAAGTCTATCTTAGCTTGTCCTACCAATCAGTCCTTCCAGTTTCCTTCCTTCCTTTGCATGCCACTCAGAAGCAAAGTAAGCTTCCTGAACCTACCAAGAGCTGACCTTAAAGATACAAAGCATGATTTCTGTGATCTTAGAAGCATGTCTAAGAATGGTTTGTTAGGCTAAGACTGGTCACTCAGATGTTTGGGACAATAACTCTCAGAATTCCCACCCAGCACATCTGCCAGATTGAAGAAGAGGAAGTTAAACTGTTAGTGCAGTATTGCTCACTAGGATCCAGACTTAAGGAAGTGTTTTTCTTTCAGAAAGCCATATTTTCCTTATCCAGGATGATTGTACCATACATAAAACTAATCCACAGCTATGATGAATTGATCAGAAAAACAGCCTGGTAGTTCTGACTTATCATATTTTTGTTCTACCATAGTGAGTCAGCTAATTGTCCTTTATTTTTGTAGCAGTGGTCATTTGACAAGTTACCCTTTATGTTCACTTTTCACTCTGTTCTTCTACTTAAAAAAAAGACCTCAGAGTGAGCATTTCAAGACAGTTAGCTTGCAAGGATTCAGAAATCTTTTTAGTATCTCAGTGAAGTGGCTATGAAAGATCATTCAGAGATTTGTGGGAAGATGGCATCAATGTGTATATGATATTTACCTCAATCTCCCTGTTCCATTTAAAGCAGGCAAAACAGTGTCTAAAGGTAGTACTGGCCTGGCCTAGAGTCACTAAATAGAGAATAAATCCTTACAAGATGATGGAATGGAAGAATGACCTATTCTAGGCAAGGCTGCACTTCTCTGAGGGCACTTAGATGCTCCTGGACCTCCTCTGTTTCTGGAAGCTCTTGTGGCCACAGTAGTTGAGAACTACAGCCAGTAGACCCTTTCTAGAATGGGATAATTTAGGTATAATGATCCATGCTTTAATAAACTTGTATTTACTTTTGCTTTGTAACCAATTCTGTAAATCTGTGTGTACTGAATCTAATTTAATAAGTCTACTCATAAGTAGCTCCCATTTAGCTCAGGAAGACCAGCTGTCAAGTAAGTGTGTATTAGATTGCTTCTCTAAACTTCACAAATAATGTGATGATTCTACCATTCCTGATTACATTTCCCATTGTAATCTAGATAACAATCTATACATGCTCTATTAGAGTGAAGCATGCTGTTTTTCAGGCACTGTAGAAAAAAACCTTGTTTTGAAAACTTTTTACCTTGTGAAAATATTTTAACATCAGAGCCTGAGAGGAAACTGCTTAGAAGTTATAAGAAAATCTAGATAAATTATGGACATAGACAACAATAGTAAGTAACATCTTCTTTATAATATTTCCACTATGGATTAAACTTATATTTGGATTCACAATGATACTTTAGCACATAGAAGCATTCCATGCTGGGAGGATAAAGAAACCTGACTCGTTTTTAGTTAGCCCTATAGCACTAATCTTTAGGACATGAAATAGGTACAAAATTCATCTTCTAGCAACTGAAATTAAAAAAGGCATACAGGTTGTCCTTGATTTACGGCCACTTGTTCACAGACTGTTCAAAGTTAAATGGGACTGAACGAATGGTGGTTACGATTGGTCCTTGGAGTTCTGGCCATTCCAGCACCCCCATGGTCATGTGATCGCTATCTGGGTGCTTGGCAACCAGCTCACACTTACGACCAGTTGCAGTGCCCTGCAATCACTTGATTGCTATTTGCAACCTTCCCTGCTGGCCTCCCCAGAAAGTTAATGGGGAAGCCAACAGGGAAGGCTCCGAGTCATTGGGGTAAAACTCCCCCACCCATACATCTTTCCCAGCTCCTCTGTGCTCAAGCTGTGCCAACCACCTGAGCAACCCTATGCACCTCCCTCACACCTCCACACACCCTCCTGAAACTCTTGCTCACCCTCATGCATCCACCCCCACCTGGCAACAGCCACTTACCTACCTGCCAGCATGCTTGTGAGCCACCTGGGACTTGTATCTTCCTACCAGTTTCCTCATTGACTTGGTTGTGGGAAGCTGGCAGAAGTTGCCTTGCCTAACAACTGTGGGATTCAGTTAATGACTGCAACTGGGATTGCAGGGACTGCCACTGTTAAGTGATGCAGTCACACTTTATGACCACATTGCTTAGCGACAGAAATTCCAATCCCAATTGCCGTTGTAAGTCAAGGACCATCTGTATAAGGAATCCTTGATTTTATTATTGAACAAAAAAGTGATGTCCAGGTATATGTGCTAGAACTATATCTTAGATTTCTTTTTCTTTCAGTCTTTTTTCTTAATAACATGTATACATACAACATGGTAAAACAAAACAAAACTTAGTTTGTATTTTCATGCTGACTGCTATTGCAGAAATTTCTTCAGCAAACTTCTAAATAGGTTGCTATCATTGCATAATTTATTATATTCTGTTGTTGTTTTTTATCCGCACTCAATTGTTACCGATTCTGCGGCGACTGCCTGGACGAGTCCCTGCAGTTTTCAAGGCAAGGTGTTTCGGGAGTGGTTTGCCATTGCCTCCTTCCTAGAGCAGAGCCCAGCTGGCAAGCGCAGGGAGGCGGGATTTCCGTTGCTTCTCGCCTTTTTCGGACATGCGCGGCTTCCATGTTACCGGTAACTGCTCCCTTCTCCCGTGCAAGCACCACCAGCATTTTTCCTCCCACCAGGGTGAGAGTACCCACTTATCTACTCATGTAAGTTTTCGAGCAGGAGCTGGGGAGGAAGCAGGAGCTCACTCTGCTGCACGGAGCTGGGCTCGAACCACTGAAGTGTCGACCAATAACAAAACTTCCATTGATAAAAACTTTCTTGCCTAATATCACTCATTTTAGGGCTGTATTTACTTCAAAAATGTCATTCTCTTATTCTTGTCTATTTCTGTATTTTTTTTATTGGTTTTAATTTTTTTTTAAACTTGTGAACTGCCCAGAGTCATTGGGGGTTGGGCAGTAAATAAATTAAATGAATAAATAAATAGGAAGAAATGCTTTGGACCTCTTATGAACAGCATACCTCTCTACAGTTCATTAAAATAGCCCAACTTTTTTTTCCTGCTTTCTGAATGAGCCTGGAAAAAAATGCTAATGTATTAACAAATCCTCAATTTGAAATTAATGCTTTCAGGGCAATAGCATCTTTTTCTCAGCCTCATATGGAAAATGATAGGCTGCTTCAACAAATAACACAGAGATGCAGTGGTTTTACTTGCAGAAAGTCCAAATATTTTCAAACCATGCACAGCCTTATATATTCCATGTCTTAAACTCATTAAAAGGGCCACTTAGCTCTGCTGGGCTTATAATTGGGTTTTTCCCCTCCTTATACAATGAAATGTGGAAATAATTGATAGTGAAACCTTTGACTCCATACTGTCTGTGACACATCTCTAACAAATGCTTATATATATGCATGAGAATTAACTTCACTAGATCAGAAAGTTTCTCATCTAAATTCCTGATAATAGATTCCTGCTATTATATGTATTGTTGTGTGCATGTCAATGCATGATGCAGGTGTGTATTTTGACACAAACACAATTCAGCATTTGTTCCTTCTGATGCGTTTAAATACACACACAGTCAGATTCAAATTCACAAAGGTGTTTCAGAGCATGTAGGGGTACTCACATACCACCTATCGGCAACTGCTTAAAGAAGCTTCAACTTTTCCCAGGATTGTGTGGCTACACTCTACAGCTCAGCTAATTGTGATCCCAGGAAGAGATGCATTTGATTTAAGAAGGCAGGTGCTGTCTGCTCACCCAAGTGCACTGAAGCACCTTTTTCCTTTTGAATCCAAAGCCCTGCACAGCCCTAATATAGACATTCATAAAATGTTATTTCCCCAGTTACTTCATAAAGAGATGCCTGACATCCCTGTATCTAATGCATCTGTGCAAAGCAAAGTGTTTTCCTAAAGATCCACTGTCTCATAGTGCATGTTCAGGCAGAAATTCAACAGAAATTCCACAGTCTGTTTGAGGAAATAGATTTGTGGAAGAACTGTACAGTCTCTTCAAATTCTAGCCAAATAGCAAACATATAATAAGGAGAGCTCCTGCAAATCAGTATGAAGTGAGAAATTGCCTTTCTAAGTTAAACTTCCACCTATTTGTCCTACAGATACAGTGAAATACTGTACAGTAACCTATTAAAGGAAAATGCTACTAAGAGATCGAATTGCTACTGAAGGTTCAAACTGATCTGGATTGCTGTTCTTATTCTCTAGATCTCTCATTTTCCACTTTAGGAAAAAATAGTCTCATGCGTACAATAAGACAGAAAATTTAGCATCAACATGTTTTATACTATGCAGTTTCAAAACAACTGGAGGCTGGCTTTTGGTGATTCTGTGTTTGACAGTGGTTGCAGCTAGGTCACATGTAAAAATTATGTGGTTGCTTCTGATCTGACCTATCTTTCTGCGCTACAGAAACAGCAAAATGTATTTAATCTGTGATAGTTATGGATCACTGTACACATGGATGTGATTAATAATAATTTGAGGTTGGTTAGAACTCATCTAATTTTTTTAAAAAAATCAAGAATCTATCCTCTGTTTTTTATGTTACACATTTTGCAGGAAGTAGGTATTTTTCAGCATTTTCCCTAAAAATGAATATCTGATGTTTAAGGTCCACTTTCAACAGTTCTTGCTATAACTTTGGACAGATTCAACAGCTCCATATAGTTTCAATATTTTCTTTTGTTTTCCACAACAGTTTTATCAATGTATAATTTTTTATTTATGAGCAATAAAATGAGTGGGACACTGTTAAATTTCTACTTGAAATGTATATAGGATGGCAAATTATGCCGTATATATCTGTGTGCATTTGTGTAGGCTGTGTGAATTTAGAGATAAGATGAGAAACAGCTATTGCAAATGCATCTCTCTCTCTCTCTCTCCCTCCCTCCCTCTCTCTCTTGACAATTGACTGTTTGTGGTGTCCTGATTTGATACATGGATATTTAGCTGAAGAATGTTTACAGCTAGTGTTAAGTTGTGATAAAATACTAAGTTTTACTTTTAATGAGCTGCTTCTTTCTGTTGAATATAATGTAGTAGAAAGAGCATAAAATAGTTTATTTTTGAGAATCAGGTTACTTAGCTGCATAAATCTACATATGATTTACCTGGGGGAGGACAGGTTTCATTTATTAATGATATCAGTCTCTGCCAATATTCTCAAGTGGTTATTTTATTGCTGCACTGTTCCACATAGCCTGAGTAACAGTTAACAAATGCTGATGTTTGCAGTGCATGCAAATCCAATCAGCTCTTTTTATTGCTACTAGGTAATGAGTGATCTTCACATTGGGGAAGGGGCTCATAGCTATGCAGGTCCAAGGTTCAGGTTTGGTTTCAGTAGGCTGGGATAGAAAATGCTCCTGGCTGAAATCTTGCATTACCAACTGTGTGGCCTGTACTGAACCAGTTGATAAGACAGCTCAGTTGGAGCGTGACAACTTAGTATGTTTGCCTCTTATACTGGACCTATGGCAGGACATCTCTGTGTAATGCATTTCTTTACAGCATTAGCCACATATAGTGTATCTTTTTCCATATCATTTCAAGAGTTACATGTAGAGTGTTGACATCTAGAATATTTTGGCTATGTCTTACAAAAACTTCTCAAAGAGGAAGTTCCATACAGTAGTTATGCTAGACCCTGCTTCTGTAAAACAGGAATAACACAGAATAATAAGGATTAATGTTTCATAGGACTGTATTTATATCTATATGCTATACCTTCTTCAAAAAGCATTCTGAAGAAGTGCTTGTACCAAATATTAGTAGAGTACTTCTCTGCTTTTCACTAAAGTATCCTGACTTTTCCACATTTCTATATGAGTCTAAAAAAAGGTGTGGCTGCTTTAGAGCAATGGCATTTTTTAAAGTTGTTACAGAAACCTGGAGAAATGAGTAAAAGGGAGATGCTACACTCCTGCAAGGCCCAAAACATTTCTTCTAAATCATATTTAAAGCATGCATGATAGATAGATAGATAGATAGATAGATAGATAGATAGATAGATAGATAGATAGATAGATAGATAGATAGATAACTTCCAGAAGTTTGTAGGCAATATGTTATATCCAATAATGTCTTTCTATTTCTATAGTGGAATCCTACAATGAAATGGATTCTTCCAGACAGCTTGAGGGCCCGTGCTGAAGCAGGCTTCAGATAAGTATGAATGAATGGAATAGGAAAGAGAAATTCTAACAAAATACCCCTCTGCTCTTATAATGTTGAATGTATTCTTCTGTATGCGTAACGTGATTTATTAAACAATATATATTTTCAGTTTAATGTTGTGGGATTGATAAATTGCACGCTTGAGCTAAGAGAGCCAGCATGGATTAACGATTAAGGTGCAGGATTAGAAGCAGGGAGATCCAGATTCTCATTCTTCCTTAGGCATGGAAGCCAGCTGGGTATCCTTAGACTAGTCACTCCCTCTCAGCTCATATCTGCATCCTTTGAGGTAGGCCAGGTCAGGAAATAGACTCCAGAGAAATACTAAAGTTCTATTGATATAGGCTATAGTAACAAAATTCTGAAAACCTGAAAGCATTTTTTTCTCCCTCCTATTGTACCAGATAAGTTAAGGCAGAGTCCATTTAAATTTCTTTTTAAAGTTTTCGTCTTTTCCCAGGCTTAAACCACATTTTGCTTACTGTTACATTCTTTCTCCAGTATCATCTCTGTGGTTGTTTAAAGTCAGATAAACTATGCCCTTCATTGCATTATGCATTGATAGCTTTGTTATAAGAACTAGGTGAATGTGGTGCAAAAACAAGTGTACCCTGAAGCCATGAAGGACAAACACTAAGAATAACATCAAGCACATGTGGGAGATAAGCATTTTTTCTTTAAAAGCTCCGTTTATGTATATTCGATGCTCCTCTTTAAAATGGAAAGCTGACCTGTCATCATCTTTCTCTTTGAACTTCTCACTTATTCTGAACAGTGCACAAATGTCATTGAAGAAAAATATATACTTCTAGTAATATTGGAACAGTGCACTATATTATTTCATATGATGTCGAGAGAAGGTTTGGGAGAGTACTGATGACAATAAATCAATATTTTCTATCTTAGAATGTTTTCATTATAAACTCTTCTCCATCTTGTCTGGAATGATGCAAACCTGCCCCCAAGAGTATGATACCAAGTGACAGATTTTATTTCAGGCCAATTGTCACAAATGGTTGGCCTTTCTCTTTCTAAGCATGAGAAGGCCTCAGAGAAAGGAGTAGGAGTTAAGGTGGTGGATTTTGTTAAAAAAAGAGAAAGTGAAATGGTTTTTGGAAGATTTAGGTACAAACAAGAGGTAAGTTAGGCTACTGAATTCATATCTAAGTTGATATAACATCAATAATACAGTGTTTATCAATCATTCAGTTTCATAACAGGGGATATTTTTGCATTAATTAAAAAATCCCTGCATCTCTAATTAGGTGATAAATTTAGATTTTTTTTTACTTACTAACTGTTCTATATGGGAGGCAAGCCACTGAAGATTGGTAAGATTCCAGGCTTAGTGAAACACTTAAGATGTCATGTAAAAAGGAGAGATGATATTATTTAATGAAAGCAGGAGGAAAAAGTAAAACACAGAGGAAGGAAAGAAAAAACCAGTGGCTGAGGAGGAGGAGGAAAAATAGAATAATGAACAGGAAGGAGAACAAAAGGTGTGGGATGAAAAGGTAAGAAGGTTGAGAGAAACAGAAGCTGAAATATGGAGGGAAAAAAAAAAAAGCAGAGCTAAAATGTGAGCTGGGAAACACCAGTAACCCAGAAGAGGAGACACCAGGGCCTGGCAGAAGGCAAAGGAAAATCTCAGCTGATCTGATTTTAATTGGATTCATCCCTATTACTATAAACCGTGGTATCAGGTTGGGTATCCAGACATCTACATAGTTAGATGTGGTACACATGAAACAGCTTGATAAATTTGAGTGTGAGTAGATAGTTATAAAAAATGTATGTTTGTTATATTTCCACTCAGTTTTGAAATACTGAGGAATTCTGTACACTGAAGAATAACCTATCATTACATAGAACTATGTCAAATAATCAAAGACTTAACAAAGATTGCTTAAAGGACAATTTGTTCAGACCCATGTGGGAAAACAAGACTCTCCCATTAAAGTGTTATGACCTGTTGCATAATAATGGGCTGAGTGAGATCCAGGGATGCCCTGGGTCAATGATGGGGCCTACAAATGCAATTCTGTAGTGGCATACTATAGCCAAGCTGAAAATCCAACTAGATTGTAATACCATAAAATGTAATTTGTTTGCTGGATTTATATCATTCAGAAGTTAAAAGCAAACATTCCTAGTCCATGCATTTTCCCCAAACCCTGTGAAGCAGGTTGGGCTGAATGAGAGTGTCTGTCCCAAAGTCATCCAGACACCTGCCATGGTTGAAGGTGGACTTGAACCCAGATTACCTTGGCACCAGTCCAGCACCTTAACTACAGTAGCTCTCTTGCTTCCTTTAATGAATAACTGGTGTATGTGTGTGAGATGTGTTTATAAATCTGAACTAAGATGTGGCACAAAACATGTGAGAGTTAAAACCTTTCTCAATATCCAAATTACTTTGCTATTGATTTCCATGTATTTTTTTAATAGTATTTGTTGATACTATAAGTGCTATTTTTAATGCAGTTAGCACTACAGTGACATAACCTGAAGATTGAAATGGGTGTGGATGAGGAAGCAGGTAAAGAAATCAAAGCAGACTAAAGCAACCATATCATATTTTTTTTAAAAAAAATCAACAACAAAGCATATCTAAAATACGGATTAAAAACAGTATAATATCAATGGTATTCCAAGAAATTGCCACTAAAAAAGATCCCTTGTAGGCTATGTAAATACTGGAAACAGTTGTCCTCCTTGGTTCCTCAAGGTAAAAACAGCAAAAAAAAAAAGGCCATGTTGAATTATCACTAAATATCTACATCTTCTCAGGGTATAGAAAAGTGTGGTTCCCATTTTGACTGACTGACATCAGCCCTTTGCAGACATTTGCCTAAATGTGTAGATTCCCAAACATTAACTTAACTTAAGCTAGGGTCATGAAAACTGGCCTGAACCCTTAAACACACATACCATTGGTCCAGATTGTGCCATGCTAAACAGCAATACATATTAAATTAGGGTTGTAACAAACGTACATTATGATCTTTTTGGAAAAACACTGCTTTGGGGAGAATCTCAGAAGTCTTGTCATACACAGAATACAAAATGGAACCCTCCATACTTATGGAATTATGGTTACTTATCAAAGAGTTAGGGTAAGTTTAATTAGGTTCTGTGTTTCTTTCTCAAGATAACTTTATCTGATTTAGCCCAAACATTTACTTTGAAAAATCTAGTATTAACTTTTATTAGCTTTTTATAAAAGGAGAGAAGTAGGCTATAGAGAAGTGAGAATTTCTGTATTTAAGAACATCAAAACCAAAGAATGCTTGATCTACAATTCTGGATCAATACATAGATCAGAACTGTCATACATGTCTGAATGTGGCAGTGTAGTTCTTGGTAATATAAATTAATAAAAACAGATGTTCAAAAGTGAATACACACACACACACACACAAACCATTTTGAGAATGTTTTTAATGAAAGTTAATGCAAGGGTGAAAAAGAAGAAAAACATGTGAGCATGATACAAACTGGAAAAAAAGGTAGATATGACTGCTTGGATTTGTGGTGTATCCTGTTTCATTGTTTACTTTAAAATTCTGGGACTCCATACATAGGATTACATGCATAATTGCATAATTTAATTTCTCCCCACTCTCAGAATAAATGCCCTTTGGACTGAATTTTCTTGACACATGAAAGAAAAAGTATGTGAATTAAGTAGAAGGAAGTATTTATTTCTTTTTCTACTGGACGGAAGTGATTCTTTTTCTTTGCTTGCCAACTATATGGTCAATTTAATTTTGGTATTGGCCTGTGTATACCAATTTAATTTTGGTATTGGCATGATACCTATGCATACCTCTTTTAGATTGTAGAGAACATATAATTTTCGTTTCAGGACTGTATTAACGTGTCTCCTGCTTTGTTTTGTACAATGATGCCAACTTTCTCCATTATTCCTGATGCTAGTTTTGCTCTGACTTTAGCATTCCAATCTCCTGTAATTAATGATGCCTTTTTAGGTGCTATGTCAACAGTTCATTATAAAACTATTAATTTTTTTCCTTCCTTACTATCTGTGATTAGAACATAGGATTGGATCACTGTAAAACAGATTGACTTGCCTTTTTGAAAGCCTGTTTGCAGGATCACAAGCAAATGATTCATTACGAACACAGGAGACAGGTGAAAACCTTCCACCCAGAGGGAGTGGCTTCTAGTCTGGCACATCACATGGTTGGGAGAAAGAGAGAGAGACCAAGAATATGATGCTTGATTTCAATATAAACAAGGTTTGCATTTGATACATGGCAATCGCTGGGATTCTTTTGTAATTACTTTCTTAATTTTCAACAACAACAAAAACATCTACTTATTGGAGCTATTGCAGTGTTTCTTAGCTGGCTGAGAGAAACCTGATAGGCTGGACTCAAATTGAGGTCATTTTCTCGTTGTTCGGGTTGTATCCAAGCACTAACATTGACGCTCTTTAGTTAGTAATGATAGCCATTCCTTTTATTTTATGATTTCCATGTCAATAGTAGAAGATCAGATCCTGCTCTGATGTGAAGTGACCCATTACAGTTCATTTCATTTCATTGATTCCCAAAATCTCAATGTTCAAAGTTGACATTTCAGCTTTGACATCATCAAATTTGCCTTGGTTCATGGTTCTGACTTTCCATGTACCAATAGTATGCTTATCTTTGCAGCATCAAACTTTGCTTTTGCTTCTGGACACATCAACAGCTGGAAGGACTTTCAATTTTAATATGTCCACATCATAAGCACCAGTACTTTCCCTTTGCTTTTCTCTAGCAACATATTGGATACCATCCAACCTGAAAGTCTCATTGTCCAATATCATACTGATGTTGTTTTCGTTGTGAACATCCATTTGGTTTTCTTGGAGCAAGACCAGAGTGCTACCATTGTCTCTTCCAAAAGTGCTTTTTCAAGAAGCCAAGAAGTTATAGACCTCGTATTCAAGGCTATATTGTATGAAGCATATTATTTACGGATAACTGAACCCAATATAAAGATGACTGGCTTCAGTTCTGAATCCCATTTGAACTATAAACTACAAGACAAAGGATTCAAATCTATGGTTATGATTCAGGCTTGAAAAATAGTAATTTAAATGTGCAAGTTGAACTCAAGCTCTTATATATGGGACTGTTTCCATTGCCCAGTCCTTTACAAATCAATTTGAGCCAACCTATGATTACCTTCACTACTGATCAAACACAGAAAGAACAAATAGAGAACTCCATTGACTAATAATAGGTTAGAAAAGAAGACTTGTAATTTTTTAAGTGCCTCCCCAAACCTGGTCAGCTATATCTTGTCCTACATCAAGAAAAGGATCCTGGATCTTCTCAACCTTGCATTCAATGAAAAAAGGAAAAATAAAATAGAAATGGCTAAAATGCCTCTCCTTATCCATCTTTCTTGTACATATTGTACAGTTTTGTCTTGCTACTTTAAAAAAAAAAATCTGGATAGGTGGTACAAGGGAAAACCATCCTACTGTGAAGGCACCATTCCTTCTGTTTTTATTTAAAAGCCCTGGTGAGCTGCAATGACAGCAGGGTAGCTTGCCAGCAATTTTGCAACCAAGAGCATTTCCTAATAGCTGTAACCATGGTTGCAAGGTGCTACAAAGGCTGGGGTGGAGAATAGGGAGAGATTTATTCTAAACAATGCCTACAGACAGGCAACAAGAACACAGTGCTGAAGGCTGCCTTTGTGTGTATGTGTGAGTGTAGGGGAAATAGTCATGAAGCTACAAAACTATTCATCCTCCCTGACTATCCACAAGGCAGTTGGTTTAAAAAAAAAAAAAGGATAGTGCTTTACTATCTAGAGGAACTGCAAAGTGATCTGTGTACAGAATGCAACATGAGCTGAAAGCTAAGAGCTAGAAGATTTGCTGATTAAAGAGTTCCAGCCAGTAGGAAAACAGACCATACAGGATCTGAGTTTAGCAAAGAAAATAAGTTTTTTTTCCTGCCTTGGGCTATCCCATAGCTTAACTGTAGTAAATCAGTTGGTTGTGATTGGAGTGGTTTATAAGTCCTGCCAATGAATGAATGAAATGAAATGAAATGAAATGAAATGAAATAAATAATATGATGGAACCAAATTTCACTGACATTTTCTTAAAGCATATGCTTATTTGTTCCCCTTGGTAAATCTTATTTAACCAGCTGAGACTCCAGACTGGGAAGAAACTTTTTGTAGGTCAACACTCCCTTTTCCTATGACTGTGTTAGTTCATCTCACATTTTTAAAAGCAAAGTAAAATTGAGTAGAAACCCTTCATTGGGTTTACAGATTAATGTGTATTAGAAACTGGCTGCCTGAAGCAAATAAATATAAATAGAAGTAGCACACATTAAATTAGAAATAATCTGTAGATTATTGGCCTTTAATATTAGAGTGGACTGCAGACTTTTGTGTGGGTGGCTAATTCTAAAAATAAACAAAGCAATATCTTCTTAAACAACTTTTTTGTTCCAATTGGAACTAGAAACTATCATGCTTGGTAATATATGCACCTGAGATTTCTCTTAAGTATTAAATAGTACTGAAAAAAAGCCAGACTTTTCTCCCAACTGTGCACTCCTTCTTCTCCTAAAAAAAAGTTAACTTTTTCATTTGCATAGCAAAAGATTCAGGATGAACGCTGGCATTGAGGTGGAATAAATTTAATTAAATAGAAGAACAAAATCCTCATTTCTCTGTGCTTGATTAGGAGCTCTTTAGTTGTGAATAAGTGAACACAGCTAAGATGCTAGTTGAATACACTGGGGGAAATATTTTAGAGTGATTATGGCTCTTGAGCAAGGACAGCTGGATACCCAGAGCTACCATCTGGATTGAAATTCATAAATGATCCAGAAGTAGATATGTAAAATAGCTCTTGAAAAATAAAAATGCATTTGCCAAGGCAACCTCTTCTAATTCTATAACTAGATTTGCTGGCTTTTAGGAAACATTCCTCTATAATTAATAGGATTTCATTTGTTAATCGTATGTGGCAAATGAAATATTTTTAAGCCTTCCACCTGAACCATACATACTTTAGTGGACCCCATTTCTACTGTGGTTCTAGGACATTGTTAATAAGCTGGTGCAAATTGGCTGAACGTGATTTGAAATGTAATGCAGGTAGGGAATTAGTCCATCAGCATGTTAGATGAATCTCTCAGCAGGTGGCAGCGTGTGGCTGACCTTCTTATGGCTTGAAAGCTAAGCAGTAACAGGCTTGGTTAGTACTCAAATGGGATTCTACCAGGAAATTGCAGGGCTGTAGACTATACTAGGAAATTAAAGTGGAAAAAATAATCCCAGAAGAAAGCAACGACAAACCACTACTATATTATTTCTTAGAAACTGCATCCCTTTGTTCATAAGTCTCCAAAAGAGACCTGAAGGAGACTTTATTTCATCTTTAGTGAATTTTAGAGAATGCATGCCTGTGTTCAAATTTTTAAAAGTTCATGGTTAGAAAGAAAGAAATCTGAAGGAAAAATATGCACAAAACCATGCATATAAAAGAATGGGATCACAAACATGCATTTTCTGGATAATTTCAAAGAAGCCATTCTATTTGTGCTTGATCCCAAAAGACAACTAGTTATGTCAGCAGTGCAAGACAGTCAAGACAGAGAAGGAATTAGAAAGATAGGCCATGTATGCCACAGCTGATATAAAAAGGTCAGAACTCCCATCTCAGCCTGGAATAATTTGTTAGCAGCTGTTAATCAGAATGTACTTCCTTCCTTCCTAGAATAAAACTCACCAGGAAGACCATACAATTTAATTTTTCCACAATGTCAAATGTTAACATAATTTCCTTTGGATGTATTTAGAAAAGTGAATTTCCATTTCTTCCATACTATATAGTAAATGTTCCATGACCTACATTATCAAAGAGTTAATTTTTATCCATCTTTACAAATATCTTCATATTCTGGATTTTTCATAAAAAGATGACTCATTCCTATTTTATAGTGTGATTTTACCCTCTTACTGTAGTTACTAGCTTCTGTATGCGAGTGCTCATTGGGGTTTGTTGCAGATTCACTGACAGATTAATCTTCACTTGACCTGTTAACCAGTGGTTTTGATCTAACAGAAATACAGGATTAAAGATAGAAGTAGTTTGTTAAGCAAATTTGTTTATTTATTTTCAACAGTAGTAGTTCTGATCAATTGTTATTGTCATCATTTGAGGGTTTGTTATTGTTTTTTTTTTGCTGTTGTGATGATCGTGATAGATACCATGCTAAAGTTTTCCATTTTTAAAATAATTGATATTTCATATATATATATAAAGAATCTTTGATCTAAAACCTTATAAAATTGGAAGTCTGGTGGTTCATATAATTGCCATTACCTCCTACTTTTTTTCAAGTCTGCCCAGCAGACTTCAAGGTCAAGAAGTCAGCATGAGATACTGAAGAGAACATAGAGGAACACACAGAACCAGACAGTTCACTAGGTCCCAGATTTGAGAGTTAAAAGTTAAAACTAATATATTGAATTGGGCTCCTTAACATACCATTTGTTATGCATTGAACATGGGAGTGCCCTTGAATATTGTTTGGAACTTTTCAGGTATGCTTCTGTATCAAGAAGCCAGACCAGCAGAGGACCTACATGGTGGCTCTAAATAGTATTGTGATGAATTTTTATTACACATTTTCCCATTCAATTTAATAAGAAACACATTACTTTCAAATTTGTATGTGCTTCATTTTAAAATCTTTACTCTAGTAATCTGAAAACCCACTTCCTGCACTACAATTATGCTTTACCAGAAAATATTCCTGTACTCTTAAGGCAATTGTTTTCATTTTCTGTGGGTCAACATTATATTAGACAATGGATTTTATTTGTTTTACATGTGTCAAGTGTTATTTACTTGTTGTAAATAACATTCTGTGCATGTACATGAGCACAAGTGTGTATGTAAACTTCTTAGTAATTTTGAAATCTTCCAGATTGGGTAGAACAACAATAACAATAGTTCATAAAATAACTAGGGGGTAGGGAAAGGATTAATTTAAGCTCATTATATATCAGATGGGGGAAATCTGCATTCATATTTATACACAGTTTCATGTGCTGCTGCTTTGCATACTAAATCAATTATGATTAGGGATTGGTGGACCCTTTTCTATTTCTTTTGCTGCAAGACAGATGATAATTATTTATAACCTTGTTGCTTTTTCAGCATGCAATATAGTTTAAAGAAATGGTTTGTGCCTTGATGAAATTGTGCAACTTACATACATATATTATTTGCTATCAATTTTTTGTGGAGTTGAACTGAATGCTACAGTCTTCCTGTAGTTTTTATATCCATTATCACTACCTTTACCTTTATACAGAGGAAAAATACTGACATTCTGCCAATTGGCAGATATTAAATCTTCACATGCATGTTAAATAAGTTGCTTGTTTCATTATTTTATAGCATTCAGTTCAACTCCACAAAAAATTGATAGCAAATAATGTATGTATGTAAGTTGCACAATTTCATCAAGGCACAAACCATTTCTTTAAACTATATTGCATGCTGAATAAGTAACATCTGGGAAGTGTGGTATGGCTTTACACCAGGCAGGGGTGTGTGTAGAGCCAATTTTTTCTCTTCAACATATCACCAAGAAATGTATGTATCTGAAGAAGAACACTTACTGTATGTTTGTTGAAGTAGAGAAAACACATGGTAAATGAACTGGGTAAAATATGAAATGTTTTGTGCAAATATGGAATTGCAGATTGGTTGCTCGATTTGATTAGGTGGGCTGGAAACTTCCAGGTACTACTCAATCAGACTTTTAGACATCAATTTTAAGTCTTATGCCCACAGTATTTTGAATAAGTGGGAGGAATGAGGATTTTGTAAAGGACACAGTACAATACACTGTGTCCCTCTGGAGACTCTAATTCAAGAATACACCAATGGACATTAAGAAAAACTCTTACATCACATTTATTGACTTCATATCTGCTTTGAGAATGGGAGAAATTAAAAAAGACAAACCTTGATAGGCATCATCTTCTAATAATTGAATCACAAACTAACGTTATGGTGAGAATGGGCTGAAAAGAGTCTTTATCAGAACCTATATCATCAAAGAGAGCCCTTTACTTGTTCCCCTTTTATTTAATGTTTATTTTAATCATGCAGTAGCGACCATGAAATCACAAAGCTTTTTCTCCCCCTCACTTAGTGGTGCAAAATCTTGATTCTAATGTATGCTGATAATATGGATCTTCTCCCCTGCATTGAGATTGGCCGTAGAAAATGCTGACCAGATTGAGTGATTGTTGTGAAAGGGAAAAAAAATGAAGATGAATTATGACAAAAGAAAGAAGGGGTCTTGGCAAAAGCAACATCAAACTTAGTGGACAATTAACACCCAACAATGTTTCTTTTTCAAATATCTAGACATCTTCTTTCATAAGTCCCCTGCATAACGGACACATTTATCTGCTGAACTTCCCAATGTACAGTGGAGGCTATCCTGATTTTTTTTTCCCAAAGTATATAATTGTTGCATAGCATGTGTGAGAATAAATAATATGCTTAGTGAATGGTTCAACACTGAGCAAGAAGCAAGACAAAGATACGGGATGACTCCTTAGTTGTATAATGTTTTCATGGACAGATTCAAAAGGATTACTTGCAGTGATAGAACAGTACTGGTTGGGGAATGTACATGTACTTTTTTGTGTGGATGATACTAAGAACCAAAATGATTTGCAGTGAATATTAGATAAATTATATGAGGCAACAAGGAGTACTATCTAATAATCAATGTATCAAAGGCCAAGGTAGTTGTCTTTGACAGGGGAAATGCAGTGAACAACTGTAAGTTATACATAAATGGTGAAAAGCAGGTAGATGAATGTATGTTGATTGTTTATTTAAAAAATGGGACAATGGAGACATTCTAAGATGTGCAAATGCTGTAGAAAAATAGTGGATAGTATTTTTTTGTTACTTACCAAATTGTTTTTGGATAAGAGGCTTCTCTTGCCCATTTTATTATATGTATTTGAGAATTGGGTATGTCAAAAGACATTTAAACATTGAATTTAGTTGGAATGGGGTAATTAAGAAGTGTGTATCTGATAAAACAGTAAGAGAGCGTAAAGATTAAATGGGTGCTAAATGAATATGGCTTGAGTACAAAAGTGAGTAACTATTATGAAAGAAGTTTGTTGAGGTTGTTTAGTCCTATAAAGAGAATATATGAAAATTTAATTGCAAAAGAAATATATGAAGGGTGTATGAATGAGAAGGACAAACAAGAAGAAAGTTGTAGTTGAATGGAGTTGTTGCAATTCTGAAAAACAGAGGTGAAAAGTTTAAAGAACAAAAGGCAATGTATGAAGCAAGAATAGTTTGCAAAGACAGAATGGATCAGAGTTACAGTAAACTCTGCTGGTGTAAAATTTATTTCAGCTATGTTTCCTATTTTTCTGATATCGTATTTTTAATTTTGTTAGTGTATTATTTATTCCTTTTCTGCACTCTCCATAACAGTGTTTACTCCACATGGAAATAGGTGATGGCTATGTATGTCATAAATTATAATTTTTTGATGTGCTTTTAATACAAAGTAACTTGCTGCATCTCTGAGGGGAGAAAAAATAAAATGGATATATTGATTCAGAGCAGCTGTGTGGAACCTACCACTGCAGAAAGTCAAAAGCCATTACTAATAGATTTCAAACTTAGTGTTCAGGTCCATACTAAGGAATGTTCATAGATGGGATATTTACAGAAAATCTGATGTCACTGAGCGTCTGCATGAAATAATTTTGAATTCTTAGTCATAGCCAAGTTAGAGATATGCCAATTAATTAAAACAGAGAACCCAGAGTTAGAGAGTATGGAACTTAAACATTCAGGTGGACAGAGCCAAACTTTCCCAACTCTCATATAGACAAATTGCTCTCTCCCTGTAATGGTATGTGAGAAAGACTTTGAGAGACAGGGTGAACAGATGCTACCTAGGGAATGGTCAGATAAGAGACAGCATAGCCTACAGCTGCATAAGGGGTAGAGCAAGAGACTTGGAAGGGACCCTCCCCACTTCTCAGGCTGTAAAGACAGTGGGAGATTTGTACTTTCAATCTTGCAAGATTCTGTTAATGTAGCCTTACAATAAAGTAAATTAACTCATCTGGTCATGTTTCCTGTCTGGTCTACTTCGGAAGGCTGACACTCCCCCTGGATGCTCCCCAATGACTTCTATAGGATTCTGCATATCCCACATAGAGGTGTCATCTAGTCCATATGTTCTCACTACTAGGTTGATGATATCTGGTTCATATTCCAACCTTCCATGTGAAGATTTAGTATGTATCTGCTCAAATATAGAGATTGAGTCTGTTTCATGCATCCGTTTAAAGTGCCCATTGTACACACACCGGCAATCAGAGCTAATATACACATATTCATGATGAAAAAATTGAGGTATGCTTATTAAATGGCCAATACCTAGATGTTGGAAGACAGTAGCAACATTTTTATTTATAGTCTTAGCTTACAGGAACCATTTGGTCCCTTTATGTAATGTTAGCTATAACACATACACACACCGTTATTTATATTAATGGTGTGCTGTAGTTTTTAAATTCTGTGACTTGGTCTTGGGCTGTAAACAAATCAATAATGTGAGATCAGAGTTCCCGCACAATTAAAAAAAAAAAAAAGGCAAGGAGAAGGTGAAGATAGGAATTCACAAAGCCAGTCAGTGATAGCCAAAATAATCCTGATCAGGCCTCAGTGCTCTGTGGAAACAAATTCCCAAAATGATCAGGAATCTTGTGATCAAAGTAACATAGGAGAACTGACAATTATTGTAACGTTCATCCCAGTAATTCATCCCTTCTTTTTCAATTTTCAGTGTATTTGACACTTATAAATGAACATGTGCCGTTCTCAGGAGAAATGTAACAGCATAATGTAATAATTGTGGTCCATCAGTGCAGACCCAAGATTCAATAACATTATTGAAGTAATGTGAACTGTTCAAGGTAAGGAATGGAAGGGATTTTTTTTATGCCTTGGACAAGAAGTTAGGTTTCAACGTAGTAGTGTACAAAGAGCTTGTGAAGGCTCTACCTCTCTCTCTTTTAAAGACTCTCTTTAGAGGAAGTAATTTTTAAATTACCTACCTAAGTGTTTAGGTTTAGGTTTAGTTTGGGTTAGGTTAAGTTAGACTTGATTAGATTAGATGTACAAGTCCTAAAGCAGATCTAATGCCTAGCTGGCCAAAGGGCATATTCCTCAAAATGAATTTAGGAGAACAGAAGCGTGAATGTAGTTGTGGACTGGTTAATGTGGATAAGATAATATTAACCCTTTGGAGTTGATGCAAGTTTGTCTAGCATTAATGACTGATTCTTTGGACTACTTCATACTATTGTATTTCTATCTATGGAGTAAAAAGTGTGATATGGCTATCAGTTCCCTACACATTATATCATCTATTAGAGAATGTTGTTCCATTGCAATATGATAGTGTTGTATATGACGTTGCTAAAGTTTCCAGGTTCCACCCACCTTGCAGAACCTAACAGTACTGTGTCTGCATGAGCAACCTCATACTTTGTTTGTCCATTAAGTGCCATAATAGAATATAAATGTATTAAATACATAAATGGGGTGGTTCATTCAAGGATCAACAAATTCATACAATTACACATTACAAATGCCAGAAAAGCCACTGGAAATCATAAAATCACTCATGAACGGACATGTATAGATTGTTTATTGAAAAAAATGAATGAGTTGAGAGAAGGAGGAATGAGTCAACATGAGTTGAATGTCTTTCAAAAGATGCCAAAGCTGCTTCTGAATCCTTCAAGGCTTTCAGGTTTCAATTTGCTACTTATGTCTTTCATAAGATAACTTTCTAACTACTAATATTAAAAATAAATATGTGATCAGCAAACAGTTACATTCCATTTGGTAAGTAAGTAATGTATAGGAATGTATGGTTTTAAGAGTCATAACTGCCGAAGACGAAAGTGATGTTTCATTCCTATTCTGCTGAGCAGCTACATAGGAAGAGGATTCAGTCCCGTGCCTTAGCTCCAATATTGGGTACATAGTCACTTTCCTGCTAAGAATTCTGCTGCAAGGATTCCCAATGGGAATCTATGCTGGAAGCACCTGCCACTTCTACCTCTGTCTCTTTTTTGCTGATCTACTGACGTTTCCTCATCTTCAGGCCAGCTAAGAAAAATAGAGTGGGCAATCTGCAGTGAAGCAAAGGAGCACTAAATTAGTTATGTCTCCTCTCTCCCACCCCTTGTTATTCTACAGAGTTGGGACTGGGGAAGCGCACTGAGATAACCTCCTTTATCGTTCTATATTGTTTCAAAATTAAGCACAAACATGAACTTAGTTTTAAATTATATTTTCAGCATGATTTTTCTAGGTAAAAATTAATGGAACGTGATTGTACTGAGGTAATATCATTCTCATACAGTTACAATATCAGTGCAACAAGCAGAAAAGAAACCTGAAGGCTATTGTAGAGGTGGTCAGTTTCAACCCATGTGTTACTTTAATTATTGGCCTGGTTTTGTGTGTTTGAAACAAAGATGGTATAATAATTGCTGGATGTATCTGTCAGCTTCCTCCTATTTTCTACCATGTAGAAGATGCTAAAGCAATGCCCTAGCAAATGTATTATGGGATGCTTTTATAATATACAGTGTGAGAAGGTTACAAATTTTAGTTATATACGGTGGTATGGTGTTCAAATGAATAAAAATCAGATTTTAGGTAGCTAGTCCAAGGCCACACAGTAAGTTTGGAGTGGGTGATGAAGATAAAACTAAAGATTGGTTCATAGTCTTTTGCTTCAGTCACATTTTAAAGTACTTTTAGAAACATGGGTTTAAAAGGTGCTGCATAAATACAAGATGCTGTAATTACCTCCAGTATAAATATTTTCTTTTCAGAGCTAACCTTTCTTTTTTATTACTATTGAATTTATTAAGCCCAGATGATCCTCTCTGTTTAAAGTATTGCAGTCTGAATTACTGAAGCCATGTATAACATTCAAGTAACACAAAGGAGATTTATAAATATAGTCAAGGTGCTTTAGCCAAGATGTTGATGAAACATTTCCTTCAAACAATATTGTGTCTGTAAGCCATACATAAGCCATACATAAGGTAATACTTAACAACCCTCTTTTTAAAATCATTCTTCAGAATCTTTTTAGTACTCTGAAGAATGCAATGAAAAAATAATTACATCATGAAGTATTCACTCTTTTCACTGTAATCTGGTAAATTCTGTATGGAGAGCCTGTACTATTTTAAACCAGAAAAAAAATTACCAGTGTGGCTGTATAAAGGTGTTCTTTGTAACATAGGGAGTACATAACTATCAACTCACCTGATCTCTCATGGAAATTAATACAGCACAGTCTGGTAAAAAAGATAACTGTGCAGTTGAATCCAAAATATGTTTGCCTGGAAGTAGAGCCAATATTACACTCCCAATGTCAGAGTTGATCTCTAAACTAGATATGATTTTAAATCTTCCTCAGAAACTGTTTTGGTCATTTGGGAGAATGGGCCTCCCAAATAGGTCATCCATGTTTGGGAAAGGAGCAATTACTATAATGCCTAAGTGGTTATAGGGGGCTGTAAAGACTTTTGAACTGATTATTCTGATTACTGTGTTCTACACTGCACTCTATACCAAAAGTCATTTTAAAAAGGAAACTCTAAGTGTTTATATGCTGACAAAACAGAGATTTGGTTTTGTTTATCTGCAAGTATGATTCTGTTACTCCTCAGGAAGTAAACTTTTTCTTAGGACTAAACTGGCTACATGTATGCTAGATCCTTGGCCATACTGATTGGTGAAAGCCTCCTAGGAAGTGATGTGTGGTTGCATCCATGTGATGGTGACTTCTTCTTTGCAGAAGGGATGGTTCTTTCTGCTTTGAAAGAAGCAGTGGTATTCCCCCATCTCATGATTTCTGGATCCAATTGTCCTGCAGAATGTTCATTCAATTTTCAACTTCTCCTTTTTGGGGAGAGTTCTTAAGAAAGTGCTCAAGCTGCAGCTTCAGAGAACCTGGAGGAAATGGATTATCTGGACCCTTTTCAGTCAGGTTTCAGGCCAGGGTATAGTATTAGGACAGCATTGATTACACATGTTGATGAACTTTGGCAGAACCAGGACAGGAATAGTAAAACCATTCTGGTTTTCTTTGATTTCTCAGCAGTCTTCAACATCTTGAATCATTATATCCTTCTCAACTGACCATGAGGATTGGGAGTGCTGGGAATATTAGTGATGTGATTCTCCTTTCTTCATGGCTGGTTCTAGTCAGTACTGAGAAGAAGAAAAAGATATATCTCGAGTCCTGGATGGTGAAGTGGTGTTGTTATGCTCTTGTCCTGGTAGGTCTGGATAGGGAGGAACAGACTTAAGTTCAACCCTAGCAAGGTCAACTGGCTGAGCATGTATGGACTATCCAGGCCTGGGGCCTTTCCATCTTTAGTTCTGAATTGGGTTGTACTATACCAGATGGAAGTGGTGCATAATTTGGGGGTCTTTCTGGACTCTCAGCTCCTGCTTAAAGAGCAAGAGGCAGCCATAGCCAGGAAGACCTTCTCATAGATTCATCTCATGCACCAATTGTGTCTGTTTCTGGAGCAGGAGGCCCTTCTTATGGTCACTCTAGCTACCTTGCAAGTGGACTACTTCAACATGCACCTGGAAGCCTCAGCTGGTTCAGAATGTTGTAGCGTGGACAGTTACGGCATGCCATGGTATGCCTATGCAACACCACTGCTTAGCGAGTTGCACTGGTTACCAGTAGGTTATGGTAAAATTCAAGGGACTGGTTGTCAGCTAAGTCCTTCAATACACAGAACATAGATATTTGAAGGACCATCTCTCTCCTGTTGTTTCTGCAGGTCCTGTAAGATCAGACTGAACTAGCATCCTATGGATCCCATCCATTAAACAATGTCATTTGATGGAAACCAGAAGTTAGGGAACCACCTTTTCTGACACAGCACTTGCTTCTGGGTAACAGCATCTCCCAGAGAGTCAAACAGCCCTGATCCTGCTCTCATTTACATGTATTCTGAAGGCTGGGCTTTCCCCCCAGAGCCTGGGCCATGATGGGATGTGGATTCCTTCTCTGGGAGGTTTTTTGGGCTTTTAGTAGATGTTTGTTCCACCTGGACAGCCATTTTTCATTTTTGTCTGGCTTGATGTTTTATATCTTGGTTTTTAATATATTCATTGATGAATTGGGCAGATTTAGAAATGTGAATTTAAATAAATAAATAAAAAATGTAGCTCTAAGACTTCATTAGTTACAATGACAACAAAGAAGACATAACTTGAAACCTTGTGGAAGTGAAACTATCAGCAGGCTAAGAATATATTTAAACACAAAATTTATGATAAGGACAAAAATATATGCATCAGGAATTACTGTATATAGCTCTTTGTGTTAGAAACAAAGATTTTTAGATGTTGTCACATATGCTTTATAACTATCAGGCAATAATATAACAAATATCAGATCAATAGAAAAATGCCAGCATTTTACACAACCATAATATTTTGTCCTTAAATAATGGAAACAATATGCACAAACATTTTAACAATAGAATCACTATGCATAACCATTACAATAAAGGAATGTGTGGTTTACCACTTGGAAAAGGTATTGGCAAAAGTTGGGCATGTTTCACCATTCTAAATGGATATTAATTTGAGAAGTATAAAACTGAAAGACCTTGATCCACTAAGTGGATGTTACCAAAGTTGGGATTTAATCCCCTAAAGCTTTTTCTCCTGAAAGAGTATACAATTACTCTGTATTTCTCTGAGACAATCATTTCCTGTTTACAAAAATCTATGTTGTAATAAGTACATTCTCTATGTGGACGAAGCTTCAATTCATGCTCCTGCTTGTGTGCGTTACTAAGTTCCTTATAATGTTCAGCTGCATACACAGTATGTCTATCAGGCTGTACAGAGCTCATTTGATTCAAAAGAGTTTATATCAAATCACACATTTTTAAATGTTTATATCAAATCACACTTTTAAACTGAATCCTGTGGTGCTCTTAGATGTTAAATTGAATATGTATTGCTGAATTGCTTTGGAGAAATTCATAGATTCTATATGCTTTCTGTTTCAATTATTTTTGCAACTTGCATCCTTATATAAACAAAGCAGAAGACTGTGGATGCCTAGTGTATTGTATCACCTTTGTAAAACTTACCTATCAGAATGCTGTCCATGCTTGGGGAAGGACATAGAATTTATTTGTTGCTGCTGGGCTCTTTGAATCTCAGAATGCTGTTAGAGTTTACTTAGGCAGGTTTGCTTGAGATGGGGACACAGAAATTGTAGATGTGTTCTTTTTTATTTATTTATAAAGAATTTTACATAAAGTAAAAGACAAATCTAAAGAAAAAGAAGCTAAAGTGATGAAATACAATGACTTCTGACCTCTTCAACAGAGAATTACAATCTTATAATGCCGCCTCCTTCTTAGATATTATACAAGTCCCTTCAGCCCTCACTTAATCCACATCTTTTCTTAATCTTTGGACCCATAATCATATCATTTTTTTCTTCTTTCAGCAAAAAGTCCATATAAGGTTTCCAGTCTTTCAGAAAAGTTTTGTTGTTGTTGTTTTCTCTGACTGAACTGATCAGCTTTGCCATTTCAGCAAATTCTGACATTTTCACAATCTATTCCTCCATTGTGGGAATTACATTGTTCTTTCATCATTGTGCATACAACAGTCAGAAATTGTAAATGTATTCCGATGTTTTACATTTTGTTTGATTTTTCAGGTTTGAATTAAATCTGAGTTGCATACCTTTACTGTCCACCAGCTAGATTAAGTCCTGGAAGTTGCTTCTTAACCTGGGTTTCTTGAGTCCAAGGAAAATAGGATTTTCATTCTTCTAGAAGACCCATCTGATTTGCCCTGTTGCTTAGACAAGACACTTTGCTGTGGGCTATTATGTTCTTATTGTCTTTCTTCAAGTAATTTTTCTTGTGAATCCAGTAAAGCTTTCAAGTAATTTTTCTTGTGAAATCAGTAAAGCTTCACCTTGCCAGATTCAATCTGCATTATTTAGCTTCTTCTGCTAAGAAACAGCAGCATGATGGGGAACAGGTTTATTATGCTACTTATTGTCACAGCAGGTGGAAGCACCTAATGAACCTTGGCGCTGATCTTAAAAATGCTAACCAGGGTCAGACCTGGGTGGTATTCTGATCTGAGATGATCACAAAATCACAGAGCTGTAGGCTAGTCTAGAAATAATAATAATAATAATAATAATAATAATAATAATAATAACAACAACAACAACAACAACAACAACAACAACAACAACAACACTCAGAAGAAGGCAGTGGGAAACCACTATTGTATTATTGCTGGGAAAGCTACATAGATTTCATATAGTAACAAGGAGTAGAGCTTGACTTGAGGGAATCTTTACATTTACCACATCTTATGTATGCCATATTTATAAAAGAAGGAATAACAAAGTTTATGCTTGGTTTTTTTATTATTATTTAAACAGATATTAATACTTGTTTTTTTTTAAATTGTATATTCTCTTTACTAAGTAAAAGATGAATGATAAACATATTATGATTATCATTCTATATCATGGCTTAAAATATAACAATCTGTGTGCCCATGCTGCAAGAGGTTTTTTTCCTGCAGTCATTCATATTGGCTGTCTATTCACTAGTTTTAAGTATTTCCAGTAATGCAAGTGAAGAGAGATACACACCCACACACAAACACCATGCTTTCATATTCTAGGCAGAGCTATACTTATATTCCCAATTACACGCAAGAACAGCAAACCCAGATGGAGATATCAGCTTCAACAGAAAAAAAGCATTGACGTGTACAGGGTTCACAAAGGGATTACATCAGAGTGCACAAGGCTCCCCTGGGTCAGAAAGAAAAAGAAGAAAAAGAACTCTACTCAAATCTCAAAATGATTCTTATTAACCTTAGGCGGTATATCTTAACATGCCCACCTGCAGAAATTATGTATCTCAAATTTCTTCTTATGTCAGCATGTTTCAGAGAACATATTCTACAACATTCCTGAGGCAATTTGCAAAAGCCCCTTCCCTATCATGGGACATTGTCAAACAGTCCCCATTCCTCATTGGATGCCCACAAACGAGATAATTATAACTATTTGGGATGCAATTTTTGCACAGACCAATGAAAACTCAAATTTCAAGAGATGCTAGCACTTTGCTGAGCATAAAAAAACCTTCAGCCTATCAGCAGTTTTAGAAGCTCAGAGGCAAAAGCCATGTAAGCATGGCAGATAATGGGCCTAATTATTCCAAGGCATACAGAATCCATTAAGGGCCAAGAAGTATCTATTAAACTCTTATCTCTGCAACCTCAGTCATTCCAAAGTCATTGGCCTGAGTGGGAATGACATTACAAGGAGATTCAAGAGCAGCCAAGGAGTCTATGGCTAACACACTCTAAGCAAACTCTTAGGCCTAGAGGACTTTTTCCACCAATGAGCTGTGCGGGGCATGCAAGAAGGTTGGCTTTTTCTGCAACTATGGTGCCCTAAAACTCTGTTCATAGGATTCATCTCTGATCTAAAAGGTTTGTTAAACTTTTACACTTTAAACCTATGCTATTCATCGTACTGCTTGGTTTATTTTACTGCTAATTAATACACCGAATTATGTCTATAGAACAGTTGCCCTCTTTCTCCATACCATGCATCACAGCATGGCCCACCAGTCAGTGACAAAGGACTACTGTACAAATTGCTTTCAACCAAAATGAGAGAAGTATGGCATACAGTATAAGATCAGACTAAGGGCCTATCTTAGTCCCACACTTTGTTCCCACTGCGGCCAGCCCAAAGCCTCAGGAATTTTATTATTTTTATTACAGGATCAGGCAACACAGCTCTGCCAACTTTCTGTGCAACCTTGCTCAATATGGTGGTTTCCAGAGCCATTAAACTTCAACTTCCATAAGCTTGTAGCTGATGTCATAATCATCATTTTGATGTCACTGACACTTTCCAAGATCTATTGCTTTGACAAAGTTATTTTACTGTGTAGTGTTACTGTTTATTATTTTTCTGTTGCTATCCAAATGCACTGTTGATCTTGCTGTTCATCACCGAAGACAAATTTCTTGTATATATTTTATACTTGGTCATTAAAGTATTTTGTATTGTATCGTATCGTATTGTATTGTATTAGTAAATGCTTGCATGTGGATTATTGTGATGTATCCAAAATAAGTAGTTCAGAGTCATGTGGAATTTTCCAATACCAATGTGTTTGATAGATAAAAAGTGGTTTTTCACTAAAGCAGACGAGTGGGTTCCCTAAATGATCCATAGGGTTGGATTAGGTTGGCCTGGATAAAAGTAACCTCCCCCCGCCCCCCAGTCCTTAGTTAGAATATAGATTCAGCATGCATTCAGTTCCTGCTGCTTATATATCCTTCACAATCAGAAATGATGTTTTCTTTGTATGAGCAATCTGGAGTGGGTAGAAAAAGAAATAACTAACACCAAGTATTGCCTATTTATCTGGACTTAGTTCTATAGGAATCCAAGTATTGCTTGAAGCACCTTTTTCAGTTTTTGTACTCTTTCTTTGGATAAGAATGTTTTTTATACAAGCTAACTGTCTAAATAAACTACATGGGAGCCGCATTTCCTAAATGCAAAATGGGTATAGAACTGCTTCTCTGAAGGAGTCAGAATTGGGTCAGCAGTCATATGGCTCATTATCAGCTTATTTTTACAAGAAACGCATGATTAAGGTCTGTAATTAAAAAGGCATTTGCAAACATAAGGAACCCCCTCCCCCCACAATTCTTGAATGAAATTTTATTTTCCTAGTTTATACCCACCTATTTCTAGAATTTCTTGGCAAATGTTTTGGCGGCATATATAGTCAATATTGATTGCGAGGATTCATATTACATGCGATTGGTCAGTGTAGCCACAATGTCCATAATTTTTCTTTCTAATGCCACAGACTAAAGAAGAGGGAACAGGTAATCCTAAAGGATGGACAAGAGTCCCCTCTATTAATGTCATCAAATAAAAATGTCTTCAACACAATATAGTTAATTCAGTTTATTTATTCATTGTGTGCCACCCCAATCAGAGACTCTCAGAAGCTCACAACAAAACAAACATCATAAAACCATTATAAAATGTAAAGTCTAAACATACATAATCCATATAATTGTCATGAAACTTAACTATCAAAGACAGTATATAGCAGCCGGCAACAACTACCAATTTATCCTCCAAAGGCCTGTTGGAAGAGGATGGTTTTCAGCTGTTTTCTGGATGAAAATAAGGAGGCCATTCTTATTTCAGAGGGAAGGTAATTTTACAGGCTGGTTCAGTCACAGAAAACCCTGCCTACATGTTCCCATGCCACAAATCACCCAGAGAGTGGTGGGGGAAAAAACCCAAAAAAACCTTTCATATAAAGTTCAAGGTGAAAAGAGTTTTCTCAGAATAGGCAGTCACACAGCTACTGAAATTATCAATTTTCTGAGTTCTCACAATTTCTTGAATCATAAAGTTATCAAACATAAAATAATCAAGGCTTCCAACACTAACCAGGATTAAAAAGATTACCACACGTGGCATATTCAATGAATATAGGTATCACACTTTAAACTATCTTATTTATGGGTGTTACGTGAGCCCAACCTTAAGATCTATAGCCAAGAATTTTTCTAAGTTCTACATCAAAGTAGAAGAATAGTGGGGGCTTTCCATTACAGGCAATCACTATTATACCTCTATTTCAGCCAGTTTGTGCTGCTGAGAAAAAAGGCAGGCTATAAATCTAATTAATTGATTGATTAATTAATTAATATCATATGGCAACACTCTTTTCAGGCAGGCAATCTCTCATATGAAGGGAGCAGAATTAGCTCACCAATTTCCATGCTTTTAAAACAAAAGAAAAGGCTTAAGATAAAACAGGTAGCCAGATATTTTTATTTTTAGTTCCTCCCCTGCAACCATTTGCAAAAATAACTGCAAATGTCAGTCACAGCAGTGAGGCAGCTCATATACTGATGATAATTCAGTGTATTTCTAATCTGCCCAGCAACCAAAGTTATTTCCATTAGTTCGGTTCAACTAATCATGAGACCCTCTCTTCACAAAATTGCCCACATCAAGAGCCATTTATCTGGCTAAATGAGAGGAAGTGCTGAGTTCAGCAAGACCTCTTTGATTGGCCTGGCTGGACCTGCCATTGAGTTTCTTCCTAAAGCAGCATTTTGATCAATGTTATTCCACTTGTTATCTTTTAGAGAAGTAGGAAAGTTAGGCACTCTAACCCCCTTGGTTAGGGATCATTCACAGTTAATTCTTTAATTTCTGAAGTCATCTCATGAAGTATCCTCTTGTCTAAATTTATGTCATTTTTCCTTTTCTTCAGTTGCACTGCTGTAACCTACCAGATCCATGCATGCATGTATAAGGATCTGATAAGCAGTGCCACAGAGCAGGGCAGTGGCTAACTTTGCACAGAAGCTTATATGAGTGGCCTTTTGATGTTGTGATTACATATGACAAAATTGTCCTAACTGCCACACTCCCTTCAAGCAGCTCTGTAGGACAATCTATTGTCTATACATATGCTTTATAAGATTTGGAATATCTAGATGCATTAAATGTAAATATGTTTGCCTCCCTCACCCATTCACCTTTCATTTTAAACATGTTTAATTCAGCAAACTTTCAAAACAATACAGTATATAGATTCTTATATTCTTTCATAGCATATATGCAATGAACTAGATGAAATATTCATGGTACCATATTAGACTTAACATTTGCAATAACATTTTATTGTTGGTCACACAGTCAACCAGATGTTTAGACTGGATTTGACATTTTTATCCACCTATTGAGTCCATCCCAAGGACCTGGGATAGGCAGATGTTGTTGTTTGATGGTGTTAAAGGTATCATCACGGGATGTAAGCTGTTCCAAGTAAAGCTGCCTTTTGCAATTGACCAAGGGTGATTTTGTGAATGCCCATGGTGTTCAACTGGTGCTCCAGTTGTTTTGGGATTGCACCCAAGATGCCTATTACTATTGGTACTATCTTTGCTTTCTTTTGCCACAATTGTTCTATTTCTATTTTCAGGTCTTTGTATTTTGTGATTTTTTCCAGTTCTTTCTCTTCTATTCTGCTGTCTCCAGGTATTGCAATGTCCACTATCCAGACTTGTTTGTCTTTCTTATCAACAATTGTTAGGTCTGGGGTGTTATGTGGCAGGTGCTTGTCTGTTTGAATTCTTGCCAGAGCACTTTAGCTTCTTCATTTTCTATCACTTTGTCTGTTTTGTGGTCCCACCAGTTCTTGCTTGCAGACAAATGGTATTTCTTGCAGATATTCCAATGCACCATTGTTGCTACTTTGTCATGCCATTGTTTGTACTCAGTCTGTGCAATCTTCTTGCAGCAGCTAACTAGGTGGTCTACTGTTTCTTCAGCTTCTTTGCAGAGGTGGCATTTGCTGTCTGTTGCTGTCTTCTCCATTCTGGCTTTGCTATGCACTTGTTCTTAAGGCTTGATCTTGTGCAGCCAGAATTAGCCCCTCTGTCTCTTTCTTCAGCTTTCCTGCTCTTAGCCATTGTCAGGTAAGATGATAATGATAATGATGATGATGCAGTGTATGACCAAAATATCTGTATAAAGTTTAGTCTGCTTTATCTTCAATTTATTCTGGCTATTCAGGCCTTTGGTGATATTGAAGATGGTAATGTTGATAATACAGTTAATCATATTTACAAATTGTCATATGGCAGGCTTCTTCAAACAATATGTTGTATCCTAAACACTATATATATGCATGGTAACTGAAGCTGATGGAGGATATAGGCCTAAACATCTGGAGCACTAGTTGGGAACATCCATTGTAGGAAATGTAAAATAAATATTCCTACCAGATTGTACCCCTTCATGGATCACTGCCTTGTCGTGGCGAAGGGGCTTGCGTAACTCAGTGAAGCCATGAGCTATACCGTGCAGGGCCACCCAAGACGGACAGGTCATGACAGAGAGTTCTGACAAAATGTGGTCCACTGGAGAAGGAAATGGCAACCCACTCCAGTATCCTTGCCAAGAAAACCCCATGGACAATGTTAAAAGGCTAAAAGATATGATGCCAGAAGATGAGCCCCTCAGGTCGGAAGGTGTCCAATATGCTACTGGGGAAGAGCGGAGGGCATTTCCAAGTAGCTCCAGAAAGAGTGAAGCGGCTGGGCCAAAGCCGAAAGGACGTTCAGCTGTGGATGTATCTGGAAGCGAAAAGAAGGTCCGATGCTGTAAAGAACAATATTGTATAGGTACCTGGAATGTAAGATCTATGAACCAAGGCAAGCTGGATGTGGTCAAACATGAGATGACAAGATTGAACGTCGACATCTTGGGAATCAGCGAACTGAAATGGACGGGAATGGGTGAATTTAATTCGGGTGACCATTATATCTACTACTGTGGGAAAGAAACCCTTAGAAGAAGTGGAGTTGCACTCATAGTGAATAAGAGAGTGGGAAAGGCAGTAATGGGGTACAACCTCAAAAACGACAGAATGATCTCAGTGCGTATCCAAGGCAAACCATTCAATATCACAGTCATCCAAGTCTATGCCCCAACCACTGATGCTGAAGAAGCTGAAGTTGACCGCTTCTATGAAGACCTACAACACCTTCTAGAACTAGCACCAAAAAGATGTCCTTTTCATCATAGGGGATTGGAATGCTAAAGTAGGAAGTCAAGGAGTAATTGGAATAACAGGCAAATTTGGCCTTGGAGTACAAAATGAAGCAGGGCAAAGGCTAATAGAGTTCTGTCAAGAGAACAAGCTAGTCATAGCAAACACTCTTTTCCAACAACACAAGAGACGACTCTACACATGGACATCACCAGATGGTCAATACCGAAACCAGATTGATTATATACTTTGCAGCCAAAGATGGAGAAGCTCTATACAGACAGCAAAAACAAGACCAGGAGCTGACTGTGGCTCAGATCATGAGCTTCTTACTGCAAAATTTAGGCTTAAATTGAAGAATGTAGGGAAAACCACTAGACCACTCAGGTATGACTTAGATCATATTCCTTGTGAGTACACAGTGAAGGTGATGAATAGATTTAGAGGATTAGATTTGGTAGACAGAGTGCCTGAAGAACTATGGACGGAGGTCCGTAACATTGTACAGGAGGCAGCAACTAAAACCATCCCAAAGAAAAAGAAATGCAAGAAAGCAAAATGGCTGTCTGATGAGGCTTTACAAATAGCTGTGGAAAGAAGGAATGCGAAAAGCAAGGGTGAAAGGGAAAGATATAAGCAACTGAATGCAGATTTCCAGAGAATAGCCAGGAGAGATAAGAAGGCCTTCTTAAATGAACAATGCAAAGAAATTGAGGAAAACAATAGAATGGGGAAGACTAGAGATCTCTTCAAGAAAATTGGAGATATGAAAGGAACGTTTAGTGCAAAGATGGGCATGATAAAGGACAAAAAAGGCAGGGACCTAACAGAAGCAGAAGAGATTAAGAAGAGGTGGCAAGAATACACAGAAGAACTATACAAGAAAGATCTTAATGTCCCTGATGTCCACGCTGGTGTGATCACTGACCTTGAGCCAGACATCCTAGAGAGTGAAGTCAAGTGGGCCTTAGGAAGCATTGCTAACAACAAAGCTAGTGGAGATGACAGGATTCCAGCTGAGTTATTTAAAATACTAAAAGATGATGGTGTTAAAGTGCTGCACTCAATATGCCAGCAAGTTTGGAAAACGCAACAGTGGCCACGGGATTGGAAAAGGTCAGTTTACGTTCCAATTCCAAAGAAGGGCAACGCCAAAGAATGCTCAAACTATCGCACAATTGCACTCATTTCACATGCTAGCAAGGTTATGCTCAAAATCCTACAAGCTAGGCTTCAGTAATATATGAACCGAGAACTACCGGATGTACAAGCTGGGTTTAGAAGAGGCAGAGGAACTAGAGATCAAATCGCCAACATTCGCTGGATCATGGAGAAAGCACGAGAGTTCCAGAAAAATATCTACTTCTGCTTCATTGACTATGCAAAAGCCTTTGATTGTGTGGATCACAACAAACTGTGGCAAATTCTTAAAGAGATGGGAATACCAGACCACCTTACCTGTCTCCTGAGAAATCTGTATGCGGGCCAAGAAGCAACAGTTAGAACCGGTCATGGAACAACCGATTGGTTCAAAATAGGGAAAGGTGTACGACAAGGCTGTATACTGTCACCCTGCTTATTTAACCTATATGCAGAGTACATCATGAGAAATGCCAGGCTGAAAGAATCACAAGCCGGAATTAAGATTGCAGGGAGAATCATCAACAACCTCAGATATGCGGACGATACCACCCTAATGGCAGAAAGTGAAGAAGAACTAAAGAGCCTCTTGATGAGGGTGAAAGAGGAGAGTGCAAAAGCTGGCTTGAAACTCAACATTAAAAAAACTAAGATCATGGCATCTGGACCCATCAATTCCTGGCAAATAGAAGGGGTAGAAATGGAAGCAGTAACAGACTTCATTTATTTGGGCTCCAAGATCACCGCAGACGGAGACTGCAGCCATGAAATTAAAAGACGCTTGCTCCTTGGGAGGAAAGCTATGACAAGCCTAGATAGCATATTAAAAAGCAGAGACGTCACCTTGCCGACAAAGATCTGCATAGTCAAAGCTATGGTTTTTCCAGTAGTAATGTATGGCTGTGAGAGCTGGACCATAAAAAAGGCCGAGCGCCGAAGAATTGATGCCTTTGAACTGTGGTGCTGGAGAAGACTCTTAAGAGTTCCCTGGACTGCTAGGAGGTCAAACCAGTCAATCTTAAAGGAAATCAACCCTGATTGCTCATTGGAAGGATCGATAATGAAGCTCAAGCTCAGATATTTTGGCCACCTAATGCGAAGAGAGATCTCTTTGGAGAAGACCCTGATGCTGGGAAAGATTGAAGGCAAAAGGAGAAGAGGACGGCAGAGGATAAGATGGTTAGATAGCATCACTGAAGCAATGAGCATGAAACTGAGCAAACTCAGGGAGGCAGTGAAGGACAGGAAGGCCTGGCGCAATATGGTTCATGGGGTCACGAAGAGTCGGACACGACTTAACGACTAAACAACAACAACAACAAAACCAGATTGTATTTGAAAATGGATTTGTTTGCATTTTTATAGAAATTTTTGATTGTACTGCTTTGCTAGAATAAAATATTTTCACACCTACCTCCTTCCTTCTTTTGCAAAATTAAATAACAAAACAGGACTAAGGATCTGCGAATCTGGTAACATTTTAAATTTGCATCAACAAAAACTGTTTGTGGGAAAAAGTACAGCAGAACGTTCTCTAATCAGTTTCTTAACAAAATTATATTGGAAGCCTTTAAGTATAATATAAAATTGTGAAAACATGTGGCTTTCTTTGTAATCAGTGTTAAACTGAGTGAACTTTAAAGAGTGGAAGTATCCCTTCTTTTTATGTTCCCTCTTCTCTATTTGCAATCTGCTTTCGCAGTTGACTGTCCTTCCTTCCTTTTACTGAGTTTATGCACATTTGGAATGTTTATTTGGAATGGATTTTGGGAACAAATAAAGCCCAAGATAATGTACAAACAAATGTATGTGTGGCAAAATTGTTCAATATAAGACAAAAATTAAACTACAACTCAGAAGTACTGTTGGCAAGAAAGAATTGGACTCAAGGTAAGGCCTGCTCTGCATGGGGTTGTGAAAATTTGTAATTTGGGAGTACTCATTGACCACCAGCTGTCACTGGATGTCCAAGTGGTCGCTCTGGCAAGGGGAGTGTTTTCACAGCTATAGCTAAATCTGGTAACATTTTAAATTTGCATCAACAAAAACTGTTGATAGCAAAAGTGTCAAACCTGACTTTTCCTGAGTTGGGCATACTGTATGTAGCAACAGTTATCCATGCTTTGGTTACAGCTTACTCTGAATATTGTAATGTGCTGTATGAGGAGTGTACACATCTGACTAAACTGATCTTTTTCTTAGTTTAAACTGACCTTCTGTGTAGCACAGGACTAGTCCTCTCTGCATATAAGGAGCCTGCAAAGATTTGACAAACACTTTGGAAAGTGCCAGTCTGCATAAGGCAGGCAGATGCCTCTAGGGACTAGCGATCTTTGTATATAAGAGATAAATCAGTTGTCTTCTAAATCAGTCAAAATGTTCATGGAAGGCAGTGCCAGTGACTTGAAGGGAGAGTCTGCCTGCAGCTGCCTAAGGTGACCAAGAGAAACCAGGCAGGTTCCAACCCATGACCATGGACCATTGACAGAGCATCCTAGATGCAAATTTTGCATTAGAAAAAGAGGAAAAATATTATCTTAAAACTGTAAAAACTGAAGATGACTAAGCTGTCTCAGCTGTGGGCTGGAATGTAAGAAAGGCATCATGAGCACATACCTGTCGGGTCTAGCCCAAAGAACTCCAAGAGATGATGCAAATTCAGTTCCACTGTGTTTATTAGCTATAACCTCTAGACAGAAATCTCCCCAGACTGAAACCTAGCTCTCAAGCCAGCCAGCCACAACACCATGAATTCCTCAGGGAGGTGCCAGCCTCATCCTCTTGAACTTCCCACACTCCTCCAGTGAACTAAGAACATGTTTATCTCCCTGAGCCTGGCCTTCATAATTCCATTCCATCACAATACCCTATTAAAAACAGTTATGGGGCAATTTAATGCTATGGTCAGGGGGGCTGAGGAGCAACCCAGAGACAGAGATACAATTATTAAAATAATATATATAGAAGAGAACAGAACTGGGATGAAAGTAAACCTAAAAGGCCCAAAACTGGGTTAGTGGGAATATGTGTTTGATAATGTAACACTGCTATAGAATAGTAGCATTAAGAGAATGAACAACTGTACAAAGTCAACAAAGCATCCTAACTTCAGGATCAAAATGGAGAGAGTTAAGAAGATAATCTTAACAATTTTCACTTGGAAGATGAAGGTGAAGATGGAGTAGCACACAAGTTAGGGAAGAAAATTTTTAGAGGAAGTAAGCTGAAATCTGTGTAACCTGGCTTTGTGATAAAAAGACACCCCCCACCCCCAGTCTTGTAGTGCTTATACTCAGGTAAATGTAGAATGGATTTTAGCCATTGTAAACTCTATTCAAGAAAATTGTTGAATTTAAATTTTATTTATTAATTGCATTTATGCCTGCGTCAACTCTCAGTGGGATTTAGGTCAGAATCAAGTTTCAACTTTCTGGTTTTGTGACAATAGAAATACAGCTGATCTGATACTCAAAGCACTTTACTGCAATTGACAATTTTCTAGCAGGCTTATAATTATTATATATTTTTTCTACCAATTCTTTAAAAAAGATTCAGACATTGTACTCATCACTTTGAGAGAAATGGTCTAGTTGCTCTGCTAAAGTATTGCTCTATGTAGAGTAAAGTTAGGCAGCTGGGTTCCTGATATCTTTTGGGGTTATGTACAAATAACTAAACTACTAAAGTGTTCTTCATACTTCAGGTTTATGGAATATCTAGTCATAAGGTCAGTTCTGAAGTGGGCAGTGATATTCTGGCCTAATTTCTAAGCTGAATGCCTGTGAGTATTCCTATTAATTATGGATAAATAGCAATTTTCCATTATTATTTGACTATCTGGAAGATAGTGGTAAAAAAATAAAATATTGTAAGGTATGTAAGTTAATAATGGTTTCAAGAGGTAGATAATTGTCCTCATGACATAATATTATTGTATGACCTATGATACAAAATAAAAGAATGGAAATAAAGGTAATTTCTAATTTACCTTTTTAAACTATGTATTCCATTCTCAGTAAAGATGATTGCTTCTAATCACAGCACTATTTTGATCTATCTAACATTCTCCCAAATTCAAGAGGGATTGCACTTCAATGGTGAGAAAGAAAATAACATTTCAACCTTTCTTTGTTTCCAAAATCAGTAAAATCTGGAGAAGATGTAAACAGAGTGTTGCCCTCGTCCATTTCCTATTTTAAGGCATATCAGTATGAAAGTAGATAGTAGGAGGTCTAGACACATTATCAGCCAAAGAATGTTCTCAAATAGTAATTAGGTAAGCTTTGTGAGAAGAACAAAATAATTAAAAGCAACCCCAAGCAGTTATTCAACAAACAGCAATTTCCCTCCTTCTCTGTGGTTGCACCAAACAACAATTAGTCAAGTGTGCACTAGTTCTTTTGATCCCCAAAGACTCTCCCTTCCATGGATTATTTTGCATCCTGTCCTAAATGGAAAAAGCTTATCATTCATAATACATGCAAAATTCTTCACTATGTAAAAGGGCATTTTACAGCATGGTAAGGGTTTTTTTTAATCTGTTCTTTATGGCATCATGGGATAGAAGCCACCATAAAATTGCAAAACTACATTTCAGAAAGAAATGTCCTAGAAGCTGGACAACATTTTCCTGACTTTTCTTCAATTATTTGAGAGAGTTGGTTATTTCTTTGTCTTTCAATTTGAAGCGTCTATTCATATGTCTCACTTATGTTTTTCTTGTTGCTTCCATTGATGAGTACAATGCAGAATGGTAGATATAAGAACTTTGTCAGGCAGCAAATCTATTTGAGGAAAACAATTTTTCCTCAAATAGGGTAGCACATTCCTGTGATGAGTTAGCAATTGTGGCAACGTTGCAGTCTCCAAGCTGGAACTGCAGAACAGTTTTCTCACTAATGTTTCCCTCTTAGCCTACATGGAAGCTAAGCTATGGCTCATGTATTCATCTGTCAAAAATAATTCCTTTCTAAATCTTGCTTCTGTGTCGTTTTTTGGTATGACTTTGATCTCACATGCCATTGCACATTGGCCCTGTGCAAACCTGAATCTAGGGAAAATGCATTCTGCAAAAAAGGGATAAGAGAAACAATTTCAACATCAACAACCTACTAAACTATTTCATAGAGATTCTCAAAGTGATACACAAAGTGATCACTATAAAGAGTAGGGGGTAAACTCAAAAAAGATTTTTCTATCTTTGGGTAATTTCTAAATCCGCAGAGGAATGGGGACTATTGTGTTTTTCATAAATTCTTCCCTTCTTCAGAAAGCATCTATCCCTTTGCTGCAGAGGATTTAAATCCTCCAGAACAATAGTGATGTGCTGTGTGCTGCTGAGAAAAAAGTTGAATTGGTAAAGAGTCTCCCTTTTATATAGCATCCAAAGCTTTCTGAAATGAACACTGTTCAACAATGCACCCTATAGCAAATAAGTTAAATTCAATTTCATGTGAACAAATCTCCAACCTAACATATGTCACCTAGTGTTCTGGTTTCACAATAATGTACCAATACTCTACCATGGAAATACTAGACTATTTGTCATGGAGGTTCTAAACTGGATTCCTGCATGGAGCAGGAGAATGAACTTGATGGCTCTTTCCAATTCTACATTTGTAGTTTCACTTAAATAGATATACTCTTCAAGGAAGCAAGAGACTTACCTTCTATGTTTTCCTTGTTTTTCTTGCTGCATGGAGTATGAAAGTCATCAGTGCCCCTTATATTAAGAAATGCACAATCTAACAGCCCCTGCAATTTATGGCTCTTTCTACATCTGAATTCCAACTTCAGTGTTACAGATGCAGATGCAAAACAGACTAAATGTCTAAATGTCCTTGCAATCATCTCAACTAAAATGGGCTTTATCAGATGAGGTTTCCTTATAAATATTTCTTCTAATGCTGAGCTTGTTCAGTAATAATTGACATTAACGTGCCTTCAGTGATACAAATTTCAACTGTATGAAAGTTCTGAACCATAAAACTGATTTTTTTTGTTGTTGTTGTTGTCGTAAAAAAGCTGTCTAGAGATCCATTGATAGAGACAGAACACATACAACCTAAGCAGCATGCATAGATACACAAGTGGTCTTCCCTGGAGCATTTTCAAATTAAACCAGTCAGATGCCTATTTCTTTATCTTTGTAAAGGAGCACACAAAAGGAAAAAAATTCAAGTGATCAAAGAAAAAAAGGGCAATCCAGAATATGGAAAAATGATAAGTGCGTATGTGAGTTTTGAGTACTCACGAGTACTAATAGCAAATTGATTACAAATTATTAGAATGCATTTGAATGACAAAATGTCATGATGTAGCATTTTAAGTATAGGAATGATTAAGTCTGTGGAATATATTTCCAAAAAAGGTTTCAAGTAAAATGGATGTTGGAAGCATTTTCAGCAGTAGTGAAGAAGCAGGATGGTTCCTCTAGTCCCAATAACAATCTTTTTGAATTTGTCTCTGAAGAATTCTTTACACAGAGCAGAACTGGTGGATCAGGGTACATTAAAATATAACTTACAAGCTACATTCTGGTCATCATACAAATTCTTCAGTAGGTCAATGGCACTGCCTGATGCACCCATTTTTCTAAGGACCATCAACAATTGGTAGTGATCTGTACAGTCAAAAACCTTTGCACAATCAATAAAGCAAAAATAGATGTCATTTTGGCATTTTCTTCCCATTTGATAACAATGTGATCTCAAGTGTCTCTGCCTCTTCTGAATCCAACTTGTACCTCTGTCAGTGCTCCTTTCATGTATTGTTGAAATCTGGATTACAGGATCCTGAGCATTATCTTACTAGCGTGTGAGATAAGTGCAATTGTTTGTTTATTTGTGCATTGTTTTTTGGACCAGAATATAAATTGATCCTTTCCAGTCCCTTGGCCATAGAAATATACCTGACCAACTTAACAAAATGCCTGGAGGAAGAGGCATATCTTAAACTGGCAATGAAAACTTAATTATTGATGCTGCTGATTCACCATATGCAAGTTATTTTAATTAGTATTCCTGTAGTTTTAAATATACATGTTGCTGTTGATTTTAAAAGTTTTATAGTTGCATTGAGGATTTCCCCTACTTACCCCACCGCATGTACCTTCACTGAAAAAAAAGTAAACAAATCAAGATACATTATAGATTAATTTTTGCTATACTTCTGGAAAAAGCATATCTGAACTTTTCCTTCCATTGAACCTCTTAGATAAGACTAACTTCCGGAAGGCTTTTTTAAAAGTAAATTAACATATGCAGTACTAAAGGAAGGCCTATGCTGTCAGCCCAGCTGGTATAAAACAGTTCAGTGTTACCAGTGCTTAAAAAAAGAAAGACAAGCCAGTGGAATGCCACCCCAAACAAATTATTTTCTCAATGCAGTCATTTTGTAGTGATTACTGAACTCTTTGGACCTTGACATTTCTCTGGCATTATCATCCAGTCTCCCTGTTTATTGGGGCTCAATGCACAGGAGGATTGTCAGAAGTAGCTGAGAAGATAAATGACCTATTGCAAATTGTAATGATTTAACAAGAGGATATGTCAAGCAGAGACCAGGCAAGAGCAGTGGGAGAAAGCTTAAAGCCTAAAAGCATCCATCAGAAATGTCTGGGAGTGATAAAAGCCAAGCCTGCTTTTTGGCTTCACCAAGCTTATTGGCTCCACATAGACAGTCCACTAAATCCAGAGATGATTATTAGTAAAAAGCAGAGATCTGTGGATGAAGAGTTGTGGTTTGCCCTGCTGGAAAAAAGAAAATGCAGCCGTGTTATGAGAAATATGCCCATTAAAAATGTTATTCCTCTAGTTTTCTATTACATGTATGACTTAACTTAGACTTCCAGTTACTCAAATAGGGCAGTCAAATTCTGGCAGACACTCCTACCAATTGCCACAGTGGCAAGGAGTTCACAGTTAGAAGATGCGAAGGACGATCATCATGGAGAAAATCTGTGTGGTCACCAGGAGTCAAAAATGACTCTAACTGTTCCAGCCAGCCCTCAGGAATATATGGGAAGCTTCTGAGAGTTGACTGCATCCAAAGAGAGAGAAAATGATGAAAACAAACAAGAAATAGCATGTAGTATTCTGGCACCTGCTTCCAGCATATTATTTCTATTGTTTCACAAGCAGGGCACCTCTAATAGATGTCTTCATTCCATATTGTTATCATTTTTTTTAATACGCTTTTTCAAGGTCTTGCTTTCAAAGACCATTCCAAATGGACTACATTTTAACATGCATTTGCTGTATATGCAAAGAGAAGACCCTATACTATTATCAATATGCATTTACTATACATCCAGACCAGAAGAAAAGAACAACAGGCTCTTTTTAAGAACTCACAAAAGCCATGCCTTTTTCTAATTGAATAACTACGGGTAATAACTCTTGTCTGTGTTAACTACATGGCAACTTCATAGGTAAACAGTGACACAGTAACTCACATTAATGTGGCCACATTACTTCCTGATAACTTCAATTATCTTCTGTCATCCCTATAATGTAATTAAAATGTTTAATTGTTTGCTTTAGATAAGAGAGGTTATAAAAGCTATAACAATTTCAAGGGGCATAATGACCAGCTGATGTTAATAGCCCAGAGCTTCTTGTTATCACACCTTTTCAAGCACTCATTGATTTTAAGAAAATGTCCTTAGTCTCTAGCATTCCAGCGTTTCCCTGAATTTAAGCTGTATTTGACCTTGCAATCAATTGATCACAGAAATAGACTGATGCAATTTATTTTATCCTGACCTCCATCCACCCAATAAAGATCTAGTGTGAATGAAATTATGCTGTGCCACAGAGCTAGATAATTTAGGATGCTAAACCTTTGGCAGGATAAATATAGAAGACACAAATCCAAGCGGCAGTACTGCTGACTGAAGATCTATTAGTGCTAACTAATCTAGAAATCAAGAATGTGCAAACTTGATTCTTTTGTTACTCTATCAGTTTTAATTCACCTTTGCCCTTTGTGAACATTGTGAAGCAATGTTATATTTTCAAGAAGAATAACTCTATGGCAAATCCCCCTTCCCTCCCAATATTTAAATTAAGCACCAAAGTAGCATTTTTAGACGATTTCCACCAAATTTGCAGGAAAGCAGAATTACTAAGAGGCAGACCGTAGAAAATGGTTTCAACAATCCATTAATTTGTTAACAATTTGTTAAAAATAGCTAACTGGGACAGTAACAACGGACTGGAGAACTCCCTGTATAACTAAGAGGGCCTTTGTGTGAAGGCATGTTAAAAATTTCTACAACCACATGGAATCTCAACAACTGAGAAAATATTTTAGATTGCCTAAATGTCTGAATTCGTTTTAGTTTACAGATTTAAAGAACGCATACGTTTACTTGAACATGAATTTCACTGTGGTTAAATATACTGTAAACTGTATGCAAAGCTAGTTTAATTACCAGGGAATAAGGCCTACTGAACATTTATTTTCCAAGCACATATGGGTGACGTAGCTCAAACATTCCTGATAACAATAATAATCATGGCTACTCTTAAGTTCACTTGCTACTCAGTCACAAAACCATTTAGAGAACTGAAAGAGATACCTAATTTTATTAAATATCAATAAACTGAAAATTATAGAGGGTATACTGAAAACTATAGAGTGTAGTTTGATTACAGAGGTACACCTTCCAATTTCCATTTTCCGTGAAAACAGATGTGGGAATGAAGTATCTGACTCTTCAAAATCTTGTACAATTCAAGATTTCTTCAGGCCAATTACAGTAACCATGGCCCTTTTACATCCCAGCTGAAAAGAAGAAGAGCTATACAACGCCATTATGTATAGCAGTACAGAACTGAATACAATAGGACACAAGATAAATGACATTTATCCTACTTTGGGGCTCAGGTAATGGAGAAGTGGAGTGCCTTGTAGCAAATAGAGAAGTCAGAGTTGGTAGCTGATTTTTGTTTCAGTGCACAGATATACTACATCTATGGAAAGCAAACTGATTTATACAAATGGAACAATGGAAGAATATATGGATGAAAGGACTGAAATTTACATTATGTTATAATCTTAAAGAGAATTTTTATCAAATGATGTATTGCTGGTATTTGTCAATGGAAAAATTGTCTAAAATGTATAAAGGTACTTCAAATCTATGTTGGAAATGTGAAAAACAAGAGGGGACTTTTTATCATACTTGGTGATAAAAGTACATGTAAAAAAGCTTAAAAAAATGGATCCAAATACATACAATATATTAATTCAGAAGATTTTAAAGATTAATATACAACTGAAGCCAGAGATGTTTCTTTCAAGACTGACAAAGAGCAGGAAAAAACTCATGGAACTTTGTTTTTATATATGATAACAGCAGTAAGACTTTTATACGCACAATGGTGGAAAGATGGAAGAGTGGTTTGTGGAACAGTAGATTGTGAAGATGATGGAGTTTGCTAAGATGGCTAAATTGACAGATTTAATTAGAGAAAAGACACTGATTAAGTTCAATGCCAATCAGGAACCCCTTTTGGACTTTTTGTATGAAACAGAAAAAAATGAAATTATGATATATGGGTTTGATGATTAGAAAAAATATTAGACAATAGAAAAAGTGAAAGTTATGTTGTAAGCCTAGAATAAGAGCTCAATGATATATATATGCACCTATAACTGTTGTTAAAGAAAATCGGAAGTCATTTCTTTATATTTCTTTTTCTTTCTTTTCTTTTGGCTTTGTTCTGTCTTTATTTTCTTTCTCTCTTTTATCTTAAATATTAGTTCTTGTTAGTTTTTATCTTTCTTGTTTAAAATTTAAAAGTCATTACCAAAAAAAAAAAAAAAGGAAAGCAATCTGATTTATGAGATACAGGACATATAACTTTTCCAATAGTGTGTGTGTGTCTGTGAGTGTGTGTGTGTGTGTAAAATGTAGGATGGCTATGTTCTTTTTGCTGCATCTAACTTCTACCAATTAAGATTCTTGCCTAATTCTTCCTAAAGCTGGCTCTATCCTGCATTGATATTTCCCTTTTGGATTAGTCAAACTGGCCAGTCCTTTTGGTCTAGTATTATAATTTAGGAGAAAAGCAATGAAATGCTATCTCGGCCAAATTATGTTAGTGCACCTCTGCAATCCATATTCCCACCTCTCATTAAACATGCTAGGTGAGAGAGATAGGAATTGTACTTTAAAACGTATGGGAAAAAAAACAGTTGCAGAACAGTGTGTTACAGCAGTGCAGTCCATGAAATTATATTCTGTGATTTGCTGCAATCAGATTTAAATAATTGGATTCTTTATTTATAGTCTGCTAACAATGTAACAAAGCATTTATTGAAATAAAGCAGCTCCATCACCAGTGTATAAATAATAGCTATGTCTAGAAAAAGTATTACTTTTTAGGAACTATAATGTTTCATTTATAATATTTGAAAATGTTAAGAATATTGCAAGCCAATTGATTCATACCTGCATGCATCAAACATACAACTACATGTTGGCTGTAGTATACAACTTAAAGCTAAGACATCAGTAAAATTTAGTCTCTGCTGCTTGAATTTTATCTGATCCCATATTGAATTTACATGGCCACCCATCTCAAGTACATGACTCTGGGTGGTTAACAATACTGTCTGCTGCGAAAGACAACAACAATTAATAATCAGTCATAACAACCAAGAAATGGGCTAACCCCCTCCATCGGAGCTGAGGCTCGACAACAAAACCTGGTCTTCAAGGTGATGTGAAAGGCCAAGCAAGGTAGGGGTGAGTCTGATTTCTGGGAGATGATGTTCTAGAGATGGGTGGCATGACAGAAAAGGCTCTCTTCCTGGGTCCTGCCAGATGACATTCCCTAATGGACGGGACCTGGAGCATGGCTGTCTTGATGGATCTAACAGGACGGGTAGATACAACCAGGGAGAGACAGTCTCATACAGTAAGTAACCTGGCTCCAAGCCATGAAGAGCTTTAAACGTAACTACTAGCACCTTGAATGGAACCAGGAAGCATACAGCTAATGGAGGAGAGGTGTCAGAAGTGCCAAATGACAAGTACCCATAACTGCTGCACCACTGCATTTTGCTCCAGCTGAAGTTTCTGAATACTCTTCAAAGGCAGCCCCATATGGAACATGTTTCAGTAATCCAATCAGGAAGTGACTAAGGCATGAATGACTGTGAACAGGGCCTTCTGGTCCAGGGTGCAATTGGCGCACAACACAGAGCTATTCAAATGCCCTCCTGGCCACAGTTGCCACATCATCTTCATTTTAGCTAACCAATTTAGGTCAACAGGTGAGCAGATTTTTAATGGAGATAAAATTTTTGAATGCAGAGTTATTGATAGCATCCTAGTTTTATGAATTCCATTATAGTAAATTTTCCCTATTGTAAAATAACTCACTTTACCAAACTAGGAATAATGTTACATAGGTACATATCTTATCACAAATGTATTTCAATTCCTAGGTCTATTAATATTGTTTTTCATTTTTAGTGTGAAATTTCTTTACACATATGATATTTGAATTGGATTATTAACAATTCATACTCATTTTTTTTTAAAGGTAGGGTTAATAATATAATTTGGTAATATGTGTTATGCAGAATTCACTTATGCAGGTTCCAAGTTAGTTACTTTTTAAGGTCAATCAGGAAATAAATAACAACAGCACTAATTAAGAAATGAATTGGGATACAATGAGATTGTTCCCCTGTTACTCCAAAATACTTAAACTGTAATTTGTTAATTCAGTTGATTAAGGTTATGAGTTAAGGTGATCAGAACCAGAACTAATAATTGTGAACATTATATAATATTAAACCCTAATTTTACTGTGACATTTTATATTAGCATGCTGTGTCATATAACAAACGTTAGTATATCACATTAAGAAAATATCAGAAAGCTAGAATTGTCGTGATGTAATTAATCATCAGCTACCAGAACATGAATGTCTGTAAATGAATTATTCATCATATAAAATTAGGATGACTGTGCTATATCAAATAATAAGACGTTTTGGCGTGAATTATGGATTAATATCTGTTTCGGGGGGAATTGAGAATTCTGCTGTAGCAGCTTCAAGGTATGACTTGTATCATGGCTGAAATGTTATTCAAATATTCTTGCATTTATATAAACTGTTCCCTGGAAGTTATCTCAATGACCCATATTCTTAAAGTACTTTCTGTTTTAAGTGTGAATATTTTAAGCCCCCAATTTTATGTAAATATTTGGTATATAACAATTTTTTTCCCAAATCACCTAATAAGTTAATATATAACATTTTTAGCATTATATTTAAATGGTAATTCATATTTAATATCTGAAAATGCCAGTATTTGAAGTCTGAGAGGATCTAATCAAAGTGTCTTATGTTACTACTTACATTAGTATAATTCGCTCAAGAGAAGCATGATTCTCAAGGTTCAGTGACAGCAAATGGTTTCAAAAGGTGAGAAGAGGTGGTCACCAATCAGTCCAAAGTTTTGGTGTGCAGCTTGGGATATGTGAGATGCACTAGATACTCAAGGAAAGAACTCTGTGTCAAGCATCTCCGAAGGAAGTTGAAGGGAGGGATAAATTTGATTTATTTATTGGGCATATTCCCCAAATGCTGCCTAATTACCTGCCACAGAAAATACCTTCAGGCACTCACTGCCTCTAGCCTCAATTGTAGCTCAAAGTCTCTACATTGTTATATTCCAACAATTTATCATTTCTAGCTGTCCTCTTCAGGAGAAGCAAGTGCCCCAAGCTCTTTCCTGACAACTGAAACGTCTCTGTTTCCTGCAAGCCCTGATCTTGCAGAGGTCTTAAATCCTCTTCATCAGGTAATTATCAGAGATAGTTATAACTTATTAGGAGACATCAAAAATAATTTGAAATGTGGATTCATTTTTGAATTAGTCTTCATTTTGGAAAAGGGAAACTGAACCAAATAGATGCAGAGGACTCCCATAAATGTTCTTTTGTTCTATAAGGGGTAACATTTATCTGATGATGGAACTGTTTTTGGTACCTGTTCTGCATATGTTGGCCAACAATGTTTTCCTGAGAATGTCCTACATATTTCATTCTGATTGAATGTTCTTAAAAACTGGCAGCTATCAATAAGTGAGGATGGATTTCCCCCCCCATATGTGTGTATCTGTATATAAGATGAATGCCATTTCATCTAATAATGCATTATAATGATACAGCTTTAATAATATTCCAGGTAAAACAAAGTGGCAGCACAGAGGAAATAATTAAAAATAGTGCTGCTATTCTTGCTCCACAAGTGTCTCAGGATAGCTAATGTGAGCACTGAAAATTACTGAAATGTGAATGTAATAAATGAAATATAAAACAATACAGGCAAATGGAATCATGAAGTTAAAAATAATTCTTGCACAACCCCATTTCTCACTGAAACATGTTGATTCATATTTTTTTCACTCAACCACTTGAGTGGCAAAAATGAAAGAATCAAATTGGATACCTTTCAAATATTTGAGGATATTTGTTTCAGCCCTACTTCGCAGCTTTTTTCTAAAACACAATGCTTGATAAAGGAGCTGTTCCTATTGGGTTCTGTCATGTAATCAGCTAGCAAAGTAAGTAAAATTAAACAGCATGCACTGAACCATGCTACCTTTGAATAACAAGAAAAAGATAAGAACTTGAAAATAATTTGTTCAGTTTGCTATGCTCCACAAACACAATTAGGTAGGCAGCAGGAAGGCCAGGCAAGCTGGTGATAATGGCGCGCCCACACAGGGTGAATTGACAAGCACAGCTGCATAAGAAAACCCACAGAGAATGCAAAATATAGACCCAGCTGTATCCAGACCATTCCTCTTGCAAGTGCATCCAGATTCCACAGTTGGCAGCAATTGCAATCAGATGCTGGTCAACTATACGTCCTATTTTTTAAATGTCAGATATCAGGAAGCCTCAATAAGAAAAATAAGAGGCATTTATAACATGGTTGCATTTTTTTTGGACAGAAAGAATACTATGTACATAGAAAGGAGCAACTGAGAAGGCAGAGAACAGTTTACGTGCTTATTGTAAATACTTTCTGATCATTACATGTTGATTGTGGAATGGTGTCTATGATGTAATTCTTTGAAAAGTATTGTACAGCAACTGAGTTATTATGGTGAAAAATATCACCATAACAGCTGAATCTGAGGAGAGAATAAGTTTCATAAAAAAAAAAAAATCTTCAACACATTTTTGATATGAGATTCTAAACTGCTCAGGAATCTTGTTTCTCAGTAACTGTGGACCAGATTTTATATTTTAGGGAACCTATGTAGGCTATTTTAAAGGAAAGGTTTGATCAAAATGTAATAAATTAAGCACATGTCAATAAATTATTCTCAAGACTAGAATATGCTCCATTGTATTCATACATCCATGGCGATCTAGAAAAAATCTAGACAAAAAAGTATATTTTCTTTATTTAACTGAAATGTTTCTTCCTTCCCCCAACATTTTTTCATTAAGATGTAGTCTGGGTCAATTTCTCATGGATTTATTCCTAAAACCCTTCCATCTGCTCCTTGCAATTAAAAGAAAGAAAAAGAAACAAAAAACTCAACAACGTATAGGTTCTTTGCATTTTTCCTAAAATAATGATCATATTTCATAAGTTTTTCTTCTAAAATACACATTTTAATCTTTTCTATTAATATTCTGATCTGTTTTGTTTTGTTTTTTGGGGGGGGAGGGGGATCTGGGAAGTGCAAACCCTGTCAAAGAATTTAAAATGCAGACCAAACAAAATTCTCCATCATTCTTTACAATCCAATAAAAACTCAGTCTAGTCTTCTGTTTTCATGGCTCTTTTCCTACTACATTCAAGCATGCCACTTGTAAGGAACTGGATTCATTGTGGCAAAGACTGCACTGATGTATCCAATGCGATATTACTGGCATCATTGCCAAACTTATAGAATCCCCCCCCCAAAAAAAAAGTCTTGCAAAGCAGCCATTAGCTGGCCACTAGCATTTTCTGTTCTGTTAACAAGACCCTGACAAATCATCAAAGTTGTTAACTGATGATAGTTTGGGGTATGTTGTGTTTTTTCCTGTCACAGTTAGAACCATGTGAAGAATAGCAGTAATGTGTTACCTACCTCTGCCCATTCCTTTTTAATGGCTTCACTGTTTCCATGCACTCAAAGAAAAATACATGGAATGGGAAATCTATTGTGCTTTTGGCTATTCCCCCTATTCTTCTTAATCCTGATTCTTTAGGATACTAAATTGTATAAGAAATCCCAATGCAGACATTTGCCCTCTGACAGATGATGAATGAAGGGTGGGGATAGGGATGCAGTGGAGAAAATGGAAGATTCCCTCTCTCTCTTACACAATTCTCACCATATAAAAAGAATACTTGCACTGAATTTGTTGAGCCCTAATATAAGACTGTCACTAATTGTTTCCTATTGTATTTCTTAAGTATTCACAGGTTTGCAATGGAATATTCCAAAGAAATAAAGAAAGTCTCAGATACTAGTACTTCTGAATAGGAATTAGTTTCACACAATAAAAGCTGAAGTTTCAAGTGTAGATAGATAGATAGATAGATAGATAGATAGATAGATAGATAGATAGATAGATAGATAGTCAGACTTGTATGATGTTTTTCAGTACTGTTAGCTTAGTAATGTCCTTGATGTGTTTGACATTATATAACTGGCAGAAAGAGATTACATATCTAGAATTTTTCTCTCTGCAAATGCTTCATTAAAAGTTTATTAATATTGTATACTGTATAAATAAACTCTTCTCATAGGGTTTACTATGGGTAGATATAAACCAAAATCCAATATCTTCTTTTAACACTTAAATTCTGGTTTTAATTTTGTCTTGATAATTTAAACTAAATGACAGGGCATAAACCTAAATTGAAATAGTTTGAGGTTCACCAAACTCAATCTACTACAGATGCCTTTAAAGAGGTAATTAGCCATGTAAGCAGACACATCTGGCCACTATAGTACCCCTCACCCATGATTTAAGATGTTTTCTGAATATAAAACTATTTCTATATTTGGAAAGTAATTTAAAATTTCTAAGTCATCAAGTTCAGAATAGGCTAGTCAAACATTAAGTTCCTTACTAGTCAGAAAACAGAATGCAATGACATGATTTCACCATTAAAGTAGCCTTTGCTGTATATTTTCAACAAATGTTGCAAAAGAGCAGAAAGTGTATATTGGGAGAAAAATTAAAAGAATTGGATATTTGTCCAATAGAATAGGCCAGTAAGAGATGTAGATAACAGTGAGATAAAGAAAACTTCAGGTCCCACAATGCCCACCTTTCATGCAATGTGCAATGGAGATAGCTTCCCCCTATCCAATGGCTAGATTTACATTAAACGTAGTTATAATGTTTGAATCCAGCTATTCTGAAATATAAATAATTATTTAGGAGTTAGCATATAGTGTAACCAATGTGGCACATTCAACAATGGTAAAAACAAACAAAAATAACATCTTAATACCCAGCCCATACGACTTGATAGAGGAAGGAATAATGGGAAAATGCCTGAAAGAAGATTATGGGCTTTAGTTAGATAAAAAGCTACTGACCTGTTCCTGGCCTTGATGTGTTTTCATGGATCTGTGCCATTAGTTCCATATAGAGCTGAACTACCTGCTTAAGAGAAAGACAACAGAGCAAAAGCTGGAATTTTGCAAATTGGAAAATGCCTTTCCTTCCCACACTCTTTTGGTAATTAATGAATTAATTTTAAAACTTGGATAACTGCTTTGATTAGTCATTTGTATAGGAAATAGAGAAATAAATTAAGTGTGAGTGTGTGCGCCTTTGAGTCAATGTTGACTCCTTGTATCTGCCTGGACTAGGCCCTGCAGTTTTCTTGGCAAGTTTTTTGGAAGTGGCTTGCCAAAAGAGTAAGCTATATACTATTCTTTCCAAGCCTTGCAGGGATTGCCTCTATTTTCCTTTTACCTTCTCAATCTTCCCTGATTCAGAAAGAACAACCCATTGCATGGTGATCTGCACCAGTTCACTGCTACCTTTTGGTTTAATTTCTCCCCACTCTAGTATCTCTCTTAATTGAGACAGATAACAGAACTTCAGAGGTGAACCTTGCTGAAGTTTAACCACCTCTGATTTTCCAAGGCGTTTGATGTTCTCCCCGAGCCCATCAGCCTATTGCTTCCTGCCCACAGACACAAAACAAAAAACCCTTCCATAACTCTGTAGCTTCCAGCTTCATTAATATGCATACAGTGCAATGTAAATGGCTCTTGAGGCTTCCCCTTGGTAGATGATTTAATGTGGCAGTTATGAAAGCTGCTTAGACTGTGCTCGATTAGCATAATAATGAAGCTTCTACAGCAGTGTTATCATCCTCAAAGTAAACAGCCTGAGAGGTCACAGCTCCTTTAACAAGTACCACTTTAGGAATAAAAGGAAAGACCTCTGAAACAGGAGAGATTGGAATATGCAAAATGGGCAAGGGTTGTTTTCTGTCAGTTTGTTGTCTTTGTGAAATGGCAGGAGGGAAAATATCATAAGCTGGCTGCCTGAGCAGTCACCTGGCAGATGAAATAAAGCAACGTTGGGTGCAATATGCTTGGTTTTATTTGGAAGCCTTTGCAGTGAGACATACTTTATTTATTTATTTTGCTTGTGTTTTTTAGGAGTCAAGTTCATAATTAACCCAATTTAATCTAACTGCTCCCATCTGCATGGATGCATTCTTGAAAGGCTCTGAAAACTTGCAGCTGAAAACTACAAATTCTGTTAGGATGCCTATTGGTAGGGAAGTAAAATGGATTTTTCTCTTTTCTAATCAAGCCAAAGGCTTAGACATAGGGATTATCAGCTCTTTTCAAGTGCCAATGAACATGTGGTAAGGATCGGGAAAGAACAGAATTGCCTTCTCTTTTCCCAAACTTCAGGTATTCTTACTAAAGACTAACAAAAAGGTATATGATGGCACATATACTCTTTCACTAAATATGCTCTTTCACTGAATAGGTTTAAAGAGATGTTTTTTCTCTATACGGAAGTAAATTCTACAAAAAACAGAGTGGAGTAGAATCTGTTGAGAAATATGGAAGAATACCTAGAAGATAGAACCATAAATGTTTACTCTTTCCAGGCACTAAAGAGTCATTCCAAAACGACTAAAAGATTAAAGTGTTGGAGAATAATTAATAAATATACCAACACAAATGCACATAAGCAACCAATTTGTATTTTTTGTACTTGGAAGCAAGCTATGAATGAATACTTAGGTTCAGCATTATCTTTCTGAGAAAATAATAATAAAAATCTATATAATGATAGGGATAAATCCCCAAACTAGGCATGGTCAGCAATCACAAGGTTGGATTTAGATCTGAATTTTACAGTTCAGAAAATATTGCATCTCTCCCTCTCCCTCTCTCCCTCTCCCTCTCATATACTATACACCTTGCCTATACCTCTGTGTCTATGTCCTTTAAGAGGGATTCCTTGGTTGGAATTAATCCTGAATATAAAAAATTTTCAGTAACTTGTTAAGCCTGTTTACATCTAAGATCAAATGTTGAAAACTGAGTGTTTTTGGGGTGGGTGGAAGGTGGGTGATTAAAAAAATAGTGGTTGTGTTTACAGTTGGGAACTTCCTTTTTATCTACTGAAAATGATCATGGATTCCACCTAGCTTGCCTTTGCATCATAGAGCTCAAGACATATTTCAGCTGTCATGGTGATCTTCATTTCTAATTTGCTGACACTGTTTTCTCCCTGCCTGTATTAATGCTGAATATGTTTATGACCTCTCTTTTTGTGCCTGTGCTGAAAAGCATTTATTGGGACTAGAAGCACTGATTGGTTCTATCTTTTCTTCTTTGTCATATTATGTGAAATAAATGATACAGTATTTTTCAGAACAGGTTTCTATGGGAAAATAAGGAATATACTTTTATCTCATTCACAGAATACTGCTTTTCTTTTTCTAATATCACTCATTAGAAATGCTGAGGAGTTATATTGCTTTATATTCTGAACACATAGTTTTTTGTGTTGCCCTTCATTTTTCCTTGGAATGCAAAGATAATGGCAATTTCTTCTACTTTTTCTAAAAACTATGAACTAGGCCAACTATATGTGGGCAATGAAGTTCTGAAGCAGGTGGAAAACTTTTTCCCCTGTATCTTACTTACAATCTAGGATGCTGAATTTGGATTCCTGCACTAAGTTGGACAAAGGAGCTAAGTGCCCCCTACCAACACTATTCTATGATTCAAATGAAGTAACTAAATGCCTCCCCTCCCTCTTCCTCTCCCCCGCTCCCCCAGTGATTTCAGAATCTGGAAGTTCATGAATCTAAATTGACAGTGAAATTACTAAAGAATTCATAAAGGGAAATCTGTCAGGTTCAGCCCAAAGAACTCCAAGAGACAATGCAAATACAGTTCTGTTGCATTTATTAGCTTCAACCTCCAGACAGAAATCTTCCCAGACTGGACCCTAGTTCCCAAGCCAGCCAGCCACAACACCATGAATTCCTCAGGGAGGGCCAGCCTCATCTTCTTGAACTTCCCATGCTCCTGTTGGGGGCTAAGAACACGCTTATCTCCCTGAGCCTGGCCTTCATAAGTCCATTCCATCACAAAATCACACTCCAACAACTATTAGAAGAAACAATTAGGCTGCCCTAAAAATTAGAATAGCTCATTATAGATACCATACATAGGTGAATGAATTACATAAAATTTGCTACAAATTGTTAATTCAATCTGACAAGTCAAGTTTATTTGTTCAATTTAATTTAGAACAAAAAAGTTTGTGCATGCATCCTTAAATATAAAAATACATTATATCATCAAATTAGTTTGAAATCACTCAATTTAATTTGACCAAATAGATTTGATGACTGAGTTTGAAGTGATGAATCAATCAAATCAGTTGTGAATCAAATCTTTTAATCAATTCTTTGCATGGCAATAATATAACTTTTTAATAAATAATTTTAATAAGTTAAATATATATCCTATTTGTAGGAGATCCATTGCTCACTTGTATAGCACACTGTTTTATGTGTGTAAGGTAAAGTTCCAAGTAAAAGGTTTTCAGATAGCAGGAATGGAAAGAAACTCCATTTAAGCTAGATGGAATAGGAATTCAACTGTGCTAGATGGAATAATAGCTGAATAGAATATATAAAGCCATAGATGTTTATTTATATTTAGCTTTATGACAGATCACTTTCAATATATAGGACTGGGTCCAGATTTTAGTACATTCATTTAAATAAATGGAATAAGTTATTATTAATTTAAGAGTTACCAGTTTCAATAGGTCATTTCTAAACATAATTATGTTGGGATACAAACAATAATGTGGTTCATTGTCTCATGTACTCTAAGTATAAAAGCACCACAATGTTACTTAGAATTATATGCCTTTACTACTTGTAGAAAAATTGTGAGCCATGATCCATATCTCCGTGAGCTGAACCTGCAAAAACATCTTGTATCATTATTGATTTTAATGTCTTGGAGAATTTATTATAGAGGATAGATGGGCAAGTGTAGGTGTGTTAGATGTGAGACCACGTACCCGTTATTGACAATTTTTTCATCTTTGGCTGAGTATAAGAAGTGATTCACATAGCTATTTTTATGAAATACTTCACTATTTTGTGGCAGTTGATTTGTGGCAACAGCTATTGTAACCTGGATATTATAAATATAACATTTATGAATGTATCCCATTGACAGAAAGAATGTTTCCTCTTTATAACATCTATCTTACTTGGATATGTGAATTGAACTTCAGTGGCCTTCACCTAATCTAGCCTTCCTGGATTATCTTTTATGAGGCAAAAAGCCAGGCCTGCACTGCCTACTCAAGAAAACAATAAGAGGAAGAATGCTCGATCAGATTATCAATAAACTCACAGGTTCAGAAGTTCAATGTGTAATTTTTTGTTGATGATGTTGGCAAATGTGATTCCTTATGTCAGTTATCAAATGACCATTTCACATTGCTGCTTTTTAACTTAGAAAAGAACTGTTATTTCCTAGACATTCAGCTAAACTGTAATTTTGGAACAGCTTCATATTATCTAGACTGTATTAGATTTGGAACTACAGACAGGAATTTTACAGATATTATTTATACTGTAGTATTTTATGAACTGTAGTTACACAATACACTTAATATGCATATTATTCCCCTCATCTGTAAATCTACTGTAAAACATCTAGAGCCAGATAACAAAATTGCTTTGTTTTTCAAGGGGCTTTCTCTGAAAATGGCTAAATGTCATGCACAAACATCAGGCATCAGATATAGAACTTTTTAAGCTGGTTTTATTACCACAGCAAAAAAGGGGGATCAGATCTACACCACAGGATACTAAGAAGAGAATACTGGAGCAAACCAGAAATCAGACCAATATCAGCATTATTTTATTGTGATAGACAGGTAGAGAACTGTTTATTATGAAATACTATTTAACATTATATTACTATTCCTTCTCCATATGGCCCTATATTTAAAACATTATTGGTGTTCTTTTTCACACACAAAACATGTACCCAAGATGAATTTGGAGGGGGAAAAAAAAAAAGATTCATGAACACCACTGTTGTGTCCCTGCCTCAAAGTGATTTTCTCTTGCTGATCAGCTTTCAAACATTTGTGTTTATTTATCCTTACTATACACTTCCATGCTTTCTTTAATGGTGCTTGGATTGTCTGGTGCAAATCCTAATTTTGCTGAAAACTTTGCCACTTTGTTTTTCTGTCACCCCTCGACATAACATTTTGAAATCATTCTTTGTTTACATTTCTCTGTTTAATTGTGGCATCTTGCCCACAGCCTGATATCTGCTTCAGGGAGATCATGCTTCTTCATGAGCTGTTTAGCACTTTTCAGGAACCTGGTATTTATCTCAGCAGGCCTTGCACGGCTATTGACATGCCAAACCATTACTTTGTCATGCCTCTTGATTCTTGTCCATTATCCTTGTCTTTGTGTGCTATCAGCCTTTCCTCAGCCTCACAGTGACCTTGATTCAGCCTGTTTCACCCTTTTCACCATTTTGTACACAAACATAGCTCTCTACAACTTAGCTTTATAATTAGACAGGCTATCGTAGCATATCAGTCTGATGAATTATTCTGAAATAAATTATGATAAACATAACACTAGTACATATTGCCATCATATACACATCTTACATTCATAATAATCTTTTATTTTATTTAGATAGCAGGAAGAACAGCCTGTGGAAGGTTATTAGCAGGAGGTTATGTGGTCAGCTTTGCAGAAGTTAGCCCACTCATCCATCCAGACTGGTAAACATGATCCTGGCAAGTCATCGCCTAACATTGCTTCTTAATCTGTTACAGAGTTGGGATAGATTATGTGGAAAGGGTCATAAGCACAGATATGTAGTAGAAGTGCTTTGGACCTAGAAAGAGCATGAGTATTGGCATAGCACCTCTCTGTTAAGACATCCTAACTTTAGGCTTTGTGAGAGGCTGAAGCAAAACAAACAATCAAACAAAAATGCCACTGCTTTAAGGAGTCAACTCACTGAAGTTAATGCAACTCTTAAAGCAATGGCATCTTTTTTTGACTAATGTGAAAGTCTGCAAAAAAGCCATGTGTGCTTTAAAGAACAGCAGAGAGATGTTGTGTTCATGCTTAGGCAAAATGTGAAACATTTTTTCCAAATCATTTTCAAAGCAGTACAGGCCTAACAGGTACAGTAATATGGCTATGGATAAATAGATAAAATCAAACATCAAGAGTCAGTAGAGGCTTAAGGAAATTGACAAATTTTCCTTTTCCTTTTCCTTTTCCTTTTCCTTTTCCTTTTCCTTTTCCTTTTCCTTTTCCTTTTCCTTTTCCTTTTCCTTTTCCTTTTCCTTTTCCTTTTCCTTTTCCTTTCCAGAAGTTGACACCTGATTCTCACATGTTCTACACCTACTTTTAGTAAAAATACTAAATCAGCCTAATAAAATGTGCTATCCAGGAATTATAAAATATGGGTGAAAAGTGATTTCAAAAGAAACTTCATCTTCTTTTCTAAATTATGTTGCAATTAAATAGTTTCAACTATTTCAGTCTTTTTAATGGGACAAAAGATTACTGTGTCATGAAATTACTGGCTGTTTATCAGTTTACTGTATATTATTTAGATGTTATGTCCTCTGATTTTCATGTTACATAATGTAAAATAGACTTATGAGAATCTTCTACCGATGAAGTTGTACCAGCGAATTGTATCTTCTAACAACCATATTCACAATCTGAAACAAAAGGGGATTGTAAACTCTTTTAAAAAGGTGGTGTGGCCCACTGGAGTTATACACATAGAATGGGTTATTAAATTAAACCACATGTGAAAAGCAGCTGTTTCTGTTGAGGTTTTCATCAAGCAGTAGTGGAAAGTTTGGTGGGTTTGAATATGCAGTTCCAAGTACAGCTGTTAGAAATCTATGTGAATTGATGGGTATTCTTGGGGAGCCTCAGGATCAAGCATACCTCTTCTTCCAATTAATATAAATATTGGTGAAAATAAAGCAATCTTCACAATCTTTTCAGTCCAAAACAGTCAATAAAAATATGCAGGTTCTTGATCACACTTCCTACACTCACCCCCCAACAAAATTAAACTTCATGATACATAAAAGACCAGGTTATTGATTGATAAACTGGTGAATAGAATAATGTGAAGCACTGACAAAATGCTTATTTTTTAATTGGAAGGGGGCAAAGTTTCACCTAGTGAGTCCCAATTGTATTGCATAGACTTATCTATCTGGAGTGTTCTAAGCAGTTTTGGTATATCAGCACAAAATTGTATTGGTGGCAATTACTGTAGGAAATTACTGTTATTTTTTACAAATATTATAATAAGCTTCTTTCTTTCTACACACACACACAAGCTGTGTTAACAATGTGCAATCAATATTAAAAGAAAAAACACCTTGAAAATAATGTCATAAGCAATATTTGATTATTTCATTAAGTGCTATCAAGTCATTGTTGATTCTTAGTGACCATATACATAGATTATATCCATAATGATCTGTCCCTAACCTGGTTTTTTAGGTCCTCCAGCAGTGTGCTCATTGCCACTGTAATTGAGTCTAATGGTCATCATCTTCATCTTTTCCTTCCACCTTTCCCAGTATTCGAGCCTTTTCTCTAGAGCTAGGTCTCTGCATAAGATGTTTGAAACAGGATAATTTTTAACAATATAGCTCCCCAAAATTTGATGATCTAGCTCAAAAGGTCTCTTCTTTGCCTCTTTGTGGGAAAAAAAGACTAATTCAAATGTTAACACATATCAACAATACATTTCTACAAAGCAGATATAGGTATTACAGGTTTATACAATGATTTAGTCAATCCCCTATATGTGAAAAGTCCACAGTTTTTGATGTTTTTCTAGAATACATGCCTCACTGACATGTAACACTCAGTCTAAAGTCATAAGAACACTCTTGTGGATTTTCATTCAAAATATGGCAATAGCACCACTCCAGATCATTTGAGTTACTGTACCCATTCCTGGAACTGCATTTCCAACCAAAGTGAAAACAACCCTTACTAACATCCTTTGAGGTTCAATAGATGTGAAATATACCTTTATGTTGTATTCATCATTTTAAGAGCAAAAGAGAATGTCACTAACTGAAACAAACTAATTTATAAGTCCACATTCAAGCTAATTTCTCATTATTCTAAAGCTCGCATCAATAATTAATGTACATTTCATTCCATTCATTCAGCTTCTAATAATTTGGGTAACTGGCTTAGGAACCTCAACCGATTCCTGTAATATCTCTAATTTAAATATAATTCCAGAAGCTGCCATAGTAGCAGACAGAATAACCCAAATAATAAATGTTTAAGTTGAATAATCAGCCAAGAAGCATTTCAGATGAAACTTGTTTTTAACTTCTACAAAAGTTTTAAACGTGATTCATCAAGACTGAATTGATCAAAATTATTATGCAAGTTCCAATTTGCCCCCTTGCAACTATAGATTAGCAACTAGTTTTAAAATGGAATAATATAACTTTTTCATGGTTAATATGATAGCCTAAAAATTTCTGTATGTACAGTATATTGCAGTATTATGTGCAACTAGTGGTACTGATTTCTGCACAAACAATGTTCCCAATATATGCTAGAATTTCACTGAGGACAAATAATATTTTTAAATTCCATTATTCCCACCACTGACCATAGAAACCTATTGTAGGATATTATCAAACAAGTGATTAAATGTGGGTCTATAGCAGGTGTCAGTAGGAATATCTTTCTTGACAATGGGACCCTGAACACCTATGATTTACATAGCAAGATTGTCCTAAATTGTGCAATGTACCCAACAGTTAACTTGTGATGCATATACTCAATGTTGTGAATTTGTGCAAGCATGTGAATTCTTTCTTCTTTTTCAGTGAAAAACATGAACTATAATGGTGTTAAAACAAAATTCAATATATATGTAACTAATTTTAGTATATAAGGGAGGGAGAAGAGGAACAACAACTGAAGATTAACAAGGGCCAGAGAACCTTCTGCAGGCTCATTCAAGCTAAGTGGTATTTTTTTTAAGCCTTGTGGTTCTTTTCCCTGTCCTGTTCTCATGTCCATATGGATTCTTCTCCCATTCCCTTCACTAAAGCTAAACTGCAAAGTAACACAGCAAATATGTACAGCTGGTTGTCACTCCAGATTACAATATGCGCATTAAGCTTTGCTTAGCTTGGGATGGTTTGTGCTGAGGAGAAAAACCACAAGAGAGAAAAGCCACAAGCTAATGACAAACGAACATGTTATTTCTTGCTGCCATAACTTTCTCTGGTTTAACTTCAACTGGCTTAATTAATCACAAGGGGTAACATAAAAAACAAGGCTGGACAAAGCACTACTCATGAATAGTTTGTTATATAGATGTTGCCTACTTTCTTTTTACAAAATGTTTCTCAAAATACCTCTTCTTTATGTGCTGTAATAACATTTGGTTCCCCCCCCCCTCAGTTTTAGTATTTTTATCTATTGCTCAGTTATTCCATATATTCACTATTCAGAATTCTAGGTAGTAGATTAGTTGTGCCAATAGAAGACATTTTGGGAAAGATCAAAAGTATGATTTGAATACCCACCACCAACTGATATCAGTTGTACTACTCTACCTACAGTATCCAAGGGTGAGTACTATCTCACCTTTCCTGGTCTTGCTAGGAAAGGTGAGTTGCATTGGCTTTGTATTTACCTTAAAGGAAGATTAGTTTTTCTCTGAATACTAACTGGAGGCCCATCTTAGGTTGGGGTGAACACAGTAATGAAGTAATAAATTGTTCTTTTTTCTAACCTTCCTTTGGGGAATTTGTCTTAAATTCAGACTCTGATACATCAATGTTCCTCAACATTCATGTCATCCAAATACGTGGACTTCCATTTCCAGAATTCTCAGCAGAGGCCATAAGCTAGGAAATGTTGGGGGTGGAAGCCCATACATCTGAAGGTCATATAAATTGAGTAAGTCTATGTTAAATAATTGTTATAAGATTTGGCCTTCAGACTTACAGTGCATGTGAGAAACTTTGATGACAGATGGCTCCAGCAGTTTTACCTGAGGAAGAAATGTGATAACTTATTCAAGATTCTCCTGCCTGAAGACAATCATTACTTACATGAATTTTATATTCTGTTTTATTAAAAGGAATATAATAGTGGTTTATAATAAAATATTTACATCACTTAAGAAAACATTTAAAAATGGTAAAATTATATAACCAAGGCTAAGAAAGAATTATTACAGCATAAAGTGAAAAGTTCAAGTGGGGAAATCAAATGAAAATCTGGGAAAACAAAACATTTTATGGTGAAAAGTGTTCTCCAGTACCTAATGTATATGGAGTACTGTATACCCACCTTTGCTCTAGAGCAGTGTTGTCCAAACTTGGCCACTTTAAGATGAGTGGACTTCAACTCCCAGAATTCCCCAGCCAGCCATGCTGGCTGGGGAATTCTGGGAGTTGAAGTCCACTCATCTTAAAGTGGCCAAGTTTGGACAACACTGCTCTAGAGTGAATTTAATGTTAATAGGCTGTGGTAGAACCTTGCAGATGAATCCTATCAGAACCTTCATTTCACTGAATCTTGTCAAACTCACCATCTCCAGACCCTGATACAATTTGCCAGGGCATAAATAGACCTTGGAAATGTACTTTCCCAAGCTCTCCTGCAAGGCTAGTACCCTGGGGTGGGGGTGAGGAGAGCATTTTTTTTTTTTTTTTGGCAGAGTTTTGTTTCTTCATGCATTAAAATGAGAGGAAGGACACAGAACCATATAACATTTCTCTTCTTCCAAATGATGAACAACACTGCAGGACACCATCTCTTGCCATGAAGTCTAGTTTGTAGGATTTAGGAAAGGATTAGAGAGTGGGTTGACAATGAGCAAGTGGGTGACAAGGCAAGATTTTGAGAGAGGATGTGTAATATCTGGGTTAACTTGAAAATAAGCCAATCTAGTATTCATAGAATTATGGAATGTAAGATTTGGATTGGACTTTGGAGTCAAGCGCCTAATGGAAAAATCCATTATTGCAACATTCCCAACAGATGGTCATCTAGCCTTTATTTAAATACTTCCAGCAGAAAAAGAATTTATCATCTTCTAAGGCAGCCTGTTTAGTGCTTACTGTTAGGAAATAATTCCTGATGTTAATCTCAGTCTGTTTCATACCAAATGCCTCCAACTACTTCTTAGAAGTTTTCTCTTCCACTTCTGTTTCAACTTGATTACTTTTTCTGCTGGCAACAACAGGCCATAATAGCAGTTGTGACCATGCAATCAAAGCTCTGCCCTTCGGTACATGTGTCGATGTTGTACACAAGTACAATGGTTATTTTACTGTAGGGTTTCAACTGTGCAGTCATGCCCATCATCTTAGCTTTATCCCCCTCATATGTGATTGCCTAAATTGAAGTGCTCCAAACTGAATGCAGGTTTTTTTAGGTGTGGTCTGGCCAATGAAAAATAGATGAACAATTACTTTTTTTTTTTATCTTAACTCTATACTTCTGCTGATGCAGAACACATTTACCGTTTTTGTAACTATATTACAATACTAGCTCATGTTTAGCTTGTGATGCACCAAGTTATCTAGTACATTTATGCATGTACTGCTGGCCAATATGGTGATCCCCATCCTACATGCATGATTTTTCTTACAAAAATGAGGGACTTTGCACTTGTCCCTATTGAACTGCTTCTTACTGGGGTCTTCTTACTGTTCCATCTGTTAGGATTCTACCAAATCTTGTCCTGTCCTTAAAGGGGATAGTAAATGCCTTAAATCTTTGTGTCATCTGAAAATTTTATATTTTCTAACTCTTCACCCAACACATTTTTATGTATGTTGAACAGTATAGGGCCTAGAACATAACCCTGTGTGTGTCACTCAACACCTCCTTTCAGCTTGACCAAGAACTACTGACATTTATTTGTTGGATATATGTGTTCAACCACTTCTATATCTTTATAACGGTGGAATAGTCTAGCTCACAGTTTGTCATCTTTTGTTTATTTTGATGGCAAGGCTTATAAGGCACTCCAGTTGATGCCCACTTTGAAAGCCATACAATTCCATCCTCATAAATTTAGATTAAAAACAAATAATTAAAGATAGTAATATAAGTAAAAACAATAGAACAAATCAACAGGGGGAAAAAAACCCAGACTTTTTAAAAACCAGGAAGTAAGGGCCCATTCAGATATCTGGGGACAAGCTATTCCAGGGGAGGGTACTGCAATTGGAAAGGTATGCTTCTAAGGTCACTGCAGATGGCAATCCCTGAGGAAAGGATTCAGAGTGAGCCCACCCTATTCAGTTTTATCAGGTGGGCAGGTGTTATTGGCAGAAGCTGGTCTCCTAGATATCCAAACCTTCTGAACCATGAAGGTGACAACCAGCACATAACTGGAGCTGTGAGAAGGCCCTCTTGGCAAGAGCTGCCGGCTACTTATCAAGCAGAAGCTCTGCGCCTAGGAAGACTCCCAAGTTATAAGCTAGTTTTGTACAGGACGATGTTGCTAAGATGCTTTGCTGAAGTCATTCTACAGGCATTAATTTTCTCTTTCTATACACTGGGAAATTACTTATAAATTGGATTCAATGTATTACTAAAATAATTAACAATCTTACAACTTGGTGAGAATGTTAATTGGGTGTCATCCATATAGTGATAAAATTACTGTGCCTCTATTATTTGTATCCTTAAAAATGGTTAATGTTCTTACTTGTGCAATATAATTTCCATGTGTAACTGGGAAATATATATTAGGACTGGAAGTCAAAGCAGATAGAACCAGTCTGAAATCTATGGATATTCATTCATTAAATTCAGTCTAACAGATCAAGTGCTATTCAGAATGTATGTCTACATTGCCTGGTATATGGAGATTAAAAAAAAAATCTAGCCTCCATAGTTCTTATGTCCAAGTCTGGAACTAAAAAAAGCTAGATGAAACTGGATGTGCATAAGTATCCTACTACTTACACAAAGGGAGGCATGTCTCCACATCTGTTAGAAATAAATATTTGCATAAACTCAAGGGTGCTTGCAAAGTGTATATTGCTATCAATTCTTCCCTTTCCCTAAGGTCCAGAATCAGGCAGCAGTGAAAGTGTGAGGTAGGAGTGGGATGTTCCCAAACTCTAACAGAATAGTCCCCCACAAGCTAGTGGAATTACAAGCAAATATATATGCAAGAGGAAGCATATACTTCATGCATCATTTCTGTTAAGAAAAAGGCCCTCTTTCCAGAAGGAACTACAGTATGAGTGGAACTTCAGTTTTCCCCTGGAAATTGTTGTCCTAATCAGATGTTCTACTCTCTAGTGAAGTGCCTTTATCTACAGGAACTGAGACTATAAATACTAAAATCCCCAGAGAGAAACTGATGCTACACACATAAAATGTAATACTGTAGGAGTTCCAACCAGCCCTGCTGTTGTTTGCTTTGCCATTTAAACACTAGGGCAACAGAAGGAGTAGGGGACAGTGACTCAGAGGATGTGAACAGCATTGCTTGATTGTGTAAGTATCCCTGCTTGAATATTCATAATAATCCTAGTTAAAAGATAGGATTTTCATTTTTAAAAAAGTATTTACCACTTTTTAAATATTTTCCTTTCCATTTTTGTCTACGTAAATCAATGATACCATTCATGACATTTTTGCAAGTTCAAGAAATCTTGCACAGAGTTGTAAAACTTCTGAATTTACATATTTCTTCATATTTTCAACAGATGAAACTGTAAGTTTGAGGAATGAAACTGACACCAAAATTTTAGCAGACCAAAGTTATCCTCCCCATATCATTCTTTAAAAGAGACAGAAAGATTGTTATATTGAGTTTTAGCTACTGTTACTCGCTGAAAATTCAAATATCTGCCTTTTAAAATATAAGATCATAAAGATTTAGCAAGATTCCCTTTTTTATAATCAGAACTGTTGGTTGTTTGAATATTAAACATATCCTTAGGTTTCACTTCCTGAAGGTGTTGGGAAAATGCTGAACAGTTCCTAAAAGGATAAACTGACCAAAAAAAAAAAAAAAAATCCTAATAGAAGAAGTCACAGAATAAATGCCAGAATGAATTAACTTGCTGGGACATGGCTAACATCACTGAGTTTATATATGTTTCATTTAATGAAGACTTGACAGCTTTATGAGCAAACAGTGGGGTTTGAACTGTATGAAGATCCTATAACACTGCCAAGGCTGATCAGGTTTTGTGCCATACATGTTATTTAATAGACAAACATTTGCTCAGTGAAAATGTCATTTTAAATGACTGGTTTGATAATCTCTTAAGCTTTTAAATGATCTGCAAAGTCAGAAAATGCTTTCTGGTGTTTCAAATCCACTGGCACATTAGATAATGAAAGTAAACATTTAACAATGGTCCAAGTGTAGTTCCTGAATTAAGAATTTGCTTTATAGTCTTCTTTTCTTTTTCTATTTTTCTCCAAATACATGTCAAAGTTTCATCATTTTTAGGTTCTTCCTTCTCCCTCCTCTCCCCCCCCTTTTTCCCCTCTAAAATGCAGCTGTACATTCAGGAATCAATTTTAATTGTTTCTTATCTGAACCTGCAGTCAGGCTGTACATTTGTTGCCAACACTTCCTCTATTACATTTCTCTATGCACATTCTAAAAATGTCTGTAGAAAAGCAGACAACACCTCATCAAAAACATATGTGTATGACATTTCACTGACCTCCTCTCTGGTTTAAGTGTCTCAGTCATATTTCATATATCATTACCATTATGTATGAATTGATGGCATTTGACTCACTTCCATAAGTTAATTAAAAATATAGATGTGGAATCATATGTGCCTGGAATTAAATGTCATTAAATTCAGTTGACTTATTTATAAGAAACATTTCTTAGATTTGTTTTTAAAAACTTTTCTTTCACTATCTATGTTTGGGATTGAAATCATAATATCTAGGGAAAGGGGGAGAAGACCAGATAAATACATGTACACTATTGCAGTACATCATGAAGCCAGTTCTGCCCCTTACACACTTGTATGCAATGTCAGGTGCAACTACAATCTTGTGCTGTTACAGCATGATGCCTTTTTCATCATGTTGCTGTCACTGTAGATAGGAACAGACACCTATGTTTCAAGTAAGTCACTGTAATTATTTTTCCCAGTGGTATGAAAATTTTGTTTGCATGAAAGAGATATTACATATGACTAGTCTGGTTATTCTCTGCCTGAATATATATACTCATTCAGGAGGAGGAATGAGCAGTTTTGTTCTTTGCCTTGTGATCCTCATCTACCTGTACACATGATGGACAACTCCAGAGGAAATCTTCTAGTTCCACAGAGATTCTCCAGAAGTTCTGTGGTGGTTCTCTTCAGGAAAATAAGGAATTTAACATTTCAGAAAAACCCTCCACAGATAGAGGGTTTTTCAGATAGCAGCTCTGTTCAGAGGCTGAAAAGGACATGGAACAGAGGTATCCTCACTACCCTCTCCAGACAGAGAAGAAAAGAATAAGTGAATTCTTTGGCTCAGATTTTTAGCATGACTTGTAGGATAATTTTTTTTCCTCTGAGGGAACATTTGAACTTGGCACCAGGACACAATTACATTGAAGCATAAATTGATTTAATGACAGATGTGATCCCAGAACCAATAGGCAGTGGCCTTGAGAGAAGTGGGGTTATAAGCCCTGTTTATAGACAAATCATCACATTTGTTTTATTGGTCACATTATAATTACCATCAGTTAGCAGCCATTTAATATAGGTAGTCCTCACTTAACAACGGTATCCAGAATTTCCATCACTAAGCAATGCGGTCATAAAGTATGATGTCATGTGACCACGTTGCTTAGCAACAGCCATCCTGGCAGTCCCCATTTCATCCTTTAGTGAGGATTGTGGGTCGTTAAGCAAGGACCTCATGTGACCGTGACTTGTGACTTCCTACTTGCTTCCAATAAGCAAAGTCAACTTGCAACAGGAAGTTGCAAGTCCTGGGAGGCTCTCAGGTAGGCCAGCAGGTAGATGAGTTCTATGGAATGCAGCAGGGGTGGTGCTGCAGTGCCATGTGAGTGCAGGTGAACATGGGAAGGGGTGCTACAGTGCCAGGCAAATGCAGCTGGGTGTGGATGCTGCAGGAATGCATATATGCGCAAGTGTGCATTTACTACAGAGTGTGGATGGGGCATACTGCAGGCAAGCACATGCTACAGAGTATGAGATCCCTGGGTTCCTTGGGCAAAAAGGTGGTGGGAGTGACTTGCAACCTTCCCTGCCAGCTTTCCCATTAACTTTGCTTGTGAGAAGCCAGGAGGGAAGGTCACATGACAATCACATGACTGTGGGATGCTGCAACTGTCGTAAGTGTGAGCTCGTTGCCAAGCATCTGGATCAAAATCATGTGATCATGGGGGTACTAGACAGCTGGAACTTCAAGGACGAGTGGTAAGCACCACTTGTTCAGCACTGTCACAACTTTGAATGGTGGCTGAATGAGTGATTGTTAACCAAGGACTACCTGTATGTCGCTATAATATCAATATCTGATAAGATTGGACAGATGATTGCGATAATTTATATGTATATTAAAATTATAAAGAGGGTAGTTACAATGAAATCATCTTTCTCTATACAATAAAACCTTTAGTTAAGCAAAGGGCCATAGAATCTCCAATAAGACTGCTATTTTTGCTCAAATGAAAAACCTTCATTCTCTGGACTGGATGCATTTTATTTTCAGGTACCTGATTATTTCTGCTGAGTTTATAGTGGTTCTTATTATATTATTTTGCTAAGTCTACAAAACTTGCTTATTAAAACCCATAGAATTATGGGTTGAAATTAAATTCCCACTACAATGTTTTTTAATCAATGAATCATAGAGAAAAATGCAATCAAAGGCTCAGAATATATGGTAGTCCTTCGGGTTTGAAGAAGACACACTGTTGTGCAGTTCACCTGTGGATACAGAGGTGACTCTGCTGTCCCAGTCTGGAAGCACAGAGTCTAGCACAATGGGAACACTTGAAGGTTATAGTAACTGGGGGTGTAATTCTGTGATGCTGCTCATGGTTTTCTATCAGTTTTTGGCGGTGCATGTCTTCAAAGCTGGTGGAGTCTTCATAGCACAGGGCTTGCCAGCGGGCTCTGTCAGCAGCTGCAGCTTCTCATCTCCTTGGCTGGATGTCACAGTGGTGTAGGGTTTCTTTCACAGCATCTCTGTAGCGCTTGAGTAGTTGACCTCTTGCGTGGTTGACTCCAGTACACTATAGAGCAACTGGAAAGGCATAAAGTGGTCATCCATTCTGATGATGTGTCCCACCCCACATCTGGGCTCTGATAATCAGGGACTCAATGCTGGTGGACTCCACATGATCCAAGACCTCTAGTTTGGAGATACAGTCTTGCCAACAAATGCCAAGGATGTAACAGAGAGTGCGCATGTGAAATTTCTCCAGTTGTTTGATGTGCCTTTGATACAGAGTCCAGGACTCATATCCATATAGGTGAGAAGGGATAAACACAGCTCTGTAGACTTTCAGCTTTGTAGATATGGATGTTGTATTGATTGAGCACTCTGGTATGCAGCCACCCCAGTACCTGCCTGGCTTTGCTGATCCTGGAGTCAATTTCTTTGTCCAAAGACCCATCGCTTGAGATGATGCTTCTCAAATATTTGAAGCTGTTTACATTTGTCAGCTGGGTATCATCAACAGTGATTTTTGGTTCTATGGGGTTGGTATTTGGCATGGACTGGTAAAGTATTTCAGTCTTGTTCAGGCTGATAAGCTGAAGAACATAGCTGGGTCTGAGAATTTGTTCAGCATTAACTGTAGATCACTATCTTTGTGCACCATGAGTGTACAGTCATCAGCAAAGAGGATTTCTTGGATGACTTTATGGAGCCATTTTGTCTGTGCATTCAAACAGCAAAAGAGAGAACTGTCCACTCAGTACCTGATGTACACTCCCTCCTTCAGATCCTGGACAGCACGTGACAACATGCAACATGTGAAGAATGGATTGAACATGACTGGGGCCAGCACACAATCCTGTTTTACCCCATTGGAAATGGCAAATGTAGCTGATGTAAAGAACCTGTCCTGTCATTCCATCATGTAGTAGCTGAATCAACTTCACAAATTTCCTTTGGCATCCATAATGTCTCAGGATGATCCAGAGAGCCTCCCTGTTTATAGTGTCAAATGCCTTTGTCAGGGCAATGAAGACAAGAGGCTTGTTCTGTTCGATACACTTCTCCTGAACTTGCCTCATGGCAAATATCATGTCTGCTCTACTCTATTCTGGCTGAAAGCCGCACTGCACTTCTAGGAGGTTCCTTTCCAAGACAGTGAAGTCTGTTCAGGAGAATGTAGGCAAAGATTTTGCTTGCGATGGACAGCAGTGAGATGCCCCTATAGTTTCCATAGTCTGATTTGCTTCCCTTATTTTTGTAGAGAGCCACAATGAGGGCATCACAGAAGTCACCAGGCATCTCCCCTGTGGAACAAATGTCTTCCAAGATATCTTGGAATGCCTGTATTGTGTTTGGTTCTAGTGCTTTGATATCTATGGGATATCAAATGGTACATTTGGATATCAAATGGAATAATTTTTTATTTATAATGGATAAATGGATATCAAATGGGACATAGAAATGGGAGTTTTAATATTTACTTCAGACTCGTAAAAAAAGTTAATGTGACCAGTGCCCCAAAATTCAGACATAGTGAGGATGGTCTCTGACCTGTGCCACCAGTGACAAGTGCTGGAGATCAGATGTAGATGACAGTTCTTTATGGCAGCTGTAAATCTCAGTACTGCAACAATATGTGAACTCTGGAAAAAACAACAATTCAGAAAGTGAGGTTCTACACAGAGAAATACAATATTGATCACAGCTGAATGTAGACTTGTAACAGTTCAAAGATCACTCAGGGAACCAGAAACAGCATGCTTTTAGGAAGTTAAGTCTGAGGTTGGAAAATTGTTTGCCAACAGAAGATTCCTCAGTACTGTTTCTTTTCCTGAGATACGCCTTTTTCTTTTAAGGAGCCTCATTGAATATCTGTTGTATTTGTTTGATCTTTCTTCATGTGCAAGAACCGAGAATTGCTTCCTGCTCAAGCTCTAGGTCAGATGACTCAACCTTGTACTTTTGCAACAGGTGACTTCTCCAGACCTGCAGCCTCATCCTCCAACCAATTCTATTCTTTCTGAGCCTTACCTATAGATCTGTCAAACCCTGCTCCTCTAATTCAACTTCTGACTCATTAGAGAGGTCCATAACGCCTCTAAAGAATTATCTGATAAGGAGGAAGAAGAGATCATACCTTTGCAGGACCAGAACTCTCATAAATACAAGGAACCTCATCCATCTATTGGGAGGAATCAGAGCAAGTGGTTCCTCTAGAGTAAAAAATATTGCAGAAGATAAGTTTTAAGATCTGAGCTTTTTCCCAGTTTTAAAGAAAGGAAGCTATTCAGGCCCAAGGAATTAAAGGAATTCCTTAAGGTCCAGGAAGTGATGGAAACTAGATGAATCAGGACTATCCTGGCTGATTAATCAAGCAGCATATACATGCTGATTAATCAAGCAACACCCAGCTTGGCAGATACAAGCAAGTTCACTGCTTACTTTTAGTGGTATCTGTAACTGCATTTCTTTCCTGTGTAAATGTGCTCTGTGAGTAGTATACATGATTGTTGAACTTGAACATAACCAGAATTCTTAAAACTCTGATTATGAATTACTCTTTATTTGCAGGTTCTTTTCTTGATTCATTTCCTCTGTCTTTATGTACTGACCTTTGATTTGCTTTCCTACCAAGGAATTGATTGTTTTTTTGGATATATAATAGGACAGGTATAGGTAGTGGTATGCTGATAAATGTATAACAATTGACTCCGCCAGCTCCATTGCAGCTGCCACGAGCTGACAAATATAAAAGGTAAATCACCTTCAATTATATTCTACTCCTAGTGACTTCACAGATATGTCCATGTAGTTTCTCTGCCAACAAAACTGGTCTTCCATTGTCCCTTTTCAAGCTCCACACCCCCAATCTCCAATGTTGAAGTTTAGCCAACAGTCCTGATGCTTTTGTGGAATCTCCGAACCAAGCACTATCTGGGGCTAATATAGCTTAGCTTTTCAAAAGCAGACAAGCTAGTTTCTTAAATTGTTCCTGGTAGACAGCAGCTAGGACAGATTTTTCACTACAGGCATCATATAATCCTGTACTGCTTAGCATTTTGCACCAATTGCTGCTGTCTCTATTGATTAGCAAAGATACAGACAAGATAAACATATATAATAAGCAAAATGGTCAAATTATTATGGTGGTTTTATTGCCCTGTTAGGTTTATCAGACTTATTTCTTGCCATGAACAAGTTGATAAACCGTGATGTGTTCAGCATTAATTTTGCTTTGCTTTGCTTTGCTTTTCATGTGTATATAAAACTGGGTGTATTCCTTTAACAAATTGGAAATTGAGACTAAGAAATGATTGTATATCCATCAAAGTTTTTAAGTGACATCCATTGTATTTTGGCATGTATGTATAAATGTAAAAAATAAATTTGGGGCAGGAAATAAATGACTTAAAAGTATAAGTCAGCATCTCAAAATATTAAAAAGTGCTTTAAAAAATCATTCCATTATTTACACAGTCTTGGCAGAGAAAATTTAATACCCCAAATAAACCTTTTGTATTTATACAAAATATGCAAGGTCATTTTTCTTGTTGATGTAAAAATAAGTTTAATGTTTTTTCTGGCATGCATGTTATTGAATCTGCTTTTAGTTCACTTTAAATTTTGAAGTGATTATTCATAGCACTCCCAAGGAATGTGACTGAAAAAGTGTTGAGGAATGTTAAAAGTGCATTAATAAGCAGGACAAGCAGGTGACAATAGCTAAATCATGTTAATTGCTTTGGAAAATTTGTTTCTTCTATTTATTATTCTGACAAGGTTAACAAAACAGTTACTTCTAAAAAGGCTAGAGTTAATTTTCCCTTTTTCATAATTACCATCATCATTATACCTAGTGTTGGCAAGCAAATGTTCAGAGTGGGGCATCTTTATCTGTCCCACATACCATGGGACAGATGCCAGGTAATGGTGTCCCTTAAGCAGAAAATACTGGCAGCCATAAACCAACTTGGTACAGGAAGGCAGGTAGGTGGGCTGGGAGTATAAGACCCAGAGGATTTCTGCAGGTGGAAGTTTGAGAATCACCACATTTTGCTGTGTGGGCTTGATTCTCTGCTTCTCCAACATTAGACTTGACTCCAGAATCACAGATGAAAGTCAGTGCTTCCTTGTACAAGGAACAGATACATGGTATAACACCAGTTTTGTACTTATACTTGCTAATTGGCCAATTAATTATTATAGTGTTGTCACAATCACTGATTACATTTTTACCTCTTGAAATAAATGTAGGCTTTTTTTGCCTGTTCAGGGATGCATTTTGTCAAGGAAATCTTATTGGAACTACATTGGTGGTAGGGAACAGAAACAAGCACTGGTTGACATAGAACCAAATTAGGTGGAAGTCTCCCTCCACTCTGACAATCCTTTTTTTTTTTTTTTTTGCTGATACTTGCATGAGAGCAGGGAAACAACAAAACTCTTATCAGAAGCCTGTAATTAATTGATTGTGAATTAGTTCAAAGCTTATGAAATTAGGTCAAAAGGCATAATTTATCCACCTTTTCCTTTTTTTCATTATTTTATTAAAGATATTAATTATGATAGTAAAAATGAATACAAACTAAACTCAGGAAAAGACAAAAAGAAACAATAAAAAATGCAGAAAAAGAAAAAGAAAAATGTAAAGAAGTGACTTCTGATCTTCATCATAACAAGTACAAACAAATTTAGTGATTCTTCACCCTCTATAAGGTTACAAACAAATATCTCTTCTTCCCATAATCCATCCTTTATCTATAAGCAAATCCATAAATCATCAACTTTTCAGTCTGGTGTCAGCAAAAAGTCTATAAAGGATTACCAGAGGTTTATAAAAACATGTCTTATTTTAACCTTGATCAAACAAACAAACTTTATATTCCTTCCTTTTACTTCTAACAATCTTAATCTTTAATTCATTCAGATGTTGTCATAGGATTTGGTCTCTAATTGTTCTTTTTCCCACTGCAAAAGCTTTTTCAAGGCTTCAGCAAACCTCTTTTGTAAATCCAGTAAAATGTCATTATCCAGGTCATTGTCTTGGTTTGTCATTTGTATTTCCACTTTGATTTTCAAAACTTTAACCAGCTTCTTTTGTATATCCAGTAAAAAATCTTTATCAGGATCACTCTCTTGGCTTGTCATTTGTAATTCCACTTTGACTGCCTTCTCTATCTTGTAATCCACACTTTTTTCTATTTCCACTTTGATTTTCAAAACTTTAACCAAGCTTCTTTTATACATCCAATAAAAAAGACTTCTGTTGGAGGTATGCCGAACTAAACATGCCTCCAACGGAGCAGAGATGACTGTGGCAAAGACCAAAGAACCAGCGAGTAGACCAATTAGACTGATTCTTCAGAACCTCTGAAAGGACAGGAGATCACCCACATGTGCTCCGGATGGCTGCTCCTCACAAGGAGACCACAGGATAGCAGTCTTCCATGGGCCTGTGTGCCACAAGATAGAGGGATCAGCCGTCATGCTCACAGCGGTAGCAGAGCCTTTTAAAGGACACTGAGTTTGCTAACCTCACTTTCTAATCACTTTCAGAAATTGCTTATTTACTATTCAAAGGCTATTAGAGATCTTCGGAATGACAAGTTTGAAAAGTCACCTGGTGAGTTTACTTTCCTTCTTGAACAAAAGAAAAATTAACTAAAAGTTTAAAATTTAAAGAATTGGAACATTGGGACCTTTACTATAAGATTTTGGAAATAATTAATAATAATAAAAAAAACAGCATTTTGTAGGAACCAGGCTGTTTTGTCTATTTTAAGTCAAAACAGAAACTTGAAATTTTATGATTTCAGAAATTGGATGCTAGTGGGGTCTAAAGATGCCAGGCAGAAAGGAAAAAAAAAAGGTGTAAATGTCTTTGGGTTTTGGTTAGTTTGGGGATTTACAAAATGACACAAAATCTGATGCAGAACTACTAGAACTGGAAATATTGGATAATACAAAAAAGTGTGGATTATAAAATAGACAAGGCAGTTAAAGGGGAATTACAAATGATAAGCCAAGAGAATGACCCTGATAAGGACTTTTTATTGGATATACAAAAAAAAAAACCCAACAAAAAACATCTTTCTTAAAGTATCTTAGGAAACTGAGCTCCAAATTAAAGACTGCAGTCTGGATTACATTGGGCTTACATTGTGATAACCATACTGAATATATGCTATATAACTTTTTGTGTCACAATTGTAGGGCTTGTATAATGCACAAATTCTTTTCTACCCTTCTGCATGAGTAAAGAGTTTTATGCTTTGGGGGGGTGTTTGCTCATAGAAGATATAGACAATTCATGCAATGGATAACTCTACCATATACAATGAGAACAGGGATTTATTCAGAAGTTCTAGAAATTATTTTTTTTAAAAATGTATTAGAGGAATTCTGATTTAACATTATATATTGTGATTTTTGCCACTGTTGCATACAATTTTAGTACATACATTATGTCAATGATCAGAGAAGTGAATTAGAAAGTTTCCCATTATTTGCATTTAAAATACCTTTGTTTTGACAGCTTGATTTACAATGCAGCTTTAAGTAACTGTTTTGTATCTGCTTCTTAAGATGAAAGAAATTGTGTATAAAGCAAGGGAATACTTTCTGTCAGCTAAAACTGAACACTCTCTAAATGGCTGCAGTTCTTTTTATGAACTCATAGTCCTTCCTAGAGCCATTTTTAATAATCACACTATTGATTTCCTGGCACTTAGGTTGGGTGGCAAAGAAACTGTTAATAGTATCAGCTGATTTATACCAACAAGAATTAGACACACATCTACCCAAAAGAAAACAAATATCTACTGGTGTTTCTAAAATAACAGGTAAAGCCTATGGCAATAACGTTGCATTGGCTGGGAAATCAAATGTTAAGATTGGCATGAAAGGGAGAAAATACCCTTTAAGCATATATTCTGTTTGTTTATTTTGAACTGCCCTTGCCCCAAGAAACTTACATTTTATGGCATACCTTCAGATCTTCCCAGCACTCTAGTTTCTTACCTTAATGGATAACTGTGTGGGATCTATGTGGATCAATATTCTAATTTGCAGTTCAGGAATATTGATATAGATATTACTTGGTACCATGCATTCCCAGTTCAGTCTGGGAACTGTGCAGGCTATAGTTCAAACATTTCTGGAGGGTACCAGATTAGGAAAGGCTACATCAAAGTAGCCTTTTGCTTTGAGGTCCTGATGAATTTACATATAAACATAATCTATTTACAACATTTTATTTCATTGCCCAAATATTTAATAACACCATATTATGAGTGAAACCCAAAAACAAATTGGAGCTATATATGTAGAGCAAGCTTAGCACTAATAGAAAACATGTCTCAATTGTAAGAAACCTATTAATCTAATTACTTACTGCAGCTGCCTCCTTTAACCTCCAATAGCCAAATGATATACTGGTTTCCTATATTTTATTCTTAGTCGCACAGAGAAAAAAATCCCTATATTAATGTATAATGTATACTATCTATCGCATTCATTTTATATAACTATGCTATATCCTGCAATAAAAATTCTGCTAGTTTTCAAAAACAATTTTCAGAATCCAGGGTTCGAAACAAAACCAAGGTTAACTAGATCATGTTGCCCATCTGTCGGTTATTCAAATGTACATCCAGTAGCTACATTGTGCATTTTTAATTAAGGCTAAATCAAATTTTACCTTTTCTTTCACAGGAGCACTTAATCTCCCACAAAAGACACCAGGGACCATGGAGGGTTCACCTTTCACTAAGGAGGACCCCAGAAATATGACGTTGAGGTAGCATCGGTTGTTAAGAGCTCTCTTTAAAAGCCACTTTTTAAATTTGAACTAGCTTGTTTGTTTTTATTCCATTCCATTCCATTTTATTTTATTTTATTTTATTTTATTTTATTTTATTTTATTTTATTTTATTTTATTTTATTTTATTTTATTTTATTTTATTTTAATTTTTATTTCATTTTCTTTTTATTCTTGTTCTACTGGAGATCTGTCGTTTTACTATTTTTGCTGGAGACCAGTATTTTTACCATTTCTGCCATGAGGAACAGGAAGAAGAGACAGCAATCAGACTTCTCAGACTTCACTCAAGCCTACAAAACAGCTCAAAGTTGACAGATATTTAAAAAGCAAACAGCTACTTGTTATAAGTAACCGAACCCTCCCCCCACTTTTCCTGATAGCCTCTCTAATAGATATGACCCCTAGTATGGGTTCTACAAGCAGAGATAGAGAGCTCCCAAATTTTTTTTAGATCTTTCTGCTTCTATGCCTGATGAAGCTTCCCCCTTGCAGATCCTAGCCATCTGTCCAGCTGCTGGAAGGTTTATACAACAAGGGAATGAGGACTTAAAATGTTACTGACTTTATAACCAGATAATGCTTACTGATGGGCATTGTATCGTCCATGTTTGAGCTTCTAACCATAGTTAACAACAAAGTGGACACTCTAAAAGAGACTTTTATTAAGCTTAAACACTGTCATCCAAATACTACTGCTGAGTCAATCAAAACAAGCTCATCCAGAGACAACTGTGTCTCAAAACCAGATAACAATGGTGGAAAGGTGGATTCTAATTTGGAACAGCCCAGAGCCACTCTGCAGTCAGTTGGGCAGTGACAAATTTGAAATATAAAGAAATAAACCTAAAAAGAGAGTGAGGAATAAATTAAGAGATCTAAACCTACATCCAGAGGAGCATGTGAGGCAAGTACTGCTCTCCCAGGAAGTATTGGATGAAAGGCAATTAAACTGCAATTAATTACACCATCTCATAATAAAACCAAATCTAAAGTAATGGTATTTAGCAAAAAAAGGTGTGAAATATAACTGGCAGTTGAATGGGAAGGCTATTGAACAAGTGAGTTCTTTCAATTATTTAGGAGTAACTTTTACCAATGCAAGGTCATGGGTAAATCATTTTAAAAGAAGTTCAGCAAGGGCTGAGGCAAGTACCAAAAGATTATATAATTATAATTAATCAGGTACCTTGACTTTTGAAAGTATTTAGGGCAAAAATAGTCCTAATGCTGACCCATGGTGCAGAACTGTGGGCCCTCACAAAAGCTACCACACTTGAACAAATTCAGACCTGTTTTTAAACAAACATACTTGGAACTGCAAGGACACATCAGCCCCCACAGGCAGAGCAGAAACAGGTATCCACTCCATACACAGCCACTCAATAATTGAAGTGTTTAACCTTTGGCAGAGGATCTATTCAATGGACCTTGATAGGCTACCCAAAATGTATTTAGCAGAACAGATAAGCATGGCACAGCCCACTTCCTGGATAAGCTGACTTACCAAAGTTATTTCACAACATGGGTTTTCTACCCAATATTTACTCTCAACTGCCTCATAGGCAAAGGAAATTTTTAAACAGAGAATCCTAGATATCAATGCCAAAAGAAGAAATGGAGTTAATGGCTAAAAATAGATCTTTAAATTGGTTGACTAAGAATAAACCATTTTCCAGTTTGAAAAGTATCTGCCAGTCAGTTGACAGAATTCTTAAGAAGGGCCTATTCTAGAGCAAGATTTGAGTTGTTGAATTCCATGGCCAAATATGGGTGCTTCCATCATCTGCCATATCATGAAAGGACATGTACAGTATATGCAGTGCCCCAGCCATCAAAGATATTGCTCATGTCTTGTTTGACTGTCATCTTTATGCCCCTATTTGGCTTAGATCCTTAACATGCCTACTTGCAAGAACAGCTCACTTGGACCTGAATCACAGATTGTGCTATTATCTCTTGGGCTCTAATGTATATATTGTGAGCAGAACTGCTAAGTTTATAGACAAGGCAGTTCAGCTAGGAACCCATTATATTGAACAGATTGGGGTATCATGTAAAGGTGATGTATTTATCTTAATGCTGATTCTTTGTATTTACCACATATGTATTTTATTACTGAATTTTCTTTTATCTGGAATTAGATACTGTATTTTACCTTTATTTTATTTTCTATGATATGGTTGCAAGACTAATCAATTAATAAACTACTACTACCTTTCAATAAGGTGAACAAATTTTCAAATATCTGCATGCAAAAGAAAATAAAACATGCTGTTTTTTGAGTGCAAAATGAAATCCTTACTATTTGTATGGAGTTCTGAGATTTAAAAAAGATTTTAACACTTTTTATGTTATGTTACATTTGTTTGTTGGATTTACTCTGACATTGTTTTTGTTTGTTATGATCATTATGATTTTAAATATGGGGCATTGCCCAATTCAATATTAATGGTGGCTATAAAATGCTACTAATAAATAAAATAAATACAATTTCATTACAATAAATACTGATTAAATAATCTTAGTAATTGCTTCAAATGGTTGCTAAGCTGCCTTCAGATGCATGCTGGGTAATTGAAAAAGCCAAAGAATACCAAAAAGAAGTCAGTAGGTACTTCATTGATTATAGAAAGGCCTTTGCTTATATTGATCATGTCAAGCTGTGGAATGTGCTTAGAAAAATGAGAATCCCAGAACATTTCATTGCCCTCATATCATGGTCAGTATGGGCAGAATACGATGAAACAGCCTGGTTCCAGTCTGATAAAGAAGTGAAACAAGTATATACTCTCCTCTTATTTATTCAAACTATATGCTGAATGTATATGAAGTGGACTGGAAGAAGATGAGTGTGGTTTTAAAACTGATGGTAGAAACATCAATAATCTGACCTATGTTGATGACACCAGCTGAACATTCAAAGGATCTGCAAGCTCTAGTAATAAAAGTCAAAGAGTGAAACAAATGGGACTAAAATTAAATATATATAAAAAAATCAAACTAATGACCACAGGTACAATAACCAGCCTCAGAACTGACAGTGAATATATTGAAGTGGTAGATAGCTTCTGCCTTTTAGGATTAACCATCAAAAGTAAAGGAGCAAGTAGTCAAGAATTACACCACAGACTAGCACTTCGTAAAGCAGCCATGAAGCTCTTGGAAAAGAGAGACCATGGTATAGACCATGATGTGTCTATACCAACAAAGATTAGAACACTGCAAGCTGGGACACTCTATGGAAGCAAAAGTTGGACTTTGGAAAAAAGTACTGATGCTTTTGAACTTTAGTGTTGGAGAAGACTCTTGAGAATACCATAGATAGCCAAGAAAACAAAGAAATGCATCATTGAATAAATCAACCCAGAGTTCTCACTCAAAGAAAAAATGACCAGGTTCAAATTATCCTACTTCTAATGCATTATGCAAAGATCTAGCTCTCTGGAGAAGGCTCTAATGCTAGAAATGGTGGAAGGAAAGAGAAAATTAGAACCAGCAGCAAGGTGGATAGACTCAGATGGCAATGGGTGCAATGTTGGAAGACATGAAAGACCAGGTTAGGGACAGATGATCATGGAGAAAATGTTTGTGGTCACTAAGAATTGACGTCAATTTGATAATACAAAAGGCAGATCAGAAGGTAATACTATCTAACTTCTGGGGCAATCTTCCATTTATCTGAAGCAATGGTAAAGAAGTTTTATTTTTTGTTTTTCATAAGCCATTTTGATGTTAATAGTAATTTTGTCCCATGCATGAAATATCTAAGCATTCCATATCCCAAGCCTTAATCAGAACTTTTGAGGCCATTTTTGCTCCATAATCCTGAAAACTATTAAACTTTCTTAGCCAGATTCTTCAATTTATCATGATTATTTACTACTTCCTGGAGAGTACTGTGAGTATGTGAGAAAGGGTAGAATAGAATACCATTTTTTTTTCCTGGCAAACAGAACACATATACATTATAATGTTTGTGTACTTTTTTTTAGTTTCCAAGTTCTGATCTTGTTCTTACAGTTTACAATGCAGTTGTTTATTCTGCATCAATATCTCATTGTCCTATCTCAACCCTTGATTTGTTTTTTAAAAGCTCTTTTAAAAAGAATAGAATAGAGTGTATGGAGACCAAACACATTATCTCACTATGAAGGGTGATTATGATTCTTTGACTTTTTTTTAAAAGGAAAAGTCCTTCAGCATTCGCATTGGCCTGAGAGCCTTTTGAGTTATGGATCTTTCAAAGCCACAGAGAACTGTAGACTCATCTTTCATGGGTGAAATATCCTGTACATATTCAGAGTCTCAGGCAAAATCCATTAAATTGGATCTAAAAGGTTTCCAAGATTATTTTCCAGAAATATCAATTACTATTTTGTTACAATTCCTTTCTCTGTCCTCAGGGTATATAAAACGCTTATACCCTATTAACCTGGACATTTAGGACTACCTACAGGTAGTCCTCAGGTTATGATGGTAATTGGGATTGGAATTTCCATTGCTAAGCGATTCGGTCATAAATTGTGATGTCACATGACTGCAACACTTAGTGACAGAAATCCTGGCAATCCCCATTGCCATCATTAACCAAATTCCACTGGTCATTAGGCGAGGTCCAACCCTGATCCAAGCCTTTCCTGGCTTGGTCCCTCCCAGCCCTGAGCCTCAGTAAGGTAAGGACTGCCTCCTCTTGAACTCCCCCCACATCTATCTCCACCCCCATTTCTGCCCTTTTGGCTGCCCTGCACAGCATAACTCCTCAGCGATTGTGGTGGCACTGGGGGGTGCTGGGGCTGAAGTAGATGCCCGGGGCCTTCAGAAGTCTCAGCTGATCACTGCCATGCCCAGGCTTCTACTTCAGCCCCTGCACCATTGCCGCTGAGGAGTGCCGCCTCAAGCCCATAGCACTCCAGTCCCACAGAACAAAGTCCCAGCCACCCCATGCTCTGCAGGCCCTTCATCATCTTCCTCCCACTGCTGATAAGCCACACGGAGTGAGGTAGCTGCTGGCCGGGCCAGGCATTTTTCCTGATGCTGCACACACACTTCTCCAAATCATGCAATGGCTTCTCATGACGCTTCTGAAGCCTTCCAAAAACTCATGAGAAGGCCATACTCATCTTTCTTCAAATCATGTGCTGCCTTCTCACAATGCTTTGGAAGGCCTCAGAAGCATCACAAGAAGGCAGTGCATACTTTGAAGAAGTGTGCACATGGCCTCAGGAAGAAGGCCTGGCACAGCTAGCAGCTGCCTCACATAGGGCTAGGCCAGGCCTGCCTCATCAGCAGCAGGAGGAAGAAGATGGTAAAGGTCAGCTGGGGGCAGCAGGGCCTGCAGGTGGTTGGAGGTGGCTGCGGCTTTGCACTATAGCGCTGGGGTGGATGGCCACAATGCAGGTCTTGAGGCAGCACTCTTCGGCAGTGGTAGTGCTGGCAGCACTGGGGCTGAAGTAGAAGTCTGGGGATGGTAAAGCTGGCTGAAGCTGCTGGAGGTTCTGTGCCTCTGCTACAGCCCCAGCGCTGCCACCACCACCACCAAGGAGTGCCATTGTGCAGGGCAGCCAAAAGGGAGAGATGGGGGGAGATAGGCAGGTGGAGGGAATTGAAGGTGGAGTTGTAAGTGTGGGTAGGCTGCCAAGTGACCAAATGTTGATCATGTGTGTGCAAGGCACTGCAACAGCCATAACTTCAGGGACCTGGTGTAAGTACCATTTGTTCAGTATAACTGTAACTTCAAACGGTTGCTGAACAAATGGTTGTAAAGCAAGGACTACTTGTAGTGATAAAATGAGCCAAAGGTTGCTTAGATTTTGGGAAAAAAAATATTTAACTGGGTTCATATAAGAATTAAGTTTTATTTAATTAAATAATTAAATTGACTAGACTCAAACAATTTGCCAAACCTATCCTCCTCAACCTTGGTATTCTTTAGGTCCCCATATTCTCTAGCGCAATATAGTGAGAATACTGCATTAAAGTCCAGGAATCTGGACTTCAGTACCCATATTGAGGAAGATAACTTAGTGTGTTGAATAAATCCAGCAAATAAAGCATCAAGGCATATAACATGGTTTATAGACCAAAATGGCTGGCTTCATAAAACACTAACTTGAAGCAGATAAACTGCATTACAGCTTAACAGAATGCGTGAATCAAGTTGTTTATCTCCAAAGACTCTGAGGTTTCTTCCCAATGCCATTTATTCGGTACATAAAGATTTGACCCTATAATAAATCTTTTATACTGAATATTCAGTGATTTTACTACTATCATTCTTCAAAATAAATGGACCAGGAAGCAAAGCTGAATAGTTTCTTTTATCCAATTTCAAAATTATAAATAGAGCTCAGCTGCAATTAAATTTTGTGTATTCTCATATGATACACTTGTTTGCTTAAATTACTTTGTAATGTGAATATAATTCCTGAAATGCTAGTTGGACTATATTATGAATAATAGCTCATTTTCTGTTTCTCAATAATCTGAAATAATATGTAAGAGGCTTAACAGTGATTTGAACTTTTATGTAAAACTATATAGATTGCTGTGGAAAGAAAAAAGAGCATAAATGAAGACAGGAATATAAGAAGTGGCTGGAATAGACAAGTTTCTTAAACATAAATGATTTCTTGATTGTATTTATGGAGCTAATTGTTGGAATGCAAGCCTTGTGACATCTCTAATAGAAAATATCATTATTATGAAAAGGGAATTAAATGGTGTTTTGTAGTATCCATGAATGTGACATTTCAAAGCAACAGCTGGTAGATCCACAAGTTTATTGGAGACACCCATAATATGGAAAATCCAAACCTGTATTAATAAGCTTTGAGTTATTTCAGAGACTGTTCTGAAAACAGGAACACATAGATTCGTAGAATTAGATTTAGATTTACTTGTGGATAGAGATACATGTGGCTTGTAAAGTTCCTTGCTTTATGGTAATTGATTCAAGAGCAAAACTACAACATGGAAACATCAACTTAAATATTTGACTAGCATAGGAAAAAGTAATTATTTTTAACTGTGATTATTTAGAATTGAACAATGTTCTCTGTATGCTTTGCTTGATGTACTATGAATACAACCTTTCTGTAACTGCTGTCCTCTTATTAGGAACAATAATTGTACACGAACAAGAAAGTCACTTTCAAGCAGAGTGGCAGCCAAATTCAATGTTTATTGGCTTCAAACACTGGTGAATCCATTATGACATCTAGTTTTCTGCATAAGCAAGGACTCCTCAAACCTTACATTTCATTTTCTCATTAAAGTGTTTGTTAATGTTTTATACGCACTGAGTTTCAGCCAGAGATGGCACTAGGGGACAAGAAATAGTACATTAAAATAAGTACACAGGTATATTCGTTTTAAAACTTGTCATTGTTTTATATATTAACTCTTTATTAACTTGTTCAATATTTATGCTCTTTCAAAAGCAGATTGGAAGTATGTGTTATATTAATACATGCTATACAGATGATCCTGCCCTTTTTTAAAAAAAAAAAAAAAGCTCTAAGAAATCTCACTAAGTCCTAAATGATATGGACATTTAACTCTCTACTTCGGCCACTTCCTTCCCAATTAGTCACATACACAAGTAGATTATAAAAAGAAAAGATTTTATTGGTGTGAGAGACCCCCTTCCCCCCCCCACACACACACTTGTTGTTTGTAGTCTCCCCATGAATGAAGCAGGTGGGAGAAAGGTTTACCCCATGAATAGGGCCACAGTCTGGCTCAGGATACATTTTAAGTGTAAAACAACAACCACTGAGAAAAAAAGCCAGCTGCACATAATTAACAATACGTAGTTTAACCCTCATTTAAGGATTGAAGTAATGTCCCATTCAAAGGTTCTCTTGCCAACAAACTGCAATTTAAAGTACCTGTAGACTTATTTAGCCATTGACAGTAGCTCTATTCAGGCTTTCTGGAGATCACTAAGCTCACTCAAGCAACCCAGGATTTAAGTGTGTTCCCAACATATTATGTATATGGAATTGATCTTGCTAAAGGCATTTGTGTCTTTAGAGTGAACATATGAAGGCCCCAACTTTCCTTCACTGTTGGACACATACTGAGTTTTGAGAGCATGTCATGAACACACACACATACATAAAATGGCTATTATGATGGATGTAGGTAGTCACAAAGATCCTTTTACTGGAAAGTAAACTGGTAAAATTGTTCTTTATCCCTTTTAGCTCCACTAGTGCTCTTGGCTAATTCAGCTTATGTCCTTCTTGGGGGTAGGGAGCAAGCAGGCACAATTATCAATTGTCACAGCCCCGTCAGGTTTATTTTCTCTGAATTTTTAAAATACATATAAATAGAAAGCTAACAGGCTACAAATAAAGATCTCATTCTCAAGCATAATTTTTATTTTTAAGAATGCTTGAAAATCCACAGAAAATATTTATTTTCTATCAACCTTTCTCAAGCATTCATGAAAATAAAGATTCCTTAGGCCGAAGGATATCAGCTTTTTATTTATGTTTTTAAATTTCACATAAAAACTAAAATTATTGATGAAAAATTTAAAAATGCAGCAGACACTAATACAAGGGGACCTAAATATGAAGGAAATGGGGTTTTATATGTAGGGCTATACATGTGGAGGCCTGTATGAATTGTGTGTGTGTGTGTGTGTGTGTGTGTGTGTATACAAGTGTGATCTTGTAAGGTCAGACCTATGCAGATATGCCAAAACCTTTGTTATATGTTAGTGGGTATGCAGTGAGGAGATTGGATGCATAAAAAGGAAGATTTCTGAGAATGCATACTTTTACACATGTACAAAGATGCAGACTGATCAAAAACATGTGCCAAAATTTCTGCTTGTCAGATGAGGTCTGGTTTATATTTATAAAGTGCAGACATGTAAGACTATGGATGAAGACTACCTGTATTATCTTGATAGCATGGTAACTACCACAAGGTAGTTCTGTAGCACAAAGCAAAATGTGAAATTGACTTAAACTGATATGTACTTTTTCCATTCTCTCTCTCTCTCTCTCTCTCTCTCTCTCATTCACTCTCTCTCTCCCCCTCCCTCCCTCCCTCCCTTACTTATTGATTCATAACCTGATGGTTTTTGAATGTAACAAGACAATATGTTTTTTTTTCCTTTGTAACTCTCCCAAATGTTAGTATCAGCTTCATACAAACATATATGCAGTGATCTGATGCACACATTCATAAAATAAATCCTCTTTTCAATGAAGTTTTGCAACAGAAAAGAGTATATTCCAGAAGCTTTTGTTATGGTCATTGTTATGATCATTGTCTATGCCGGGATAATGGTGAATTGGGATATTTTATATAAAAAGAAATCCATTATGGATTCTTATTAGCAGTAAGTAGCTTAAAAAAAACACAAGATATGTATCGGTTTAACTTCTCTAAGCTTGGAAATCAGCATTCTGCATTCTCAAACTATTGTTTAATCCAGATGCTTTTGTTAGCAGTTTGTTGCAAAGTGCTATGTACTAAACTCAGATCATGACCAGCAACCTGGAATTGGACAGTGATGTACCGTAAACAGCAGTTTGCTTATTAAATCAACATAAAGTATTAAAATATGCATTTAAAAGACATTATGATTCATATTTACACTCAGATTCAAACCCAACTTTATCACTTTGCTTGGTTTAAATTCCACCATGACATTCTTTAAGAGAAAAAACAGGAAAATTATATTTACTGTAGTTCTACATTCTATAACTTTTTATGGCCTGGAAATGGCTCAAGTTTATAGATCATTAAAAATCCCTATAATGTTCTATTTACTGGAGATATTGTAGTTGCTTCATACATGCTGTCCTTAGTTTTTGGAATATTGAGTTAGACCTTTGGCTCAATAGGTTCATTACTGTATACATTAATTGGCAATTGTCCAGGCAGTTTTTTTTTCCCCCCCAGTCCTAACTAGACATAGCAAGCTGGGAAGTTTGTCATGCCCATCAAATATTCTTCCACTGAGTATGATCCTTTGCTGAACATTTTATGCATTGCAAGATACATACAGTATTTTAATGGCCTTTCTGCATTTGGGCTTTTATGCATTTCCATAATGATGTTTTAATACTAAAGTATGAAGTATATTATGTTTCCTAGACAAACAACAACAGGAGCAAGTGTCTTGTGGAACAAGTACTATATTTGTTGACTGGTTGGATTCATGATAATTTATTCCAATAGAAGAGAATATATGTAGCTCACAGTTGAACTATGGAGTCCTTGGAGCTCTCTAAGCTTGGTTGTTTGCTTGCAGATGTTTCATTACCCAACTAGGTAACATCATCAGATAAACTAGTGAGTGTTTGCTTCCTGTTTATTATCCAGTTATTGAAGATTTTTTTTTTCATATAATGGTAATATGTATCTGTTCCGTGGCTTGGAGCCATTGTACAATCATTCTAGTGGATCAGTGATAGTAACAGAAACTTTCTTGAACTATCAGTTCCTGCCACCTTTCCAGATCTGTACTTTGATTTTATGTATTATTTACAAATGCTTGATGAAGTACAGACTTCCCTATGTTAACTGCAAGGATTCCTACTTAATTAAAAATATATTTACATTTGGGAGCATAATGTACACTAAAACAAATGTATTCTCTCAGCACAAAACAATCAGGTTGGTCAGGTCATCAGCTGGGGTGGGGGTAAACTCATAGGATACACTGAAAATGGAAGATAAATGAGACACCAGACTGTGAACATGCTGTGAACATGCTAGAAAAATATTAAAGTTGCTGGTAAAAGGGCAGGATATCTAAAAGTGTTAATAGACAAAAAGGCTATTGTAGTGCAGGGAAAAGCAGAAGATACATTGAAGACACCTAATAAACAAAAATAATGAATCTGCCTATAGTACAATCAACCACATAATTGATTAAAACTATTCTAATATTCAGTAAGAATATTTCTATATTGCCTTTCCATAAGGGAGAATAACAAGAATGAAAACACAATAAAAACATCTTAATCTCATTTACTATCTTGAAAAATAACCAAAGACCTGATTGAAAATAGGGACTGAGAAAACAAAGGGATTACATTCCACAATTTTGGAATAATATGGGAAACCCATTTCATGTGATGCAGGCTACCAGCTTGGCTGGCTTCAAAAAAGTGTTGGATCAGTTCCTGGAAATCATGGGGATCGATGGCTATTAGCCTTGGTGGCATTGTGACTGCCTCTGAAGGCCATCAGCTGGGAGACAAATAGGCTTTTTGTACTTGGTTGGCCACTGTGGAACAGACTGCTGGACTAGGTGGGCCAGGGGTCCAATCCAGCAGGGCACTGCTTATGTTCTCATTGTATTTGAGAAATAGGCCTCTGCAAGTAGATTTCTCTTGCAGATAGTTTGTAATGAGATACAACGTTTCTCAGATAACTGAGCAATAAATGAACTCCCCTAGTATTTATCTTTCCTAATAAAAAAAAATCTGTAAAACAGAACAAAACAAATCCCAAACTGAAAAAAAAAAAAGTATGCTACTAAAAGTTAGATATAAGCAAGGGAAATTAATTTTTAACTAGGTTATGTTGTGAAATTTATGTTTAAAAAGCTTCCTTTTAGGAAAGGTAACATGTCAAAAACCCAAACCAAGATAATTTGCATTCAAAAAGATTCTCAGTTAATTAACATTAATAACTATAAAGGAGGTAAGTATATAAAACTCTCTATTTTAGGAAACATAAATATACATGTTCTCAATTTTTCTACAGATTAAAAAAAAAAAGAATTCAATTCAACTAATTTAGACCAAGAAAGAAAGAAAGAATTTTATTAATCCACATTTCTCAACTAGAAATAAGCATTATTGAATTTAGGAGACTTGTTATAAAATGGATGTCCTCAAAGTGTTGAGATTATGACTCCCATCAGCTTTAGTTACCACACCTTAATGTTACTACACCAGTGAGTCCCATCAGCTTTGAACATTGACTAGGCTGTCTGGGGCTGAGATAACAACTGTATAACTAGTGTTTATACCTTCCAAATTTTCATTAGTTTTATCAATCTGTATTTTTTATTCAGAATTATTCAGTTACTGTCTCTTAGAAAAACTTCAAATATTTTAGGTGAAAATTTCTTGAGAATTCTACTTCAAAAATATTTTTTTAACTTTGGGGATTAAAAAAAAGATTATGATGATGCATAAATTAAGATTGCTGTGGAAATATTTGGTTATTACTTGGATACATCTGTATAAGCTGTATGAATTGTATAATAAAGGCAAATGAAGTTGAACAAGACAATCCACAATAATTACTACATATAATACCAGTGGCAAATTACATGGACTGGGTTTTTTAAATTGCTGTATAAAATAATAGTGAACTTATGCCTCAGTTTAATAAGCTTGACTGAGTATAAGCTGCAGTATGGACAATAGCTGATATGCTTAGCATCTAGATGAGAAAAAATGGACCAAATATTACCATCTTATCAATGTGAGTAATCAAACTATGTTCTGTTCAAAACAAAAATGTGGTTTTATTGGAAAAAGTAATTATTTTATGGGAAAGTACAGATAGCCAAGGCATCATAGATCAACACTGCTCTGAAGAATTCTGCTAATTTTTTCAAATACTTTGTGGTATTATCAAAATGTCTTCAATTTCCTCAAAGCAGGAATTTCCAGGTTTTATTTTATATAAAAGCCATTTGAATGCTAGCAAACAATTTCAGCTTTCTCTTAAGTTTTGCCAATTTAGTTGGAGCTCATTTTTGCTTCTAGTGTATTGAAACTCCCTAGCTACAAGACCATTTTGAATACTGACATCACCTTAAGCAAAATTTGCTGGCACTGATATCTGTGTACAATGTGTTTGTTATATACATATACATGTGTGTTTGTGTTTCTGCATGACTGTAGGCACGCATGTGTGTATGTGTGTGAATGATGATGATATTAATGCTGTCAATGGCAGAAAATTACAAGACTATGGATGATTTAGATTTGTTTGAAAAGGATCTTTGGAATGGCTGGTATGGATGATTTCTCCTGAGCTGAACAGTAAAGAAACCTCCTCCCCCAACCCAAATTGTAATCACATGGTAGTTTGAAAATATTCAGTGTGACAAGAATTTCTGAACTTGCTGCAAGGAAATTATATACTATTTTGTGAAAAAAAAAAACCCTGCAAATAAGCAGTTTGTTAGTGGTAATGCATAGAATATGTATTCTTTATTATCGGTTTTCTCCTTTTAATTCATTATTTGTGTAAGGAAAGGACACTATATAGTACATTGCATTTACACTTTTTTTTTTTTAGTGAGACACATTTGACATGTGCTAATAATATAGCACATAATTTAAATAATTACTGCATGTAAAGGTTTACTGAATATTTTCCAAGCAACTATTTTCCAGTTACTAAAACACAACAAATATATGCTAATATTAGGAGCCTGATGTCAATCTACAAAGGCAAAAAAGGAGGGGAAACAAAACGCAAAACTAAATTGAAAGAAGAGCAGTTTTTATTGCAATGTAAGTTTTATTACAAACTTATTTATTTAATTTATATGCCCAAGACTCTGGGCAGCTAATGGTTAAAAACAGAATAGAAACATAGTAAAAAATAACCAAATCTTAAGAACAACAGAAATAACATAAAATAACATAGCAGCTGAGAAAACTCATTTAACATAACCGAAACCAAGAAATGGGCTCACCCATACCATCAGGGTGCCAGGCTTGATGGCAAAGCTAGAAGGCCAGCAAAGTCAGGTCAAGTCTAATCTTTGAAGGAATCATGTTCCAAAGGATGGGTGCCATGGCAGAAGAGGCTCTATTCCTAGGTAGCCCTCTCCTGTGGATGGGACCCAGAGCATGCATCTTCTGACAGATCTCACAGGAGAGATGGCCCCATAAGTAGCCCTTCCCAAGCCATGAAGGACTTTAAAGGTAACCACCAGCACCTTGAATTGCACCCAGAACCATACTGGTAGCCAATGAAGCTTGCAAAGCAGACATATTACATGTGCTGAGCAACCAGCATCCATAACTGCCTGCACCTCCACATTTTACACCAGCTGGAGGTTCCAAATACACTTCAAGGGCATCCCATGTAGAGCTTATTACAGTATTCCAAGTGGGAGGTGATTAAAGCACGAGTGACCATGAGCAGGGCCTCCTGGTCCAGGAACAGGTGCAACTGGCACATAACACAAAGTGGTGCAAAGGCCCTCCTGGCCATAAATGCCACTTTGAGCAGGAGCCATGAGTCCAGCATGACTGTCAAAATGTGTCTAGGATCTGTGAAACCCCATCCAGAACAAGAGATGGAAGGCCCCCAGAACCAGGGGTTCCTAAAACCCAAAGCCACTCAATCTTACTAAGGTTGAGCTGAAGCCTATTGTTCCCTATCCAGACCCCCACAGCCTCCAGACACTGAGACAGGACCTCCACAGTATCAGTCAGATGACCTGGGGTGGAGATATATAACTGGCTATTATCAGCATATTGGTGATACCTAACCCCAATCTGATAGAAAACCTTACCCAAAGGCTTCATGTAAATGTTAGAGGAGAGAGCATCAAACCCTGAAGCATTCCATGTAACTGGGGCCATGGGCTGGACCTTCCCTCCCCTATCAATGCTGACTGGAGCCGGCCCCAGAAGAAGGAGAACCAGAAATGTTCAAAATGTTACTTACTAAACTGAAATCAGAGCAATTTTCCATATGAAAAAACAAACAAACATCAAAATACAGAAAAAGGAGAGAGTTTCTAGGGGGAATTAAAAATTAGTTTTAAGATGAATTCAGACCCTTTTATCGTGGGTCCAGTTATGTGAACTCCAGGTTTTTCTTGGATCTGACCTGCATTGTGCCTCTTATACCACCTTTCAGAAGTATTGCATTTTATCATTTTGTACTTGGTAAATGCAATAAATAAAATCTTTCACTTAATAGGTTTGCATAATTCATTATGTCATATTGCCCAGCACTTTGTTTTGTAAGTTTGGATTCTATTACAATCACCTTTCAAGCACTGCAGTTTATTTGGGATTGAAATGCCAGCCAAGCCTCCTGGGGAAGAATATTCCATAACCAGGACATCATAGCCTTGAAGACCCTTGTATCTGCCTATCACATATAGTACCAAAGGTCAGGGCCAAGAGGGGAGACACAATTTTACAGTATGTTTTAATATAATTAGTCTATTAATCCATGATCTCATATTCAAAGCAGTAATAATTATTTTTAAAAAGAGAGGCCTGCCAGATCTGCACTGCAGAAAACTCTCTCTTTGCTGCCCTCTAGTACAGTCTGAGTTTTTGCTGCCCAAATGTAATAGTCCTAAAAATTGAGTTTATTTTTGTTGGTAATATAAGCTTACAGGGCTCTTATGTCCCATTAACTGCAGCATGAGATGCCTTCCTAACTGTTTTAAAAGGACATATCCTCACGATGTTACTTTTGTCACATACCCAATGTGCTGCAGAGACAGCCTAAATTCATCTATAGCTGTTCCAGTTTTAAAGTTGCATTTTTCATCTTTCCCTAACACCTTATTATGACACTTCATTTACTGAATTACATTATATCTTAATTGTACCACCCTACCTTTCTGGAGAAATGCATGCTACTGAAGCTGAGAAGAAGCACCTTAGGGCTAGATCATACCACTTTATCAGAGAAATACTTTACAATATCTGAGTTGGGAAGTTAAACACCAGTACACCACTAGATTGCCAGAATGAACTGATTCTTCTATCATAAGACCTTCTCATCTTTCTCCAGCAGCAGTAACTGGTCACTCAGGGGCCAATCTTTTGTGTCAAGCAGTAATGATGTGGTAGCTTGCAATGCTGTGTTGTACCCATCACAGCAATAGGCATTCTGCTGTTGATAGATTAGGGAAGATTAAATTTGCTTTTCTTTTTTACCAAGTAGCTGGTTAAAGTACTTTAGATGATGATGATGATGATGATGATGATGATGATGATGAAGCTATGTGTGCAAACATGTCCTTTCATAGCATCCATTTGATTCACATTCTTTAATTCTAAGGTGACCTGGAATAATTTTTGAAGTTCTCTATCCAGTAACCTAACGCTTAGCCTCACAACTGTTATAATTGTATAATATTTTGTTTCCAGGATATTTGTATGTAGAACATGGCTAATAATATAATTGAAACTTTGTAGACAGCCATAACTAATATATTACATGAATTCAATAGAAGAAACAGTAAAATTAATAATTGCTATTTGAATGAAAAGGTATTCTACAAAGAATAGGATTATAAAATCAATGTCTGAAAACAATCAGAATAAAAGAACAAATCACAACAATTTTGCAAACACATCACCTCTTAAGTTTATTATTTTGCACAATATAATAATGATATGATAAAAGTACAAATTATAATGGGGAAAGCATATCCTTTTCCACAGGATTTAAAAAATGTTCTTGCAATGTAGTATGCATATTTTTATAGTATGTATTAAAACAAAATAGTTTTTCCACCAGTCTTCTGTGAAAGTAGACAAAAGCATCTGGAGCAAGTGATTGATTATAATATTCCACAGTAGATGTCATTATATTATCTGTTCACCTTTCCAAACTATCAGTCACTGTGGCATTCAAACCTGGTATTCTAATTAGATATCAATTCTTCTGAAAGAGACAAACTTTGAATTAAGTCCACTTTTCTTCCATTTAAACCATATAAAGGAAGAAATATTCTTCAAACATTGGTCTCTTTTCCACCTTTTTTCAAGCTTTACAGTAAGCTTGAATTTTACTGATTGATTCAGCAGATATTTCTGGGGTAACAGTTGCTATTTTAATTACCAGATAACCTTGAATGTTGGACAGATAATGAATAACATATCATTTTGCACCATTGACTATAAAAGCATATCTAAACAAGTCATTAGATCTTTTCATTCTTTTGAAAGATTCACAATTCCTTAGTAAGGAAAACAAAAGTATTTAGGTTAAATTTTGGAAATTAGTTTGCATTCTTTCTCAGATGGTAAGCTTCTTATGCGCTTCCTACATTTACTAAATATCCTTCCTTCTATTTAACCAACCCTATCTTGCTAGATAAATATAGTAGGTAGGCACTGGACCAGGTGAAGAGGCTATTCTTGCTTTTCTGTTTATGGGAAAGCCACTCTCTTTCAAAGAAGCCTTATCTTAATCCCATTCAGAAATAATCAAGCACTCAACATATATGAGTTGTGGATAAATCCCATATCCTGCTGATATTACTCAAATATTGTCAGTGTTCTCACAAACACTAGCACATGTCTGCAAAAAGGAAAGCCACACAGACTTCTGCAAGATTAAGGGCACAGATAATGCAGGGTCCTGGGTCATATAGAAGACAATGTGCATACAGTTATACAGTTACATGCACAAAGGATTCTGTCATGCGTACACTTGTGCTTTCAAGAGTGAATTTCACTGGAGTGATGCTGACAGCAGGTAGGTTTATACTGAGTGCTCATCACATGAGTACTTTATATTTAAGAATGCTTGAATGGAGCTCTTGTTGCAAGACATACAACAATACATGGAATTTGCATTCCCTCTCACTTTTAAAATATTCCAGGATATAGTATAAAGTATTCCAAAGGGTGTATCTTTACCCTTTGACCCCATGGCTTTTTTAAATGTTGTCAACCATTAGATAGATTAGTGAGTTATAAAGGATGAGAGATTCACAAGATTACACCCTGTCCTGACTAGTAGGATTACTTCCCAATTCAGATTATTTTGGAAATTGATCTCAGCTATTTTCATTAAAAACAAACAAACATATATTTTATTTTATTTATTTTCAAGCAAATTCAGAAAAGTCACAGGTAAGACACTTAGGCTGATATAGTCTGTTTTAAATGTTATTAGTATGTTTAAATCTTATTTCTAAAATGGCACAACCACTAAACTTCAAAGTACATTTGGATAACAAGGATTTTTGGTTTTTTGTCATAATATCTGAAACCAGCCTTCCCAATACATTTCTTTCCAAATGCATTGAATTTCTCTTCTCATAATTCTCAAATAACGTAACTTTTCTTAATGATTATATGCAATCCTTACTATACCTGCCTTCAGAGAAGGATTTTATTTTTCTAAAATCTTGCAGACATTTTAATTTCAAACACTAGATTTACATAATACAACTCATACTGTGGGCTGAACACTTTTGGTAAGGGCTCGAACTCAGCTATAAAAACACAGGTTTGATACATAAGTAAATAAAATCTGACTTTCGTTACTTTATTTAAGATTCATATTCATTTCTTATTGTTAAGTCTATTCATATTGTGAAAGTGATTGGAAATCTAAACAATTTCTATGATTTATTTTTGCAAGACCATGCAATTCATCTTAAATATAATTATATAATTTACAATATTAATGCCAGCTGCCAGATTTAGTTCTGTTCTTATAATATACTTGAATTATTATTATATTTTTCTTTAAACCACAGTGCTAATTTAAAAACTCTAGAAGGAAGCAGAGTACCTCATCTTCAAGCTCTATTTTAGTGGGGCAGTTTTGTATATGTATTTTAGGTCATACTTCCATGACTTGGCATAGTTACTAAACCTGGACTTAATTTGGGGTTACCTCCAGATACTTAGTAACTCAAAAGTAATTGAATAGAAGTATAAGAAACAAGTTTAAAACTTTGGGACTTGATATACTTTAGAGATTGCCCAGGATGCTGATGACAAACTGCATATAATCCCAGTGAAGGCCTTCTCTACTGTAATTTTCTCACAGTTCTTTAGATAGTTTTGGATTTATCCCTGAATCTAGGAGCCCATGTTATGGAACTGTCAGGTTAGGCTAAGAGTGAAAGCTGTAACTTCCCTTTTAGGTGAAACCTAATAGTCATAATCCACAGGTTCATGGACTGAATTGCTATAATGGCCTTTATAGCAGATTATCCTGGGCTACTATAGCTTCAGCTGTCCATCAACTTCTGACAAAGGCAGGTCTTTGGGAAATGCATTATTCAAGTGCTCCAAGACCATTACTAGCCAAAACCTATAAAGAAAAAAATGCAAATCAAAGCTACAGTGATCTACTTCCTTCTAGTATGTCTATTTTGGTATCAAAAGTTAATGCCCATCTTTGTTTTTTCATGCTCAGCCATCAATGATATTGTGTTTTTGATTTCTGGTACTAAAATAAGCCCAAATGTTCTTTAAAACTTTGAATCAGAAGTCACATGGCTCATAAATCTAGAGCATCTATCTGGTGATAAAACATAGTATTAAAAGTTGAATGGATCTCATAAAAAAACCCATTTACTCGTAAATCTAGGATACACTTGTTTAAACAAACATAAAACAAAATTAACATTCAATTGGTTACATAATTGCAATTTTAACAGAAATAGTGTGAAAACCACTGAGCTGTAAGATATTGATGTTATGGGGGATTTCAAAGTAATCTGAATATGAAGAATGAAATTAGGGAGGAAGTCAAAGGAATAGGAATATCTATATATAGATATAGACATATAGTAACGGATGATTTTGGTTAGGGACACATAAACTGGAGCATAACATAAAGGCATGCTCTGTTCATGATGAAGTCAGACTTATTAAATAATGGAGCTGTACAGCACAAAAGGCGATTTGGAGCACATGAGAGCCCAACCTTTGCACCTTTCTGCAACATGTTAAAGCTGCTGCAAATTTTCTCAAGACTACACTGGAAGCTTAGTCTGCACTGAGAAATAAAGCACTTCTTTATACAATGCATAAACTGTGGGATTCACTTTTCACAGGATATAGTAACATCACTACATCTTAAACCTGAAAAGGAATCCTGTATTCTATAGGATTAGAGACTTATTTCCTAAATAACAAGGAAATATGAGAAAAAGAATAACACAAGTGGGTATTTTTCTTAATTTAAAAGGTTCGTAGGAAGTACTGTTGAACATTGAATTCTCATCAGTGCTGAAGACTATTTTATGGGCTAGTTGCTTTTCAGTGTCATATTAATACACTGAATAATATTTATATTAGCACAGATGTATTTATAATATAAGAAACTGCAAAGACAGAAAGGCAAACTGCATGTAGTCAATGCTTTTAACGGAACAACATGGAAGATTCCCTGTACATCATTTGCACTTTAAACTTAAAATCAGATAATTTGAATGTTTAGGAATTCTTCAAAGTCTAGAGAAGAATCTGAATTGAGAATAGCTTTGGATGCACACACACACACACACACACACAGAGTTATCAACATTTTTACAACAGCAGAACTGATATAAGTTGGAAACTTCTTCTAAAAAAAACCAACACAAAAAAACAGAGGGCTGTCTGTAAAAGCAAGGGTACCTTGCAGAATATTAAACAGCAGAATGGTTGCACATAATTTTGAGCAGCTATCTTGAATTTTCACTATTGGAAAGACACAGAGAACCTCTGAGGTCACTTAAGCCCAGAGGGATAGCAGAACTTTGCTTTACTTCTGTCAATGTAATGTATTATCCTAAGAAAACTTTCACCGTTAACCAGCGGAAGATGGATGCCCTACAGAAAGGCAGGCAGCCTTTGACAGCTAAATCTTCCCCAAAATTCTATTGATTTCATTAAAGGCTTCCTCTAGATAATTGGTATAAAATTATGCATCTATGGTTATTATATATATGGAATATGATTTGCAAAGTTTACCAAAGCAAAAACAGAGTTATGTTGAGAGAAAAACAGGAAGAAGCTTCATGTACTGTTATTTATTTTGTTGTTGTTGTTGTTCTGAAGGGTAGTTGTCTTGGTTTGGTTTTCTTGCACAATACTGTATATCAGAATAATTAACTGACCATTAATTATTGGTTAATTATTGACCATTGTTCCATCGAATATAGTACTATCTACACTAATCATAATTATTTGTTACTTACATTGGAAATACGGAAATGCAAACTTAATATCGTCTGTATGGATAACATACCAAATAGCACTGAACTATAGCTGTTCCTGTGCAAGATTACAATTCAAGAATATATCTTTCCATTTTAAATAAGTCTTTCTTTGGACATTTTTTCAGCACTGGGACAAATATCTCATTTATTTCTTTTGTTTCCTATTTTTAGGAAGGGGAAAAGTAGTTCTTTAGATGTATATAGTTATTGACCTACTATCATCAGAGCAGTATTAAAGGCACGGTATTCCAAGAGAGACTTCATTCTCTTGCTGAGCAGGTATCTGTACATGGTAATTCATATCAGATATCCAACATACTGTATATTTATACAACTTTCATGAATATAAATTTGCCTTCATATTAGTTCTTCTCTATGCTGAATTAAACACACGCATACAGATAGACACACACACAAGCATCCTGTGTAACAATAGTACACAGTGATCCTAAAAAAAATTTCAGAAGAGTTGAGGTAGGAATATACATTTATTTTATACTATTCTACAAAATAAGCAGGATTTTTATCTTCCATAAGGTTTATATTCTTATTATCTTATTATGTCCTCTAAAAGAATGAGAGATTAAAGTATTTCCTTGCCTAAGGTTTTAATTGCTAAGATTATACTGTGTAACACCATTCACATTTTGGTTTTAATCATAGATACTAAAAACAAAGAACTTAAGAGCTACTGTAAGTTTAACGAACTAAAGTAACCATGCTCTTGTCCTGAAACTTATCTTTGGCCATTGAACATCACAGAATCTGGATGAATGTTGCTTTTTCCTTTTTTCCTTCATTGCTATACTTTCTTTATTTGATATATTTTTGGAACAAAAAGTTTTCATCTTCATCAGAAGGAAGTATGTTAAAGCCATTACATTGGTGAAGAGAAAATATTTCCCTTCAAGTACCTCTCCAATTGCTTAGCAGCAATGGGCAGAAATAATTCATGAGATGCTCTTTTAAGAAAAACTAATCTGTTCTCCAGTTCCAGCAAATTTTAACCACATTTGAACAGTAAAGATCACATTTCTGTGCTGTAGGTATATGGCTCCAGTTGTACTCATATGATGCTTTGTATATGTCTGCAGTAGTCCTTTTACAGGAGGGCTAAGCTGGCTCTGAAATACAATAGCATTAAGGTCCAGTCTTTTATGTTTGTTTACTTATTTTCATGAGCTTTCTTTAGTTATTTGATTCACAGAACTGAGGTTTAACAGAAAACGGCTATAGGAATTCATTTAACTGCTCTAACAAGAGGCCTGCTCTTATGATTTTAGACCACCATAATATTGCGCTTTTGAAGTGAATCTAAAAACTGTAATTTTATCACCTAACAGTTAAGTCCTTCAGCTACAGGCCTTGTCCCATTAGCATTAATGATACTATGATGTGTAAACATGTAAATCTAAAAAAAAGTTTTAGTTGTCCTACCCTTTTTATATTTGTCATTAAATGTACCGTGGATGTCATAGTTTGTAAAACCAGTTGACCAAAAGATGAGGCTCTTACACTGGTGATGGGGGGCTCTTAGAAATATGAACACAAACACATCTACATATGCACATACAAGATACAAAATATCTTCTATATATGAAAACCCAGAATAATGCAAGCTGAGTGCCATACATTTCAATAGGTCTTATGATATTTGCTTGTAAGCTTCAAGCAAATATGCCATTTTGTTACTTTGTAATGAGCTACACACCATCATAGCAGCTGCAGAATATGCCTATAGCAGAAGAGTAAGAATAAAGAAAAATTCTCTCTCTCTAGTTCCAGTTAACTACAAGGTCACATTTTTCCTAATTTGGTAAATGTAAATGTTCAGACATCACTAGGAGGGAAGATATTGCAATATTGGTTTTCCAATATCTTTCCTACTTTTTAGAGATTTTGATTCATGTAAGTATTTATCAAGAGGAAAATATATAGGTAGTCCTCATTCAGCGACCACTCGCTCAGCGATGATTCAAAGTTACAATTGCCATTGAATGAGGGGATTTATGACCATTCCTTGTAGTTGCAGCTGTTGCAGCAACTCCCTGGTCATGTGATAATGATCTGGGCATTTGGCAACTGGCTCGCCGTTATGATGGTTGCGGTATCCTGCAGTCAGATGATCACCATTTGCAATCTTCACTGCCAGCTTCCACAAGCAAAGTTAATAAGAAAGCAGGAAGTAGATCACAAATGATGATTATGTGACTGTGGGATGCTGAAACTGCACGGGATTTGCCTAACAACAGCAACTGGGACTGCAGAAACTGCTGTCATAAGTCATAAGTCGGTGTGGTCACGTGACATTGCTTTTTACAACTGCATTGCTTAGTGACAGAGTTGCCAGTCCCAATTACCATTGTGGCAGGGTATTCAGACTATTCCAGATTATAAGGCCACTCCGACATCATGTGAGGAGAATATAGATTTTCTGAATGAACTTAATAGGTTTTTTGGTAGGGTTGAAGCATTTAACAACACTCCTGTGAGGAAGGCTGTATCTCATCCAGACGAGCAAGCACCTACCCTTGATATAATTGACGTTTGGAGGACCCTGAGAAAAATCAATATCCAAAAAGCAGCGGGCCCAGATAATATTCCAGGGCGGGTACTGAAGGACTGTGCTGAACAGCTGGCCAGTGTCCTCACAGACATATTCAATATTTCTTTGCACCAGGCTGTGGTCCCGGTAGGCTTCAAGACTGTGACTATCATACCTGTGCCTAAAAAAAAATCTACAATCACGTATCTTAATGATTATCGCCCGATAGTACTCACTCCCATTGTGATAAAATGTTTTGAGAGACTGTTGAAGGATTACATCATTTCCAGACTCCCTCCTTTGTTTGATCCACTCCAGTTTGCTTATCCGCAGAATTGCTCTGTAGAGGATGCAATCTCTTCTGTTCTTCATTCAAGTCTAGTACATCTTGAGGAGAAGAACAGTTATGCGTGTCTGCTGTTTATAGATTTCAGCTCAGCATTTAATATGATTGTTCCCCAACATATGATGGACAAACTGGGTTCACTGGGTTTTAGTACACCTTTGTGTAGCTGGCTACTTGACTTCCTTACTGAGAGGTCCCAGTCAGTGCAAGTTGGAAATATCTCTGGTTCTATTTCTCTGAGAATCGACTCCCCACAGGGCTGTGTTCTGAGCCCATTGTTGTTCACCCTGATGACCCATGACTGTTGTGCTAGGTTTACCACCAATTCCATTGTGAAACATGCAGATGATACAATGGTGGTGAGACTTATCAGGAATGACAATGAGTGGGCTTATAGGGAAGAGGTGAAGGGTCTGGTGGAGTGGTGTAATAAAAACAGTTATTTTTGTGGAAAAAACTAAGAAGATTATCATAGATTTTTGGAAGAACCGGTGTAGTCACACTCCACTTTTTATTAATAACATAGCTGTGGAGTCAGTCAGTAGCATTAGATTCCTAGGGGTGCAGTTAATGAATAATTTGACCTGGTCCCTTAACACTGCATTTTTGGTGAAATGAGCACAGCAACATTTGCATTTTTTGCGCCGGATGAGGCAAGTACATCTCTCATCCTCCATTCTCCTTACTTTCTATAGAGGTACTATAGAGAGTGTACTCACTAACTGTATTTCCATCTGGTATGGAGGCTGTAGTGCCTCAGACAGGAAGTCTGTGCGGAGGGTAGTAAGGGCAGCAGAGAAGATAATTGGGATTTCTCTGCCTCTCATCCAAGACCCAGCATATGCGTGCTGTTTGTCTAGAGCCCAAAAGATCGTCAGTGAAGCCTCCCATCCTCATCATGGCCTGTTTTATTTGTTACCTTCTGGGAAGAGGTTCTGCTGTATCCAATGTAGAACAGCCAGATTCGGAAATAGCCTTGTCCCCCAGGCTATTAGATGTCCGAATGTTGAATATCAAATGTATAGAATGTACTGTATATTTATAGTAACTTAGGTATTTAGTGTATGATTGTAGGCCAGTTGCAACAGAATTTCATTTTATTATGCACTTGGTGTATAGTGTATAGTGGAATGACAATAAAGTTTCTATTCTATTCTATTCTATTCTATTCTATTCTATTCTATTCTATTCTATTCTATTCTATTCTATTCTATTCTATTCTATTCTATTCTATTCTATTCTATTCTATTCTATTCTTTGTTAAGTGAGGACTACCTAAACTCTTGGTTTGCCTTAGTGACATTCTCTGGTTTGTTGAGTTGGACCTTATTCTGTAAGATTTGCAGATGCACATTCACCATTTGTGTGATCATGTGTCATGTCCAGCTCTGGCTCTGAGGAAGAGGAATTTATTTCAGAGGATCCTGTGGAACAGCAGCCTGTCTCAGAAAGCAGCAGGGAGACACCTGGGCCTGATTTGGCTTCAGAGCCTGTGGAACAGCAGAGAATGAAGGGTCTGATTCAGGACCTCCTCCTAGTGCTAAAGCACGTGGGGTTGAGTGAAGGGCAGAATAGAGGAGGTCTTGTAAAGCAAGGATGGTGATTGCTTAGAGCCACCACTAGCAAGCAATCCTTTGCTGGGAACAATTGCTCTGTGTACTGGAACCTTTGTCTGTTGCACCCTAAACTCTTTCCTGTGGAAACTCTGTGCTTTTGAACCTAGACTGGTTGATGACGTACAATGACTCTATAAGCCATAGACTGTGCCCTTACAATACTTCTGCCTGCTGCTTGAAACTTTTGCTTACCAGGAGCTTGCTTGTAAGTTTCCAAGAGATTCAGAACTGTCTGAGACTGTGTGTGCATCTCCGTACATGCCCCGCCTGCCACTGCTGTGATTACTCAAAGCCGAGTAAAGCCTTAAACTGTATTCTTTGTGTGTGTGTGTGTGAGAGAGAGAGAGGGAGAGAGAGAGAGGGAGGCCTGGGACAAGACATAATGTGATGCAAGTTGCAGCTTTAATGGATCATCTATACCAAAAAATAAAACAAAATGATATAAATATTTGAACATACTAAAATACACTTCAAATATTTTGTTCATATAATGCAATGATAATTGCTATAAATTCACAGTAGCTAATCCCAGATACAGAATGACTAAAAGAATGACACAAATATCTCACCAACATTCCAAAGACTTTTTATTTAAAGAACTATAATGTATTCGAAGTAATGTGGAGGAGACTGGGATGGCTTTTACGTTCCACAGGAAAGCAAATAAAGGCTATCTCCTTAATGTTTCTTTGCAATAAAGTGTTGAACTGAATAGTACAATGAAATTTTAAGATATATTTAAAAATTTGTTTCAATATATGTTTATGTTTTATATATGTGACTCATAGAAAAGGCAATACTATGTGTCCCAAGACTCCATTTTGTTTTGTTTTGTTTGTTTTAATTAAAAAGTAAGTAACTGAAAAGTTGGAGAGATTCAAAATGAACCATACACTTAATTGACAGAAATACCTTTAAGATTATTTTGAATAGGAAGTAAGCTAAAATGTTATAAACAAATGAGTATTCCCAGAAGCATTATTAGAAAATAAAACAAATAGGGGATTGCTGCATGGACATCCACACGGGATAAACAAAGACGAGATGGCAAATGTGACTGTGCAATCAAAGCCCTGCCTATTTTTAATGTGTGTAATGTGTAAACGCAGAGGGTGGAAGTTCTATGGTAGGAAACAACCTTACCAGTTAACCTTGAGGTAAATATATATTTTGCGATTGGCCATTCCCTCAGTCACAACCATTTTGTAAGATGCAAAAATATATATACTGTAGAAATTTCATGCATGTATGTATAGTCTTATATAAAAATTTCAATAAAGGATTACCATATTTCATTATAATTGTCAATACATAGTCTGTAAATAACCTCAGGCCTTTAGTCCTCTGAGTAATTGCGCCCATACATTTATCTTTCAAATGTCGAAGAACAAATCTCTAGCAATAGGAATGGCACAGATAATCCATTTCCCTTGTCCAGCCATCAATTTCCACGTAGTAGATATGTAATTCAAATCAAAACACTTTTAAGATCTGGCTAGCCCATAATATAAATTTAGCATGAGAAGAAGGATTGAAATTTCCCAAGGATTACAATTTCCCAGACCACTGAGAGCTCTTGCATCTAGTAAAGTGAGAACAATTCACCGACGCATTTAAGGATGTAGATTGTTTTCATAAAATCCATACACACACACACACACACACACACACACACACAAAGAGAGGAGAGAGAGAGAGAGAGAGAGATTAAATTACATAAATTATTTGCCGCCTTTGTCTGAAAAACTTGAGAACTCAGCTCTGTGTATGCTTGTTATTTGGTTTGTTTAGTTTGAGGATAGCACTACTGTCAAGGCCACCTCCCTTACTCTCTATAGCTGTTCAGCAGCAGTGATGGGAGCAGTGAAGATTGGTGGAGGTGGCAATGGCCAGCTGACTGGTGTTAAAAGCATCAGTGTAGCTTGCTGGATTTGAGGTGGCCATGGTGCCACTGATGGTAAGGCAGTGGTGACAATGATATAGGTGCACTTGGCCTCTGTATAGTAGAGAGTGCTGGCAAATAGGTGTCAGAAAAGAGTGGCAGAGGGATTGGGCCACAAGTAATGTCATGCATCTGCTATGAGGTCAACCATGCTGGCTTTGGTGATCTTTCCCTCTCCAGATGAACTTTGTAGGAGGAAAGGAAAACATCAGCTGCTGAGTTTAGTTACAATCTCTGCAGACACACTCCATGTCTGTTATATCTTTGGTGCCAGAGGACACAGAGAGGTCTCCTGAACTATGAAGAAAGTGACATGCTGGAGCTGGCTTGTTCTGGCTCACAAGAGCCATTAAATTTTGGGGAATTTTGCAAGCCAATTGAGAACAAAACTGAGCTGGCATGCTGATCAGCTGTTTGGCGCATCACCATGCTACAGTATCTCTATTCTGCTGCTGTTATGAACATAAAGCAGTTTAAAGCTGGAATCACCATGCTAATTATCTACATTATTGTTTCCAGTGAAAGTTCTGTAACTTTTGATATTGAGAATATTGATATTGAGAATGTAGATGATGATCATAATGATGACAAAATTCTCTGCCCTTTTAGCTCCTGCCTGTTGTTCATGTCTTTCTGTCTCCCTGTTCTTGCCTCCCTTTTGTCCCATTTTCTGTCAGTTATTTTTTTACAAAGTTTTTGCTGATATTTAAAGGTATATTTTTGCTAACTGTACTAAGTGTTCTGTGTGCTTTTACTGAACTAGGTACAGGGATTGACTGGAAGTATACTAGATGCAAATTAAACTAGAAATTACTGAAAGTAATTTTCCAACATGAAATTGGAGGGGAGAATGAATCATTTTATTCTTTCCAACAACTGCATATTATGCAAATTAGCTATTTCAGTTGGTCAACTGGGTTATGATGACTTCCCATAAAAGAAATATGTCACATCGAGTAGATTCTCCACAGTAGCATTTAAAGCAACTATTTGGTTACATGAGTTACTAAGTAAGTCTGCCCCATTCTGGGACAATTTAAAGAAATCTTGAAACCCTGAGATTATGGAGATTTATGAACAAAGCAATGAAGCTGAAAGAAAATAAATTCACATTAATGAAATAACTGCAGACAGGTATGAAACCATCTGATCTGGTATAGGATTTGTGTAAAAATGACAGTGTCTAAAAGTATGAGAAGAGAAATAAGAAGAAAAACAGATGGTCTGAGATTCAAGAGCAACATTACAGATCCTTTGTTAACAAATTAATAGCCAGACAGCTGTCACATTACAGTCTTAGCATAAATAGACAATAAGGCTGCAAATTAAAACTGTAGTGAGAAAAGGAAAATCTACTTTTTGTACTACAGGTAGGAGTGATTGGATAAGTGCAATAATACACAATTTTAGTAACATTTTAGAGTGAGTGGATTTGTTCAGATGTCACAATAACTGATAACACAAACTTGTAACAGAGTAACTCTTCAAATGACTACTTCATTTCATTTGCCTTTGCACGTAGATTCCAGCAAAACTGCTATTATAACAATCCAGAATCCTAATCCAACAATAAACTTGGTTTATGACTTTAGGGATCTTGCTCTCCATATAAGTTTCTGGTGATAATATGGAAGTGGTTTGCCATTGCCTCTTTTCAGTATATACTTTTTGACTTTTCTGTCTAGCCTAAAGTCCTGAGGTTTCCTGGTGGTCTTCCATCCAAGTAATAACTAAATTTGAGGCTTATGTTTTAAGATAGGCCAATGATTGGGTATTTAAAAAAACCTAAAAACTAAAGTGTGATAAGGTGAAAGCAACATGATTGTAGTTCACCTATAACTACAAGTATGCCTTTCAGATACAAGTAATCAATACATTAAGGTCTACCTTAGCATGTTTACATCTTATTTTATTAGCATCAAGCTAGTCCATTAGGAACTTTCATTATAATTGCCAATCCCAGTAGGCTAAGACAGTTTTCTTTTCAAAACACTGAAACTAATTGGTTAAGATTTATTTTTCCTGACTTGTTATAAGCCAAACATCCTATTAAGGTTTAAAATCTATGATACTGACAAAATGTTATAATAACACATGTATATTTTTATGATTTATTCTGGAATCGTCATGAAATCTCAATGATTAGCTTTGTTGGATAGCAGTGCTCAAATACAGCATTTAGGTTTCATTTTGGGGGTTTTGGAACTTTTGTTATTCAACATTTCAAGTTGGGTTTCCACAATCACATCTATTCAATTTTAATCAGAGAACCTAATGCCTACTGACACATTTTTAGTGAATTGACTATTAATTTGATCTCAACACACCATGGAAAAGTGGTTTTAAAAACTAGCTAAGGGAATAATAAGTAACTTCTAGAATTTAGCAAAAGAAAAAAAAAATCCAGTTTCCCCAATCATTTTTAGGCTAGGCATAGGGAATTTTTAAAAACCTGCTCTGAATAGCTCAGCTGCCAAAAATAAAGATTTAATGTGTGTCAGGTTGAATTTCTGGAGAGGGTCTTGAATAGAAAAAAATCACTTTTATATTCAATTACTGCTTTTTTTTTTTTAATTTAAATGGTTTGTGTGGATGGAGTGGGACAGAGCTGAGCTTGTGTAATCAATTTAGATGTGGGAGAATACCTGTAAAAATTGATTGGGAGACTATATTAGGGAAAGTAGGATTCTTCTTGGGAAGTTTATTTAAATAACTTTGAATTCTTAATGTGTTTATTATTGACATTTTTACAAGTACTTTTTATTTCTGTGATTTCAACACACTATAAAAAGGTTTTCTCCATTTTGCTCCTTTATTATTCCTCTGACACACCTAACCCTACATTCTATGTACCTGTAACAGAGCTGAAAAACCTATGTCCCACCATATATTGCTCAGTTGTAACTCCCAACAATCAGTACCTGGAAAGATACTATAAAAAATATTCTAGAACAGCATAGGCATTTCACTTAAACAAAAAACTAGATCTTTGTCATTTATATTAATCAACTAAGTAAACCAAACTAACTAAAAATTATCTATCTTTTTCACTTATATTCATCCTTTAAACTTTCTCAGGGCACCTAGCCTCATGAACTCAAGCTAAATTAGGATACTTTTGTAATTAGCCTGGCATTTAAGGTCTATACAAAACTATGCAATAAATTAACTAAACTACTGATCAAATATGATGTGTTTTATAACTTTGTAATATAATTAATATTTAGAGGAAATGATTGTTTACCACTACACTGAAAACAATAAAATGTAGAACTGGAGCTGCTTTGAATGATCTACAGCCTTTTATTTTATAGTGTTTCCACTTTCAGTAAACTTTTTAATGAAAAATTTCAAAATAAATCAAACATGAAATACTTCTAACACAAAATTCATTTTTGGACTTGTCATCTCAGTTATTATATTAGGTATGACATTCTTCAGATATAAATTCTTATAATCCATCAAATGACAAACGTTAATTAATGTTGTATGCTACCTTTCCAATACTAAATGTCATTACACTTTAATTGCGTGCTCTGAATTTTTGGAAGATTACCAAGGGTTCTACATGTACACAATTGCTGAAACCAGGTTGCTTCCAGAATATCATAAAATTCTTCCTACGGCTGCTTTCATAAGCAGAAAATACACACAAAATTAAATGTCATTTATTGTTCTTTTTGCAAAAGAAGATCAGAGATTTCTGGTGCCAATTTTGAATAACATCAGATGTGCCAACTCACTAGCAACTTTGTTGCTCTATCACACCTACCTACCAAAAAAAAAAAAAAAAAAGGGGAACATTTTTGAAGGGGGGAGTTTTTAGAGGTGAAATGGGTGTTTATGCCTCTACAAACCCACTCTGAGTCTTAAGTTTCTAAACCCCCCTCCCAAATCATAACTCCACCCATTCCAAAGGACATTAGTGGCCTCCACTATATAATGTGGTAACCTACATTTTGCCTCTCCTTAGTACAGTGTTTTCAACTGTAATTTTGTTTCTTTTTTTTCTGGTTCATAGAACTTTCAAACTAAATGAAGGCTAATGGGCCAGGCTATGTACTGTTCTATACATTTCCATTCAATTCCTTTGTAAACTATGCCGATGTAAGGCCACTGAATTCAGTTGATCTTACGTCTGTGTAACTGGACCTATAAGTTGCATAGGCAGGATAACAAACAAAAGCTTCAAGAAATGTAAAGAACATTTTCTTTCTTTCTGTTCCTCCACCCCATCTGTTCCTGCACTTTTGACTCCAGATTTCCTCTAAGTCCATTTCCTAGTGCCAAGCCTGTAAAAATAAAGAGGGAATTTAATCTCTATTCTTATTAGTTGAGTTGGGATTATTATATGGAACCTAGGTACTTTTATCACCCGTAGTTATGTGTTAATTTTGAAGTCTGATTGCATATTTAGAAAGAGAGATGCATGATCTATTTTCCACTTTTTCTTGTGCAGGAATTTCAGAATCTACCTAGAATGAGTCACTGACCTTGTCAAAGTAAATCAGGCTTGCAGAAGACTGACTGCAAGGGTACACTCAAGCCAAGGAAGTACCAATCAGTCATTATTAAATGTTTACCAATTTAATAGCATTACCTTTTCACCAGATAGGTATGATATTTTATCTTCAGTTTGCAGAAGTGTTTAAATTATATTTTATCCTGATGTTCTGTGTGGGTTTGTGGAAACAGGGTAACAGACCTACCTAGACTGCATTCATTAGGCTTGTGGTGGTTGAGTGCAAAGAGACAATATAGAGAAAAAAGACAAAATGACAACCAAGGCAGATGAAAGTCCTTCAACTATCTGGCTTAATTATATGTAGTAGTTTAGTTTTTCAAAGGCTGGAAATTGAAAACTTTTAAGATTTCTTTTGCTTACTCTACCTCAAGTTGGGGAGAGGGGAATAAACTAATTTGAAGGATTTTCTCTAAATATTCTCCACTATCTTAGAAGGAGTGATGGAGCCATCATTCCCCTGCCACACACACACACCATCCAATATAATGTTAGGTTTTGGACATTATGAATGAGGCAGAATGGTGGTTAACCTCCAAGAATTTTGCTGCAGTTTCACAGAGTGGTTGCAAAAAAAGAAAACTATTTTAATAAAAAGTTCTGTCCCAGGCCATCTTAGAATTATCCAGACTATTTTGAATAGTTATTTGTATAGCAGAAATAATCTATGAATGAAGTAACTTTATTATTCCATTAGCAGTGGTGATCTCACTTGACTCAGTTTAGTACTCATGCTTTTTCAATAAAGCTGTGGACTATTGAAATGAAATTACTTTATTGTGGTTATCGAATAGCTTTAAATAACTTGAAATAACATAGAAACAAGATAAAAATAAACATAAATATATAAATAAAAATCTATTAATGGTTCAACATTACACAGGGAGTAAGGCAAGGATGTGTGCAGTCCCCTTGGATACTTACTGCATTTACAATAGAAGTATAAGGAACGCTTGTGAAGTTGTTAGAAATATGTTTGTTGGAGACCTGAACATATTTGTTGGTAAAAGAAGAGGTAGGATCAAGAATGAATGTGTGCTAAGGGCATGTTATGGGTACCATCAGCTAGGCAGTGCTGGCTGGTAGGACCCAGAAGGACAGCTTTTTCTGCTGTGGCACCTGCCATAATCATTCCCCCGATATTAGTTTGGCCCCATCTGTTGACTTTTCATAAGGTCTTGAAAACTTGGCTTTGTGTTCAAGCCTGCACCTTGGGTGCAGGTTAGAGCCCATCTCCTGGTTGTAGGGATGATAGGTTAAATTGTGCTGGACTTCTATGTCTTTTTATTTTTGCTTTATATTATGTATTTTGTGTTTTTATTTGTTTTATTGTAAGCCACCTACAGTCACATAAAAGTGATATGGGCAGCTATATAAATCAAGTAAATAAATAAATGTGGAGTGAATACAAAAGTGAATGACCAGTACAAACACATATTGTATGTTGAGGTGGCTTGGTTATAGAGAGAATGGATGAAGGTTTAATTGTAAAATAAATATATAAAGGAAAAATAAATGAGTAAAAGGGAGGGAAAAGACCAAGGAAGTCATCGCTCAATAAAGCTGATGTAATCCTCAGTAAGAGAGAGGTAAGAAGTTTAAAGAACAAAGGCAGTATATGAAATGGGATATGAACATGGTGGAAGCAAGAAAGATTTGCCACAATAGAAATATATAGAAAGGTATAGTGAATCATATTGTTATAAACTAACTTCATGCCTTTATTTTTTATGTTTGGGTTTATTCTTTCATATTCCTTAGTAAGCCTTTAGTAGGTCTTTGATCTGTTTCAGCAGGACTTTTATGTGTTCTTATGTAATGACTCCACAATGGCAACAGAAGCCTCCATATACTCATTTTTTGTTTTTTCTGACTGCGTAGTTTCTTCCCAATAATAGCTGCCTGATTGCACTTTGCCTTTACAGCAGATAACTTTCTTTTCCTAATGTCATTATACCTGCAGAGACAAGATAAATAGGTCCAACAAAATTGCAGTTTTACCAACGGTTTTTGAATGAAACCGGAAAAACTTCTGAGTGATACCACTGAATGTTTTATTGCAGCTTTTACCATAACAGCATTAGATCAAAGAACAACGCAAAGGGTGGGGGAGGTGGGTAGTGATTTCTTTAGAAAACATTTTTAAATTTATTCTTAGGCAGAGCCCACCACTAAAAAAGGAAGAATGAAGTTACTGACAGCTCTGGGTATTTCAGGAAGGTCAAGAGCATTGTTGTAGGGCTGTTTTCTATTACAGCACTTTTAAGGTTATGATTAGAGCATTGAAGACTGAGGATTATGGGAAAAAAGTGGAGAGGAAAAAGCTAAATTCTTGTGGGAAAAAATTGTATATTATTAGCTTCTTGGCCCCTGACTATTCCCAGGATGGCTTATAGTTGACATAGAGACACGATAATGCATCTGTCATTTAGCTAACATATGCAAGGATAATAAGAGTAAAATTCAAATAAGAAAATATGAGTTTTATCCTCTGTCTGATAACTTCTTTTGTGAAAGTTCTATTTAGAACTCAGATCTTTATTAAACTCATTCCAAAAGTTTCATTCTTTCCTGCCCCCACTTTCCTTCCTTTTTCCCTTACAAATTGTCATCACTTTTCTCCAAACCTGGCTTCTTTTGTGCCACCACTTCCATCTCTCTCTTTTATTTCAAAGTCAAAGTCAAATTCAAAGAGAATTGGTCATAATCAGATCTTTACTTTCAAAATAGGGAAGTATTAATTTATGAAACCTTCTAATTCTGAAACCTCGCACCATCACTAGCATAAATATCAACAATAATTTACAATTCTCATCTTCATCAAATCCTATCTTATCTCTCCTAAGCTATCCTCTCATCCAGCTGAACCTAGGTAACAGCCATGCTATGATTGTTCAAAGGAAACCAAAATATTGGTGTTAGTCAAGAAGTTAGTATAATTAAAATGGTCTAATCACTGAGATTTATTTAAAAATTGTAATTATAGGATGACGATCATTTGTAAGGCAGAAAAGCAGACTGTAAACAGAACTCAGTGTAAAGCAGACTAGTCAAACATTGTGTGATTAAGATCAATTTAATGTATAAACCTGCCAAAATGATAAGCTTCAAATGAAGACCTTTAATCACTTTATAAAAGAAGCTATTTTGCTAGGAGAACGGATATTATTTTTTTCGTTTTTTTATAACAAGCTACATAATTGTTCTTATAAGCTACCTACAAAATGAGACTGTCCAGCTTTAATCCTAAACAAGGAGAGCAAACAGGAATTTGCCAACAGAGTTCAGCAGGGGAAATCAAAGAGGAGATTTCTTTTTTTTAAACAGTGACTACTGAAACCCACCAACCACTATCACTTTTCCTTGATCCATGTGAATAGAACTGTGGAGTCCGCTCTCTGAGTTTGATTATTTGCTTGTAGACGTTTTATTACCAACTCTTTCATTATCTGAGCTACATACATTCTCTTCTATTGGAACTGAAGAATCCTGAAAGAATCTCTAGAGACTATTAAGTCTTGGGCAAGAAGAAGAATAAGGATACCAGGCAAGTTTTTTTTTTTTTTTTAATCCTTCCAATCATGAAGGTCACGGTGCAAGAAAAGAAAAAAAGATCCATAGAAAACCGCAGGCTATGCAAATGGTGTTCCTGAGAAAGGTTTGGACAGTGGCCTAAGCTACCTTCATGAATTGCACAGAATTCAGGAATCAGAGCATGGAATTCCTGTTGAATGTATGGATGGGGAATTTCAGTTATTCTGACATCTGCTGGGAAGTTCACTACCAAGAGTCAGAGGTCCCCCACTTTTTTGTCTTCTCTTGCTGACAACTTCATTTACCAGAAGGTGGGAGAAAGAGCAAGGAAATCCACTATCCTGGACCTAATTCTTACCAACAGGGAGAATTTGTTGATGAATGAAGGTGACTGAAACCTTTTGTGTGTGTGTGTGTGCGTGCATGCATGCATGCACGCACCTTTGAGTCAGTATTGGTTCCTGGTGACTGCAATACTTCTCCTTAGTATTTCTGGCTATTCTGTTTCCTCTGATTCTTTAAAGATAGTTATAGACTTTGCAACTCTCTTATTTTCTTGGCAAGGTTTTTTGGAAGTGGTTTCCCATTGCCTCCTTTCTAGGGCTGAGAGAGAGGGACTGGCCCAAGGTCTCCCAGCTGGCTTTGTGTCCAAGGTGGGACTAGAACTCATGGTTTCCCAGGTTTTTTTTTTCTTGGCAACTTCAACATTTGTGTGTTTATTCATTTATTTATTGGCAACTCCACCCTGCACCCCTCTATTTTGCCCTCTTAAGTATTGATTTTCCTCTTCTTTTTCCTAGCTATGACACTAAGATAAACTATTTCTGTGTCTATCCTTTCTCCTTATGGATGTCTTCCTCTTGCTCCACCACTTTTTATACTTTTCCTAACTTTTCTGACATTTGTTCCTTTCTTAGAAGGAACCTCCCTGTTTCATTCACAGGAGGAACCTCTTCCAAGTATTCTAAGTTTTATCATTGGGAGAAACAGTTCTTCTCCTTAGTATTTCTGGCTATTCTGTTTCCTCTGATTCTTTAAAGCTAGTTATAGACTTGCAACTCTCTTATTTTTCCTGGCAAACCTTTGCATCAAACTTTAATTTGTTCATTTATTTCCCAACTCTTGCATCTTCAACTGGGTGGCAGCAGTCACTTGAATGAAATCCCTTCCTAATGGGTGGACTTGCTAATACATGCAGGTCTTCAGAAATCTCTAAGATCCATTATTCTGATATATTGATTTTCAGCAGTAATTTTGGTGCTGATGCTAATGGGAATTTCCATTTTTATTTTTATGCTATTGCCATAATAAATAGTAAAATTATTTACAAAAATAATAGTCTGATTTTTGTCTTCAAAGTCCCCCCTCTCCCCGCCCCCCCCCCCCGCCATTCCAGCAGGAAAGAATGGAGCAATCAATTCCTATTGCAGCATGAAGAAAATATTTTCTTGTTTATATTGGCTAGCAGGAGGAAGTACTGGTCTTTCGTAATGAACAGAGCTCACCAAAGTGACATAGAAAGTCTAAAGCTACCTCTGCTATTCTCTGACATTGATGAAGCACTAAGAAGAGAATGTAGTGAGTTCAGTATGATTCTTTGACCAACAAAACACTGCTTGGCAGTTTTACCACTTTATCAGAGATATGTCCATTTGTATTGTTTGCCATACTATAGTCCCAGTAGTCTAGGGATTCATTCAGGAGATAATGAGAAAAAAGACACATACAATGATATGTTAGAGTTCAGGAATTCCTCCCTCCTCCACCCTTTGCCCCTAGATGTTACATTTTACACTGCTCCTGTTTCTAACAGATTTTATCACTGTTTCTTAATATGTATTCTTTGTTTGTCAACCAACCTGGGAACAGAAATGCTGTAAAGGACAATAATTTAAGAAAGAGAAATGCAATATATAGCTACCTAAGGCACAGTTTATATATTAAGAGAAAGAAATGTAAATCTGGGAGGTCATGTCCTTTAGGACCTGCTGTAATACTGATATAGATCAACAGGATGAGAGAAAATCCTTGAAACTTTAGATAATGAAGGAAACAATCTACAACTCTAATGGAAATGAGTTAATTTTGCACGAGATCTTGCTGCTTGTCTTTATAATCTCTAACAACAAGATAAAGTATCCCTAAAGATATTTCCTGTGAAAGATATCTATCTAAACATGGGTAGATTATGTAGCTGTAAGAGTCACCGATTCTTGAATTTCTCTTATATAGCTACCTTGGCCCATAAGAATACAATCACATGAGCTACCAAATTGAGAAATAAAGGAAATGAGTGCATTACTGCCTTTCTCTGAATGTATTTGCAATAAATTTTAGATGTCTCATTCTAGTGACACTATCGAGTACAATAAACTATAAATCTATTGGCAAAAATAGATTGAGAAAGATACAGCATATATCACATTTTCAGTGGTGTTTTAGTCTTCAGTAAGATTATTTGATGTTTGGCTAGATCTTAAAGATAGACTTCTTCTATATTACAACTCTGACTTGTTCTGATACAATACGGTGACCTGACTGGGGGTGGTTTATAAGTACAATAAACCAATAACTCTTTTGTAGAAGATTGAATGTAATGTGGAAAAATGTTGTACAGTCCAACTTGAATGCTTTTCTGTATTGAGGCTAGATCATAAAAGATCAAAACCATTTGTTTCTGATTTTAAACTAACTGGTCTTCTGTTAGGCCTAATTTTTAGGAATTATTCTTGTTTGATATTCAGTCAGTATTAACAGGTAGCAGCAGCTTGCAAGTTAAACAGGATTAGGTCTATTTAGTACTTTGCTGGGAAACCACCACAGATTATGAGGATTATTGGCTAGACTGGAAAGCTAAAGCAAACATTGTAGAAGAAAGCAACAGCAAACAATTTTCTTTCTCTTGTCAAAAAGCCTACATATATTGTTGAAGTCACCAGGATTCAGACTCAACTTAGACTTTTAATATTTACTCTCTTACATTCATACTCCACATTTCCATAAAAAAACTGTCTAATTAGGCCTCTAGCAAAGCGACATATATGTGTATGCCAAAGCACCACAACACAGTTAAGTGATATGCAGTAACCCAATTATAGGGGAGATAAGTAAGCATTACCTGAGATTTTATTTTTGGCATGTGAGATATAAAAACCAAGTGATGAATCCCACCACTTGAAAAAGTTATGCTGTTCTTATTTGGGGTCATCATCAATGATAACATCTACCATAGAAGGTGATTGATTCTGATAACATCATTTAATTAATATGCTAAGATAATATCTGAATGCATTTGGATTAAATATTTGTTTAGACATCATGACTTGCTATAATCAATTTTAAAAAAAGTTTTTGTGCTCATGTGTGAAAAAGAAAGCAAGTTTCTTCTTATATCCAAATTGTAAGACAGCAATCTTAAAATATTTCCTTGGACTATTGTATACATCACAAGAACCTTTAGTACTAGAAGATGAAGCTAGATATCCAGACTAGACTTTACTAATTGCCAAGTTAGAAGGCTGAAGGTATTGATGAAATATCTATAGAAATATGCCAAGCAAGAGAAGTAGAATCAATAAAGCCTGAAGCCATAGTATGAAAGCAAAACACAGTTGTCAACAGATTGGAAAAGGTAATCTACAGGCCAATACCAGATAAAAACTTAAAAGAGTGGGCAAATTGTTGTATAATACCCTTAATTTCACGTACTAGCAAAGTAATAGTTTCATCCAAGGGAGACTACAGCTCTACCTGGAAAGGGAGACTGCAGAGAAACCAGCAGCATTATTGTTGATGGAGACAGCATAACTGAAAAAGCCAAAGAAAATATAAAAGATTATAGAAAGACCTTCAATTGTGTCAACAGTGTCAATCTGTGGAATGTCTTAGGAAAGAAGAATCCCAGAACATCTCATTGTGCAAAACCTTTACACAGGAAAGGAAGCCACAGTTCAGGCAGAACATGACAAAATAGCCCAGCTCCAGATCAGCAAAGGAGTGAGACAAGGCTGTATATTCTGTCATTATGTATTCAATGTATATACTGAATAAACATTGACTGACACTGAATTTGAAGAAGATAAGCATGGTTTTAAAATTGGAGGGAAAAATATCAATAACCTGTGCTATGCTGATGATACCACCCTGATACCTGAAATTCAAATGATCTGCAAATTCTAATTATGAAAGTCAAGAAGCATAGTGGAAAAATGAGATTAATATTAAATATAAAGAAAACCAAGCTAATGACAATAGGTAGAGCAGCCAGCCTTAGAACTGACAGTAAAGATATTGAAGGATAGTGTCTGCCTTTTAGAAGTGACTATCAACAGTAAAAGAACCAGCAGTCAATAAATACACTGCAGGCTAGCACTTTTTAGGATAACAATGAAGCCCTTTGAAAATATATTTCGATGCTGTGATATGTCTATACCTACAAAGATCAGGATTGTGCAGTCAATCGTTCTACTTTTGACACTCTATAGAAGTGAAAGTTAGACTTTGAAGAAGAAAGAAAGAATATTGACACTTTTGAATTTTGGTGTTGGACAAGACTCCTGACAATACCATGGATAACCAAAAACAAGCAAACAAACAAACAAACGGATCATAGAACAAATGAAATCAGAGTTTTCATTTGAAGTACAATGATCAGGCTCAAATTATCTTATTTTGGACACATTATGCAAAGACACAGCTTTTTGAGAAGTCTGGGAAAGGTGGAAGGAAAAAAGAGGATGACTAGCTGCAACATGGATAGACTCAGTTACAGCAGCTATGTTGGAAGACCTGTTGGAAAACCTAAAGAGCCAGATTTGGGACAGATCATCCTGGAAAAAGTCTATGTAGTCCATATTAACTTGATGCACATAGTCACTCAATAACTTCCTCAATGAACTCTTCTTTTCCTTTTGAACTTAAAGCATTGTCTCTAGATATTCTTTAAAGGGGCAATTGAAAGTTCTAGTTTTGATTTACAAAGATGGGTTTGGCTTGTACCAAGGTACTTCTATGACTGCCTACTCCAACCAGTGTTGATCCATTTGAGGAGGTCCTCAAACTCCCATTTTTGTGGGGTAAAAGGGGTTGAAGCTAGCAAGCATTGTTTTTCAGTCATGGGTCTTATGCTTTGGAACAGCCTTCTTCTAAAACTAATAAGAGTCTATAATGCTACAAAAAGTAGAAGGAATGAGAAAGATAACCAACAGCAAGGTAGATGGACTTACTTACAACAGCAATGAATGTACTGTTGGAAGACATGAAGGACCAAACTGGGGACAGGACATCCTGGAGATCTATTTACGTGGTTGGTAAGACATAAATAGTGGCTGGTAAGACTTAATGGCGCATAATTAATAATCAATCTGATTCCTCTGCCATATGAAGAAGAGTATGTGATCATATGTAAAGCCTTAGCTTAGTTCTTGACAGAGCCAAAATTCTTCACAAAATGACCAATTCCATATGCTTGGAGTATAATTCAGCATGAAAATTACATCTTTGTTGTTTCCCAAAGTTGTATTAACATGGAATTAAAAAAGAATGGAATACAACCTGATCATAAGTCAGCACCAACACAATAAATCTGGTATCCATCCTTTCTGAAACATTATTTGGGGAGCCCAATAAGCAAAGAACAAGATTTTCTGATGAATTAACTTCATCCATAGATCATAATAAAAGTAACTTTTCCTAAAACTTGACCCATTGATATTCCAATTTCTTTTTCCTTCAGTATAGAATTGAATTGTTACTTTTATTTCAGATGCAGCATCTCTTTAAATATCTATGCATTTCAGGTACCTCTAATGCTGCTAAAGCATCTGAGTTATATTTTAAAAGATGCTTTAATAATGTATGCTTTAAACGTTATATATTGCCAAACATATTATTCAGGTCAATTACTGTATATTCAATATGTAACTTTTAAGATATTTAAAATAGACACCACTAATTTATTGATTCAAGATGTTAGTCCCTTGCTGAGCCTAGGACATCCAACAACATCCCCCCCACACACATCTTCAAAGTAGTATCATTTTGCAATGTCAATTTCTCATCTCCTAAATCTTAGTCAAAATTTAAGCATTTCTCTTACTGAAGCCCAAAATAAGTCTAGCAATTTTCAAAGGTAGGAAAGTCAGCTTTTGCTTCCTGTAGAGTCCAAGAACTTGCTAGAATTTTAAAGGAATCATACATCACCTCTTTAAGCAAGAGTAAAGAGTGTTGATGTATCTCACATAAATATACATGTTAAAAACATCGGAATGTGATAAATCAGTTGTAATAAATGTCAATAATCCAGTAAATCAGCAAATACTTCTCTTTTTCCCTTACAACCAAAACTTGGTACTGAAGTTTTTAAAAACATGTTACATACACTATTGTTTCATGTTGTCTAATTATACAGTGTAT